>NW_022111320.1:53649447-53654211 GCF_000313985.2 Echinops telfairi | reverse complement strand
TCTATCTATCTATCTATCTATCTATCTATCTATCTATCTATCTATCTATCTATCTATCTATCTATGTATATTAAACCTTGGAGAAGTTGAAGAGGGCATCTGAGCAAGCAATTGCCTGTGGAAAGTGCTCCCCCACATTGACACAGGACCTCCCATGTCCTCACTGCTCTCCTTCTGGTAAGGAATGGCAGCTTCAGCTGGCTTAGCCAGTGTGCCTATGCGGCGGGGTCAGAGCTGTGCATGATGGCCCTCCTGGGAGCGGGCGTGCTGTTTGAGAGTGGCATTGCTTTTCTCACGGCTGAATCCATGGTGTCTCGACCTGCCGACCACAGAACTTCATCTAGTGACTGGTGAAGAGCCATGAAGGGAGTGGGCAGGGTTTGGGCAGTCCCCTGCCCTCCAGAAGGTGATGGTCCTGGGATAACATGCCACAGAGACTTTGTGTCTGAATGCTGTTGGGAGTGAGTGATACAGGAATAATCAAAACAAACCCACCTTCACGCGGATTCTGACCCAGCGTAGACTGCCCCTTGGGGTTTCTGAGGCCAACCCTTCATGGGAGCAGACAGCCTCATCTTCTTCCGGCAGAGCAGCTGGCAGCGTGGGGCCTTGTGGCCGGGAGCATGCGGCCTGGCAAGGATAAGGTCCCAAGTGGGTTCTGAACTCTTTCCTCTCTATTATCTGTTGAGCTCCCTGATCCAATCTGTCATTGCTGAGTGCTGGGCCTCTGTGCTGAGTGCTTGCATGAAAGGCATTTGATGGTTGGGTTTATGTTCTGTGATTAACTTAAAACCCTTAAGTTATTAGTGTAGAAAACCAATTGGACTGGCTGTGATAGAATGGTCGGAGAAGAGCCAAAAAACGTAGCCCGTGTTTGCCTACTGGGGGTTTGGTGGGGTGGTGGGATTTGGGAAAAGGTAGTCCTCTTTCAAGGCAGCTTCTTTCTTTTTCTGTTTATACTTTTTTTTGGTTATGTTTATACTTTTAAGATGTTGTATTTTGCGTTGGAAATGATATGCAGTCTCAAAGTGTGAGATGTCTCTAGTAAATTTTGAATCAGTCAGAAAAGACTGTTTTGAATAAAGAATCCAAGTTAATGAGAGAAGAAGATAAGCCTCCCAAGGGGGCGGGCCTGTGGCTAGAGGGGGCACACATCTCTCGGGCAGTCTGCTCTTTTTAGGTAGTGATACTTACAGAGTTTGATATTTGGGCAGACCATCTTTAA
Source organism: Echinops telfairi (assembly GCF_000313985.2). Lineage (NCBI taxonomy): Eukaryota > Metazoa > Chordata > Mammalia > Afrosoricida > Tenrecidae > Echinops > Echinops telfairi. The sequence continues at coordinate 53,652,986 of NW_022111320.1, read as the reverse complement.
GAAACTTGAAACAACAACAACAAAAAACCCAAATACATAGATCCAGGAATGGGTTTGGGGACTCACACTAAATCCTCCCTCCAGTTTACAAACAATCAGTTCTTACATCATGGCCATGCTCAATACTCACCTTGGGGAAGGGAACACAGAAGATACAGGCACTGTCACAAAATGTGGCCAAGAATTTAGATGGTGCCAGGTTATAAGATAAAACAACATCTGGGGTCTTAAAGGTTTGTCTCCAAACAAGCAACCATCTAAGTGAGATGTCAACGAAGTCCACATGGAAGAATTATCTATCATCAGTCACCGAAGGATTGTAACCCATGTAATCCAAAGTCTAAGGAGGGATCAGTATCAGAGCCTAAACGGTGAGGATCCCATGTGCGAAAGCGATGGGTGACAGTGGGAGCTCAAGAGTCACGAGTGGAACTGCACAGAAAATAAGCCTTCGAAGAACTCGCCCTTATCTGAAATCTAGGGAAGGGAGGAAAGTGGTCACTAAACACGGTGCTTGGGAGAGAGACATGTGGACAATCAAAGGGATAAACCCGACTCGAACTGTTAGAGCACTGTCAGGTGGCCTGATCTGGTTTTCAGCGTTTCCGAATTTTGTTCACATTAGGCTATGTGTCAGAGGTATTGTGCCACTGGAGATCTCAAGAAGTTGTGCTACATGTTTTTCCGTGTTTCGGATTATGAAACCCAGGACCGATGCACCTATAGGGACAGTAAGTAGAGTCAGGGTCGGGGGGCTGGATGGGAGTGGGAGTGGGGGGGCTACAGTTGTGGCGGCAGGGGTAAAAGGGAGACAATGCCAAGGAGTCCAGGAAGAAAAAGAATGATTGGAAACTGATTGTGGTAGTGATTGTACAAGTCTCTTTGACAAGATTGAACTGTGGAATGATACGTATATTAACTCCCAATTCGTAATAAATTTAAAAAAAAAGAGAAAGTTGAAACTCCCGTATATACGCGTGGTCCACGGCTCGTGTCCAAGATGGCTAAACCTGTGTCCCAGAGTAGACGTCTGTCACCTAACGGATTATAGCATTTAATGCCATGGGTGCTAACCGCAAAGTCAACAGTTCTAACCTACGAGCCCCTCGGAGCGAGAAAGGTGAGGTTTTCTGCCCCTGTCAAGATTGACAGCCTCGAAAAGCCACAGGGGCAGTTCTGCGCTCTCCTACAGGGTCACTGTGAGTCAGAATCGACTTGCTGGCAGTGAGCTTTTGTCTCGATCTAGTGACCAGGACCCTGGTGGCACTGTGGCTTAGGTGCTGGCCTGCTCACTGGACAGTTGGCAGTTCACACCCACCAGCAGTTTTGAGGACGAAAGCAGAGGTTTTCTGCCGCCACACAGACTGGCAGTCAGAGAACCAAAGGGGCAGCGTCCTGCAGGCGGCGGTGAGTCGGGATGGACTTGACGGCGCTGGGTGAGTGGGGTCTTGACAGCTGCTGCTTAGAGCACACTGTTGCTTGTGGGGCCTTAAGATGGGGTAGGTTTGCACGTAGGTCTCCATTTGTGTGTCCCCCCCTTTGTCACTGAACAACACCCCCCCCATCTTTGCCCCCCTTGCATTTTCTCTTCCACTTGGGAACAGGGACAATGGGATCTAAATCTACTGTGCGGGGCGTCCTTATAGCTTATGACATGTACGTTAATTAGCTTACTTTAAAAATAATTTATGTCTGCTGTTGAGACTACACACAGTAGAAAGGAGTATGTTTACCTGGATGGGAGCTGATAGTGTATTTACTCTGAAGATCGAGGAAGAAAGTAATGGGAAGGGTAGGGAGTGGAGGCTTGGGGCCCCTCCTTCTCCTCACTTCTCCAGGCTTCCATTAAGGCCGGCCCACGGTCTCAGGTTTGTGTCTGTGCCCTGCACGGGCTTGAGGGCAGTGATCGCTAGGCCAGGAAGCCACCTCCTGCACGTGCATCCCTACACGCGCCCGCCCTCGCAGAGGAAGAGAGCAGAGCCCGCGTGGCGCTAAGTGTGTCTGGATTCCACTGCAGTGGGATCCTCTTCTTGGACACGGCAGTCACTGGCTGGGCTTGACTGGAGACTGAACAGTGCGTGTTCACGAGCCAGCCCATTTCACTCATCGCGCTGGTTTGGGTTTCTGGGATGTGGATTATTTTTATCTCGGGATGGTCCTTGTGCCCCTTGTACGCTAACAAAATGCAGCTTTCCCACCGGGCTGTGCCTGTGTCACAAGCAGTGGATCTTGGCCGGAGGCTCATGGTGTCTCACCCGTGGGCTCGCTGTAGCCCCATCATCTCCTCAGATGCTCAAAAATGATCCTCTTCCACCCAGACAAACTAGAAAGAGACTTGTTAGTGTTTTGTCTCTAGAGCAAAACAAAGAAAATAACCTCTCGTAGTCGCCAGGGCCAGGGTCACTTTGGTTCTTGTGTTCCTCGTGCCACCACGTAAAAGAAGGCTTGCCAGTCCCCAGTGACGACCACAGCGTTCTCCAGAGCTGAGGAGATCTGGGATCCAGCGGGGACCCTGAGAGGAGGGGCTGTAGCGGGGGATGTCCTTGTGTTGAGCGCTCCGTAAGTTCATCCTGGACTTGAAGGGCTGCTCTAGGGAGACACGGTCCCTAATCAGAATTCTAGTGGGGCGCGTGCCATCTGCTTTTAAGCACAGTGTTTTCCCTCCTGCATGCTTCCCTGGTTTGCTCTCCTCTTTGAAATGGCTCCTCGCTCCTCTCTAAGGGACAGTCATTGGAGAGTCGGCGGTGCTGCCTGGAAGGCTGTGCTCAGTCAGAGAGGTGAGAGGGCCGTCCCACTCACTGCCTCCAGCCCTGGGATGTGCCCAGGAAGGAGCTGGTACTGTTAAGAAGACGCTCCTGGGAACTGCTACCGACTCATTTAAATGGCATCTCCAGGTAGGAGCACTAGGCTGCCCTTGGCCCAGGGACATTCCTGAGACCCAGAGGTTATCCCTGGGCCGTATACCCAGGGACATTCCTTTGAGTTCTTGGAGGCATTTATTTTTATTGATTTAACTCGTTTATTACGGCAGATTTCACACCTGCACAAAAGCAGAAGTTTTATGTGGCCTGTTCCCCCCCAGCTTTGTATTTTAAGCAAGTTTGTTTTCTCCTCATTTGCAAGGACACATTCAGGCTTGCACACACCGTCCCTGTCCCCAAGAGTGGTTGAATAATTGGACTTGATCGTGTTAAATAGAAATGCTCTGAGTGTGCAGCAAACCGATTGCCACGAGAGCTGTTCCCAGGAAGAGCTGTAGCCTGGGAGCCCGTGTGCTCCAACTGGGAGGGTGGGGAAATCCGGATCACTCACCCCGGGGATGGCAGCCTGCACACTCGCTCTCCTGCTTCTTCCAGCCTGGTGGCTGCTCCTCTCCCTCACCCTTCTCGACAGACACGTCTTGGCCCTGGATGGACAACCCAAACCAGTGGAAGCTTCTATGACAGGAAGCGAGGGCGGGGCTAAGCCAGTGAAGAACTGAATGAAAGATAACAGTGGTGCCAAGTCAAGGCAGATCTAAGGGGCACCGTCCCGAATTG
>NW_022111320.1:53641899-53649333 GCF_000313985.2 Echinops telfairi | reverse complement strand
AGCCTCTCTGTGCGGGTGACTTAAACTCAGGTGTGCCTTGTGGAAAGCAGACACTGAAGAAGAGAGAACGCTGGGAAGGCCCCGATTCATTTCCCAGCCAGCAGTTTGCACACAGATGGTCTGTCACCGTGGTGACAGACCCGCACACTCCTCTGTGGGCCACGGTTTCCCTCAGCCGGGCTCTCTTGCCCTTTCCTGCTGCCCGTACTTTGTATTGGGGTAGATGCTGCCCGTGTGGTCTTGGGTAGCTGATTGTTCTGAGAAGCACGGTCCTCTGGGGTCACTGTTCACGCTCTAGGCCCTTTCTGGAGGGACAGGTGGTCTGGTAATGGCCTCAGCTCTAAGTGAGAAGGTGTCCGAGGCTCCAGTCTGGGTCAGACCAGTGGATCCGGCCTTTTTTATGAACTTGCACGTGGTTACAGTGGGAGCCTCTTGCTCCCACCCTCGGGCCCCTCCTCCCAGACGGAGCGCTTGGTGGTGGTAGCTGGGTGTCACCTAGTTCTCAGCCCGTGTGGGCTGTGGCTCCTGTTGTCAGTTCTGTGCACTGACTGCTTCCTGAGCCTTGGGCTGTCCTCACTCGTCTTAGCTCCACACAGAAAGAGAAAGACCTCCGTCGCTCACCTGCCTAGATGTGGAACCCTGTCTTCAGAGACTGTGTGATGGACCTGAGTGTCCCCCGAGCTGTGGTCCCAGCCCTCAAGCCCAGCATCTCAGTCCAGGAGGAGTGGAGGTTTTCCAGACTGTGCCCTGGTGCACGTGATTGTATATACGAGAATATTAGTTGCATACAGAGTGTATTTGTATCCACCACCAACCCTACGTGGGTGTTCCCCTGTCTACTCTCCCACCGCTGGTGAGCCCACATAACTGCCCGTACATTGTGTCATTACTGCTGTTGCAGGTTTATATATGTGGTAATATGTACTGTGAAGGGTTCCTCTGGCTTAGTCATGTCATGCCGACCTTCCCCGTTTGGTGTATTCTCTACTACCTGGTCAGTGCCCCCCCCCCCTGCCCCCCCAGCCTTCACAGAGTGCCTGTCCTGTGAGTCTGCTCCCTTGGCGCTTTGTGAAGGTGATTGCACGGCTTTTGTCCTGTGTGCCTGCTTGCCCTCAGTGCCCTCCAGGTTCATCCAGACTTCTCTCGGATGCATCCTTTCCTTTGACAGTGTGGCATTCCAAAGTGGGCCTGCTTGTTGCCAAGGGACACAGGGGGTTCCCACCCTCCTGCTCTGGGCAGTACTGCTGTTGTGAAGACAGGCGTGCCCAGGCCTCCGTGCCCTGCCTCTTCTCTAGGGTATGTGCACAGGAGTGGGATTGCTAGAGCATGTGGGATTTCTGTTTCCAGCTTAAAATTTTTTTTTAATTTAAAAGGTCATTTTGAAAACAGACACACTCTCTCCTCTCTTCTCCTCCTCCCGCTCTCTGCGGATACCTGGCTTCTGAGATCATGGCTGTCCCCGAGGTGAACATGCTACCATAAGATGTGTCTGACTCACGTGAGTCCACTGAGGGAAAGAGGGATCAGACTTCAACCTGGTGCTCTAAGATGTGAATGCAACATACCGGCATGGAGTAGAGGACCAGTGGAGAGGTCTGAGGGGCCAGCCCCAATCCCAACAACGGGGACACCTGTCCCTCCCCCCAGAAGAATTTATTTCAGAGGACAGCACTGAAGCTGCAGCTTTGGGAGAGGGACATGTCTGATAAGATCACACAGGAGCAAATGAAGGAGGAGGAAGAGAGTGGAGCACATCCTGGTCCACCAAGCCTTGAGGACGATGTTCCTGCTCAGAGCAGCCAATCCACAAAGAAGACCATATGGCCAGCCCTACTATGAGATACAACATCCCTCGCTGACCCATAGCCCTACAGGGGATAACACTGGAGACACAGTGTGGGAATTCCGCACGATCTGATCCCACCACATGGAGGGAAAACACTAAGGGCGTGCAACAGAACAGCAAGGGGGACAGAGCAACGAAGCCCCCAGGGAATATAAAAAGTAGACTTTGGGGCCAGGGTTTGGCGCCCCATCAGATTCAACCAGAAAACACTCCTAAGGTCAACAAACAGTCCTTGAGCTAACTACAGGCTTTTCTTTGTTGTTGTGGTTTTTTTGGTCATTGGCTTTTTTGTTGTTGTTTTGCTCTGTCTTGTTTTTGTGCATGTTATTATCTCCGAAGTTCTGTCTAAATAAGATAGGCTGGATGAACGATCTGGAGGAGAAAAGAACAGGACTGTCAGTTCCGGGGGGACATGGGAGAGAGGGAGGTCGGGGGAAAGGAAGTGGTGTTAACAAACCCAGGGACAAGGGAACAACAAGTGATCCAAATCGGTGGTGAGGAGGGTGTAGGAGGCCTGGTAGGGCGTGATCAAGGGCAATGTAACTGAGAGAAATTACTGAAACCCAAATGAAGGCTGAGCATGCTAGTAGGATAAGAGGAAAATAAAGGAATAGAGGAAAGAACTAGGAGGCAAAGGGCATTTATAGAGGTCTAAATACAGGCATGTACATATGTAAATATATTTATATGAGGATGGGAAAATATATCTGTGCCTTTATTTATAGGTTTAGTATTAAGGTAGCAGATGGACATTGGGCCTCCACCCAAGTACTCCCTCAATGCAAGAATACTTTGTTCTATTAAACTGGCATTCCTTGATGCTCACCTTCCCGGCATGATCATAAAAACAAATGGGTGCATAAGTAAATGTGTTGAAGAAAGCTGAAGGTGCCCGGCTATCAAAAGATAAAGTATCTGGGGTCTTAAAGGCTTGAAGGTAAACAAGCGGCCATCTAGCTCAGAAGCAACAAAGCCCACATGGAAGAAGCGCACCACCCTGTGTGATCACGAGGTGTTGAAGGGAGTTATCAGGCATCAAAGAACAAAAAAATCAAATCATTGTGAATAAGGGAAAGTGCAGATTGGGGACCCAAGACCCATCTGTAGGCAACCGACATCCCCTTACAGAAGGGTCGTGGGGAATAGAAGAGCCAGTCAGGGTGCAGTGTAACAACGATGAAACATACAACTTTCCTCTAGTTCCTAAATGCTTCCCCCACTCCCCCACTATCATGATCCCAATTCTACTTTACAAATCTGCCTAGACCAGAGGATATACACTGGTACAGATAGGAACTGGAAACACAGGGAATCCAGGACAGATGATCCCTTCAGGACCAGTGGTGAGAGTGGCGTTACTGGGAGAGTGGGGTGGAAAGGGGGAACGGATTACAAGGATCTACATATAACCTCCTCTCTGGAGGATGGACAACAGAAAAGTGGGTGAAGGGAGACGTTGGACAGTGTAAAATATGACAAAATAATTTATTCATTATAAAATTAATCATCAAAATAATTTATTAATTATTTATGAAGGAGGGGGGAGGGGGGAGGAAGGGGGGGGAAATGAGCTGACGCCAAGGGTTTAAGTGGAATGGATTGTGATGAGTTGTATGAGCCCCAATAAAATGATTTTTTTAAAAGATAATTTTATTGGGGACTCTTACAGCTCTTATAACATTCCATACATCAATTGTATCAAGCATATTTGTACATATGTTGCCATCATTATTTTCTAAACATTTACTTTGTTTGAGGCGTTGGTATCAGTTCTTTTTTCCTTCCTTCTCCCCTGCTACTCTCGTGACCCCTTGATAAATGCTAAATTATTATTATTTGTATGTTGTTTTTCATGTTGTACACTGATCTCTGTCTCCCTTCCCCCATGGTTTCTGTTGTTTGTCCCCCTGGGGTGGTGGTGGTGGTGATGTGTCGATCATTGTGATCTGCTCCCCCTTTCGCCCCTCCTCTCCCTAGCTTCCCCTACCCACCTGGTACTGCTACTCCCCTTCCTGTTTCTGGATTCTGTGTGCCATTCTTATCTCTTATCTGTACCAGTGCACGTGCTTCGGTCTAGCCTACAGTGAAAGGCAGGATTGGGGTCATGATAGTGGGGGGTGAGGAAGACTCAAGGAACCAGAGGAGTATTGTGTGTTTCATAGGTGCTATAGTGCACCCTGGTTCTGTCCCTGCCTGAACAAAAGAACCCGTTTTTCTAACAACCTGACATTCTTTTTTTTTTTCAACCTGACATTCTGTGATGCTCACCCTCCCGGCACAATCACTGAAGACAAAATGGGTGCATAAGCAAATGTGGTGAAGAAAGCAGTTGGTGCCTGGCTACCAAAAGTTATAGCATCTGGGGTCTTAAAGACTTGAAGACAAATAAGGAGCCATCTACCTGAGAAGCAACAAGCCCATATGGAAGAAGCACACCAGCCAGTACAATCATGAGAGTTGTGGGGACCAAGTAACAGGCATTAGAAGACCCGACACAAACAAACAAACAAACAAACAAAACCCCATATTGTTGAGAACGACTGGGGTCGGAACAGAGACAGAGCCCCAACCCATCTGTGGACAACGGGACATCCCCTCACAGAAGGGTCACCGTTTCCAGTCGCCCCAACAGAGCCTGAGCAGTCCAGTGTCTCCCCAGCCGCACTAGCATTGCTGTCCCTGGACCCTTTTTATGATTGCTGTTGTTGGGGGCCGAGGTGTCTCTCTGCAGTGCGATTCGCCTCTCTCCACTGGCTGACAATCGCGGGTGTGTCTGTCTGGGTGCTTTAGACGAACAAATCCACAGAAACTCATGTATAAGAGAGAGTTATATATAAAGGCTAAGTGCACATCAAGAAAACATCCCAACCCAGTGCTGCCCAAGCCCACAAGTCCATTAACCCATATGTCCGACACCAATCCACAAAGTCCTCCTCCATCTCACAAAACACACGCTATGACAGACTGCAGGAGGAAAGCCGAGTCAGTGAACGTGTAAGCATCTCAGCACTGGCGGGGTCTCCACACGGCTGCTCCAGCACCCAGGGCTGCATCAGGGTAGGTCCATGCGGCTTCTCCTTGGGGATATCTTGCAGGAAGTGAGCCTTACCAGCTGAAGCACTGAACTGGCTAAGGCAGCTGCACCCTGGTCCCACCATCACAAAACAAGAGACCCGAGAACTCGAAAGGCGAAGCTCACTGAGCCATTTATCCCTCCACCCTTCAATTAACCCCACATGTGTTTATCAGCCAGGTTGGCACAATGAACTAACTACCTCAGTGAATGTTTCTTCACGTGTTTGTTGGCCACTGGAATGTCTTCTTTGGTCAAAATGTCGTGTTAATGACCCTTCCCCTTTTTGCTTATCATTTTGCTCCTGAGGTGTGGCATTTCCTGTAAGTTTTAGAGATTAGCTCCTCGTCAGATATGTCATGGCCTGCGTTGTTTGTTTTCCCCCTCAGCCCGTGCGTTCTCGTCTTCCTTCTGTGGAGCAGTCTTGTGGGGAGCGCACACACTTGGTTCCCAGCAGGTCCCTGTCATCGCGCATATCTTGTGCTGTGTGTGCCTTTTTCTTTGATAGACTTCCCATGCCGCTCATTAGGGGCCCCAGACTTAACCCTAGTTTGTTTGTCTGTCGTCTTTATAGCTTCAGGTTTTACACTGAGGGCTTTGACCCATCTTGATTTACTTTTTGTGTATGATGTGATATTTGAATGTTGTTTCATTTTTCTGTGCATGAATATACTTTTTTTTTTGCCAGCACCATTTGTTAAGATTGACTACCTCTTCCCTACCTAATGGAATTCAACATTTTGTCGAAGATCAGCTGTCTGTAAGTAGGTAGATTTATTTCTGGGTTCTCGTTCCATGCCACTGGCGTGTGTGTGTGTGTGTGTGTGTGTGTGTGTGTGTGCGCGTGTGCGCACGCGCGTGCACGCGGTGGCACCAGCAGCAGTGTTTTGACTGCTGTAGGTGTGTACTGGGGCCGAGATCTCGAAATGTGGGGCCTCCGCTCTGTTCTTCTCAGTAACGCCTTATTTGTCTGAGGCCCTCTCGCTTCCACCTGAAGCCTGTGACTCTTTTCCCCATCGCACTGAGACCTTCAGGAGGACTGGATGGGGCAGCATCGCCCTTGTCGCAGTCTCAGTCTGGCGCATGTTTCGTGGGCTGTTCCGGCTTCTTCAGAGTGTTTTGTAACTTCCGCCATGGAGACACCAGCTAATCCAGGAGACGGGGATGCGGGAGAAAGGGGTCTGTGTTCTTGAGCGAGTACTTTACAGAGTGGGACCTGGAGCGTGAGGGGAGTGATTTCCCGTTGTCTGAAGGGAGGAGGTGGAAACGTTAGGAAGTTCTTGGTATCCTCACATTGCTTTTTATAATCAGCGTATGGAATAACTCATTAGCTTACGATAGTACCCAGTTCTTACTGTGTTCTTGGGATGCACAGCTCCCCAGTCTGCATGAGAGGAATGAGAGGGTGGACAGGCGAGGTGGGAGGAGTTTACGTTGCGCAGGATGTGTACAGACAGGTACGTCGGGTAAGGTGATTGCCCTTGAGACCCGGCCAGTGCTTTTGAAGAGGGAAGGCAAACCACAGGAAAGGGAAGGGAACGGGTGCTTGAGGCTGTCTCAGGATGAACGCCGGGCTTTCTCTTTAGCTGCAGGCAGTCTCTGTTTGAGGAGGATTTTCTGTATTAAGTGGATATCTGCATCACGTAGAAGAGACCTGGGTCTAGCCCACTTAGGGTCGGGTTGAAAGTGAAGCCTGAGAGACTAGGGACTTTGTTGTCACTTCATCCCCGGAGCCCAGACGACATCTGCTGTTAGTGGACACGGAATCAGCATCTGCTGCTTGAGAGAATAAGACCGAGCTTAAGATCAGCATCGTGAGTTGCCACACATTCACTACCTCGATGCCCCCCTTGTCGCTGTGACACGACAGGTTGTGATCCACTGGTCAGGCACCTCAACTTGGAAGAATTGATGCAGGAAGTGTCCCCAGCAACAGTCCCCATGCATAGGGTCAACAGAGCCCAATGGAACTGTGTGGAGCAGCCACTTGGGGTGCGGCTGGCTCACCGGGCAGCTGTGCTCGATAGACTCCACATAGTGTCGGTGTCCGGAGTGCTGCATTGGTGGAAGACTTGATGTCATCAGTGACCCGGCCTCATTCTCCAGGGGGATGATTGACAACATTTACTTTTCTGTTTCTATGGATCTTTGTTTTTCTGCCTGTAGTTCATTTGTTTTTCTTTGTTTATTTGCTGGTCATTTTGTTGCTGTGTTGGTGTAGCTGGTCTTAAGGAGTTTTGACTTTGTCATAATACAACCGCCAAAGTCAGCCTGAGCCGTGCATCACTCGCGGACAAGCGGACAAGCAGACGGAGTCTGGGCCCCCACTACTCGAGCCCCGAGCCCCGGTCCCAGAACAGCGAGTTCTGATCACGTGGCCCCGCTCCATACCCACCTTCACGAAATGATCACGAGGATCAGGCGCGACAGCAAAGTGTGGCGAAGAGAGCAGATGGTGCCCGGCTATCAATCGGAGTAGCGTCTGGAGGCTTCAAGGCTTATATTCAAACAAGCA
>NW_022111320.1:53636743-53641406 GCF_000313985.2 Echinops telfairi | reverse complement strand
TTATTGCTTCTGTTGGGTTTCCCAGTTAGTGAAGCACAGAAGGAGTAGATGCTTAGAGATAATAACTGATGCAAGGGTTTATAGGGGAGGTCGCTCTATGTGTGTGGGGTGAGAGATAGGGAAAGTGAGGGTGTTGGGGGAGTAGCGTATGCGGGAGGGAGGAGGGAACACTAGAACAGTTTGTGATTACACAATTCATTTTAAAAGCAATTTAACCATGAAAAAGAAAGTAAATGTTCTAAAACTGATTAGGTTAATGATTATATGATTCTTCTTGATATGAGTGAACTACTGCATTGTATGATGTGTGGATTCTGTGCCAATAAAACTAAAAACAAAGAGGATCAGCGTCACTCTATCAGTGACTGCAACATCCTCAAACTTGGGCCGGTTCTTCTGTTGTCCAGAGATGGAATTCTGGAGAAAGAACGGGGGCATTGCATTAGACAGGCAGGTTCGACTGCTGCTTCTTCATCTCGGGTTCTTTCTCTGTACGATGGGCAGCGCTCTGTAAATCCTCGTCTTTGCATGCTGTGTATGAAGTACTCAGCACAGGGCCGGCATCATAGGGCGTCAACAAAAGGCAGGGGGGGGGGGTCTTGTTAGTTTCCTGTCCGGCTTGGCGTTTTGTGGGAAGTGGTCCTGGGTCTTTCTCCCTGGGAGGTGCATTAATCGCCTGGACATGGAGAGCGGGCATGGGAACCATTAGCAGGTGATGGGAGAGGTCCGTTGTGACCCGAGCAGGGAGGAATGAGCTCTGCTAGCTGGAAAAGCACTCGCCGTCAGGGAGGAGGCTGATGAATAGGGCCACATGCACGCCAAGACCGCCCCTACCAGGCCCGCAGAGAGGACTTGACGAGCCTCGGCATGGGAGAACACACTCGTCTCTCAGTCGTGCAGAATGGTGGCCATTCACACAGCGCTCCTACAGGTTATCCCCGCGGCCATCTGATCGAGTCCCATCACAACGGCCCCTTAGGCAGAGTCCAGCTGTTCCCTAGGGCTCCCCCAGGGTGTCAGTCTGTACTGGATCAGAGAACCTTGTCTCTCTCCCTAAGGGCATCAGTGGGCTTGAACTCCTGGCCTTGAGATAGCAGCGCAGTGTGTAGGCAGCCGTGCCACCAGGGCTCTTTCCTGTCAGGAAGCAGGCAAGAAGGCCCAGTGGAAGGCTGGCTGCCTCCAGGGCCTGAGCAGGCCCTGTCACAGAGGAGCTGCCCTGTCAGGGAAGGGAAGGCGCTCTCTCACTTTCATTCGGGAAGAGAAGCACCGAAAACACGGCGGGGCGGAGGGTGTGGTGGGGTTAAAACCAGAACGTGGGAGCCACGGGACTCTAAAAGTCAGGTGAACAAGTGTGTACTAATCTGAGCTCAAGTCTCCCCGGGGTGAGCCCTGCAGACTGGCATGGCCACCATCCAAAGGGGGCGCAGTCTCAGACTGGGCCCTGAGCGTTCTCGGACAGAGGAGTGGAAGGCCCCACGAACCAGGTTTTTTCTTTTTCTTTGACTGCTAACCATGTAAGATCTCAAACCCACCACTGTCAGGTCGGTTCTCACTCACAGTGGCCCTGCACCACAGGGTACAGCTGCCCCGGTGGGTTTCCAGGGCTGTAACTCTTGACAAGAGCAGACAGCTTCCTCTCTCTCCTGTGGAGTGGCTCCTGGGCTCGAACTGCTGATGTTGTGGTTAGCAGCCCAATCACACAACCATTACACCCAGGGCTCCTTAAAAGTCAGATATGGAAGATGATATCCTCAACCAAAGAAAAGCATCCTTTTTGGTGGGAGATGTCTTCCTTACTGCACACTATGCCAACATAGGCCCTAAAGCACAAACAGAACCGTGTGAACTGTAGGCTTTTCCGAATGAGTCCTGCTACTGAAGTTTTGTTCGTGTCCCGTAAAGTCCCCCAGCGTCAAGGATACAAATCAGTGTGGCCGTCACCATGACCTAGTGGCAGGATGTTGTCACTAGGCTGTAGCCATCAGCAGTCCCACCCTGTCCTGCCCTGTGCCCGCTGCCCCCCAGCCCACCTCCCCTGCGTGGGTCTGCCTCTTGGGCCCGGGTTGTGTCATGTGACCCTTTGTGGCTTCTCGCTCGCGTGCTGCGTGTCGCAGCGCTGTCAGCACTGTGCCCCCCTTCCTGTGACCCCGTCATCTTCCCTTATTTGTCAGCCCGTCAGCTCCGGGGTCACTTGAGGGGGCTGCTCACCTTTTAGCAGCTATGAATAAGGCTCCTGTGAACATTGGTGTGCAGGCTTTTCTGTGGACATGCTATTTCCATATTCTCTCGGGGACTGTGCCACGTGGAAACAGTGTTGTAAGAGAGGCATGCGCCCTCAATGCAAGAATACTTTCTTCTATTACATTGGCATTCTGTGATGCTCATCTTCTCGACACAACCGCTGAAGACATAGCAGGTGAATAAGCAAATGTGGTGACGAAAGCTGGTGATGCCCGGCTATCAAAAGATATAGTGTCTGGGGTCTTAAAAGCTTGAAGGGAAACAAGCGGCCATCTCGCTCAGAAGCAACAAAGCCCACATGGAAGAACACATCAGGCCGTGTGATCATGAGGTGCTGAAGGGATCAGTTATCAGGCATCAAAGAACAAAAAATCCCATCATTGTGTGCTCACCTCCATGATACGATTGCTGAAGACAAATGGGTGCATAAGCAAATGTGGCAAAGAAAGCTGAGGGTGCCCAGCTGTCAAAAGTTATAGCGTCTGGGGTCTTAAAGGGTTGAAGGTAATCAAGCGGCCATCAAGCTCAGAAGCAACAAAGCCCACATGGAAGAAGCACACCAGCCTATGTGATTACGAGGTGTCGAAGGGATCAGGTATAAGACATCATCAGAACAAAAAATCTTACCATAGTGAATGCTGGGTGGAGTGCGGAGTGGAGACCCAAAGCCCATTTGTAGGCCACTGGAGATCCCCTTGCAGAGGGGTCTCGGGGAGGAGACGAGCCAGACAGGGTGCAAGGTAGCAATGATGAAAAATACAACTTTCCTCTAGTTCCTAAATGCTTCCTCTCACCCCACCCCCCACTATCATGATCCGAATTCTATGTTACAAGTCTGGCTAGACCAGAGGGTGTACACTGGTACAGATAGGAACTGGAAATACAGGGAATCCAGGGCGGATGATCCATACAGGACCAGTGGTGTGAGTGGCGATATTGGGAGGGTAGAGGGAGGGTGGCTTGGAAAGAGGAACCGATTACAAGGATCTGCATGTGACCTCCTCCCTTGGGGATGGACAACAGAAAAGTGGGTGAAGGGAGACGTCGGACAGGGCAAGATATGACAGGATGGTAATTTATAAATTATCAAGGGCTCATGAGGGAGGGGGGAGCTGGGAAGGAGGGGAAAAATGAGGAGCTGCTGCCAGGGGCTTAAGTGGAGTGCAAATGTTTTGAGAATGATGAGGGCAATGAATGTACAAATGTGCTCTACACAATTGATGTATGTATGGATTGGGATGAGTTGTATGAGCCCCTAATAAAACGATTTAAAAAAAAAAGAGTTGTATGCGCCCCTAATAAAATGATTAAAAAAAAAAAGAGAGAGAGCCGTGCGATTTGTGAAGCAGAGGAGATGCACCCTTGTTCCCCAGAGCGTATCACGAAGGAGGACCTGCTGCAGGTAACTGCGCTCTGACGCCTCTGGTACACGTTGTCACCACTTCCTCAGTGGTGGTTCTGAAAGTTTTGCCGTGCAGTGGCCGCCATATCCCGAGTTGAGGTCGGGAACACGTTGCACCCAGGGCAAGCTTTCTCTAACCCACAGTGGACAGGGCCTTCCGCGTAAAGATTTTGTTTTTGAAAGAGACTGCTTGGTATGGTAGAGAAGAAACTTGGGTGTGGGGATTTGGCTGTCACATACTAATTACATAAATGCTGGCAAGTTAAGTAACTTCTTTAAGCCTCCATTTCCGGGCCTCTAAAGTGGGGGCTATTTCAAGGGGCAGTGGGGAGGTGCAGGCAGAATGTCTCAGAGCAGCACTGGGCACGGGAGCTCTCTTCCTCTCCTGCCACGAGACAGATTCTAAAGAAAGAGAGCCTCTATAGTAAACTGTGTTCCTTCTGAAAGTAACTGGGACGGCTAATTAATTGAATATTATCTAACAGTAATAAGACTATGAGAATATTTTACCAAAAGCCAAAATAAGAGTATTTGGCTAATATTTAGTTATAGTAATTTCCTGGGATATGGAAAAATGATGCAATTTTGGAGTAGTATTCTTAGGAGTGATATAATTTTCCTGCTATTTCAAGGTATCTATTAGTAATTAAGAAATTTCCTCATAGGAGGATTTTTTTCTAAGTGAAGATCGTATCCTAGAACAAAAATGCCATTTTCCCCCACTGGCAATTTGCAAGACTGCTTCTGATAAAAGGCAGAGGGAAATGTTTTATTTTTCATTATTTTTAAAAAATCATTTTATTAGGGGCTCATACAACTCTTATCACAATCCATACATGCATCAATTATGTAAAGCACATTTGTGCATTCATTGCCCTCATCATTCTCAAAACATTTGCTCTCCACTTAAACTCCAGGCATCAGCTCCTCATTTTCCCCCCTCCCTCCCCGCTCCCCCTTCCCTCATGAACCCTTGATAATTTAGAAGTTATTATTTTGTCATATCTTGCCCTGTCTGAC
>NW_022111320.1:53631847-53635345 GCF_000313985.2 Echinops telfairi | reverse complement strand
CCCCAAGATGCCATATTCTGCTCTCCCTAGGTTTACCTGTTCTTTAGGGTGCCCTGTGTAGAATGTGTTCTATAGGCGAAGGATCGAAGAATGATGACCTCAGTCACTTGGAGTCCAGGGTCATATACCAGTTGCAATCTGGCTAGTTTTATGAGAGGGTCGCACTGTCTGCATTTAAGGCTCATCATGGAAGTGGAAGGAGAAAGCAGTAGGATGTTTGCTAGTTGTGTGTTGAGCTGATTCTGACTCCACAGCTGTCCAGGACGGAGTGGAACTGCCCCGTAGGCTTTCTCTGGTTGGAATATTTCATGGAGCAGAGAGCCACGTCTTTTTGTACCCCACGGAGCAGCTAGTGGGTTCAAACAGCCAACTTTGGTTATCAGATAGATGCATGACCTCTGGGCTCCTCTGCCCTGGCTCGTGCTGTAGCATTCGGCCCCACAAGCAGGTTTCTGGATGACTGAATGCTCTTTCGGATCGTTAACTTGGGAAAACATGGTTTGGGACTTGGGAACAGTGAGGGTGAAATGCCAGTTATTTTTTTGTCACAAAGTAAATTTCCTTGTATTTTTGTGCTCGCCGTTTTGAAAGATAAATGGCTGTAAAGCGGGTGGACTATATTCCAGTCTGTGCATGTTAGCCTGTTACACGTATAGTAGAGCTTCATTTGTTGGCCGTGGCATTGAGGGACCACAGAACTAAAGGATGCCTGCCGTTTCCCCTTTAATTCTGGTACTTTACGTATATTGCGCACGGAGCCCTGGCAGTGTAGTGGTGACGCATTGGGCTGCGGTCTGCATGGTCGGCAGTTTGAAACCAGCAGCATCTCCTCGGGGAAGCATGGGCTTCCTCCTCCCGTGAACAGTGACAGTCTTGGGAATCCACAGGGGTGCTGTGAGTTGGCATTGACCCGATGGCAGCAAGCTTGTTCTCTTGGCTTAAGGGTATGCTGGGTAATAATCAGGCTCTTTAAGAGCCTTTAGCTTTGTTGGATGCGGAGAGCTGCACACCTCCATTTCCCCGGGCTGCTGATGTCCAGGTGGACAGAATACGTGCTTCTCATTCATTGCATTTTACCTGTGCCTACCAGTTCTGCCCTAGCCACTCAGGCACAGCCTCTGCTGCTCCCCCCCACCCCCAACAGCAAATCTCCTCCCGAGGCTGCCCATGATTGGTGCTGGGGTGAGCCCAGCACCCTTCTCAGCCTTTCCAAGGGTGCCCTCCTCTCAGTGGGTCACTTCCTGGGACTCGCCTTCTGGCTGGCATGTGGAGGCTCCCTGGGCGCCCACCCATTCTCGCCCCGGGTGTCCCCTTGTCTTTATTCTCTGTTTTCTTCTCTCCTTGGGCTTTGCTGGTGGCCTTTGGAACATGCAGAGATAGTCTGCCGCACATAGGTAGCCTTTGTCCTCTGGCAGCGCCGGCTCTGCAGAGGGTGCCCATCCGCCCTCTGGTCCTGATGGCCCGCTTCACCCCAGAGTGCATGTGGTCACAGTGGACTGCATGCCACGCCTCCCTTGGCTGCAGTTCCTCTTCACCGCCACCCCAGTGCTCGGAGCAGCTATGGGTCACCTGGCCAGAATGTACATGTAGTCTCACACTCACCCTCACCTCCAGCGGTGACGTCAACTGCTAGAGACCCATGTCTTAAAGATGCCTGGTGGCACCATGGGCTCAGCATAGGGCCGCTAACCGAGGGATGCGTGGTTCGAGCCCAGCAGCCCCTCTGTAGGTATCTGTCGAGGCAGTCTGCATCTGTCAAGATTTAGCCTTGGAAACCCTCCAGGTCACTGTGGGCCGCGTCCACTCAGTGGCAGGGGGTCTTGTGCTTCTCTGCCACGTGCTGCTTGGGCACGGCTCTCTCCCTCTCCATTGTGATGGTTCCCACTCGGGGCCAACCCCTGACCCCGGGGTCTGTCACTCCCAGGCCTGTCCAGCATCTTCCCCCTGGACCTGCCCCTTGTGTGGACTCTCTTGGAACTGTGGAGACTGGCTGAGCGACACAGCTGACCGTGGGGCTCTCCTGGGGTCTTTCCCACATGAGGCCGTTTGCCTGTCGCCGCCTTAAGCATGGCTTCGCTGCCTTCCACAGGATGCCGTATGTAAGCACGCACCCACGCTCTTCCCGAGCCCCTGCCTGCTGTTGCACGCATACACACACACACACACACACACACAGGATGCCAGATTCTCGGTCTCTCTGTTTTGGGTACGTGGTTTGCCCTCCAAAGGGGACGTTTCCATCCTTTCCAGCCGTCAAAGCGGAGGCCTCACTTTGGGTGGAGCCGTTTCTCGCTATTTTGGCTCACATATACCTCCACGTTCTCTGCGCAGCTCATTTAATGCCTTGTGTTTCAAAAGTTGCCCCAGTGGCTCTACCTCGTAACTGTGAAGCCCTCCAGGGCAAGTCTGAGCCTGTGTCTTGCTCCGCATCCCTGGGGCAGTGCCAGGGAGGAAGTAGGCTCAGTAGAGACGGAGACAAGCTGGCCTCTAGCTGAGTGTGGGCAGTCCAGAGACGAGTGAGACTGTGCAGTGGGTGTTCATATGCTCCTGGATGGTTTGTTTTTAACTTGCAGTCTCGTGCTGGTGTGCTGTAATAAATATCGTGGAGTTTACGTTCAGTGGGGAGGCTGTCAGCAAATTACCTTATTTAAGCATCTTCTTGTTGTATCAGTTAAGCTCTCTATATAGAGAGCTGCTCATTAGCCACTTTTCATGCTGGTAGAACAAACACTGTGCTATAAATAAAATGCCCCCCAGGCAGTCGTGGTGTTGATTGTACAAGGTAAGTGAGTGTCCTCGTGCTGCGGACTGAGGCTCGCCATTCACCCCCTCTCCCTTGGGCGTTCCCATTGCCGCATAGGGAAATTCAGGGAAATTCTTTTGGGGGTAATTTTCTTCTTGCCATTTCCCACTTCCCCTTATCCCCTCAAAACATTTGAAGGGGCTTCTGGCCTGGAAATGGTTCACCAGCCCTGAAGGCCCTGGTGGCACAGTGGTTCCAGCTGGGCTACCAACAGTGATGCCGCTGGTCTGAAGCTGCCAGCTGTCTGTGGGAGCCAGACGAGGCCTTCCACTCCCGTCCAGAGGTACGTGTCTCAGAAGCAAACCCACAGGGGCAAGTTCTGCTCTGCCCTAGAGGGTCACTGAGTTAGAATGGACGAGGAAGCAGTGAGTTTGGAGTTTGGTAAACTTGTGAATCTTGTGGGCCCATTCGCAGAGTCATGGTTTTAGATGTAGATTATTCCGGATTGGAAAGGAAACCAATGGTTTTCTACAACATTTGCGATGTGAAGTGAAAGGATCTGTGCTCTCTATACTGACAGATTAGCTCCTGCTCCTGTTACTTTGATATCCATATGAGTGACAAAGAAAGCTTGTGTTACTTTGATATCCATATGAGTGACAAAGAAAGCTTGTGTTACCTTGTTACCCATATGAGTGTCAAAGAAAGCTTGTGTTACTTTGTTACCCATATGAGTGTCAAAGAAAGCTTGTGTT
>NW_022111320.1:53619788-53631747 GCF_000313985.2 Echinops telfairi | reverse complement strand
TGTTACCCATATGAGTGTCAAAGAAAGCTTGTGTTACTTTGTTACCCATATGAGTGTCAAAGAAAGCTTGTGTTACTTTGTTACCCATATGAGTGACAAAGAAAGCTTGTGTTACTTTGTTACCCATATGAGTGACAAAGAAAGTCTTGAATGCCAATCTAGGCTCGTGAAAATGAATGAGAAAATGAACAGACGCATGGTCCCTATGTTCTCCTCGCGGGCTCCGGGTTACAGGCTGTGTGGGAAACAACAGAATTCCGAAAGGCAGCTGAAAGTCGGAAGGCACTTTAGGAAATGCACCGTAGGCAGTATTTTCAGTGGACGGGTGTTGGGAGGGAGTAGACTAGGCTCCTGAGCATGCTGCTGACGCTGACACGCAAAGGAGAAGTCAGACCAGACCCATGGGCGTAGCTGGGGCTGACCCAGGGATCCTTTAGGATTCCGAGACGGTAAACAGTTAGGGGAGCAGACTGCCGTATCCTTTTCCCAGAGAGAGTTTGAATTGCTGACCTTTCGCCCAGTAGCCCGGTGCTTGGCCTCCTGTGCAGCCAGGGCCCCTGAGGAGCAAAGACGTGGGGTCAGATACATTTTGTCCAGGGTGGGGGGGAGATTTTAGGGTGGCTGGAGTGGGGGAGCCATGTACGCACAGATGTACTGCTTAATTATGTTGGGGATTACACACCCGGAGAGCATTTAGCAGACAATTGATGAACTGTGGAATTAGACTTACCCAGTTCTGAGTAATTCTGATTCTTTTTTTTTTTTTGCCTGAATCTTGGTTTTCTCATGAGTGATGTGGGCATGAGCATGTCCTGATGTCAGGAGCTCTAGCCAACACTGGCCTCCCTGGGTCAGGAGATGTTTCGCCCTTGTGTGGAGTCCAGGGTCAGGCTGAGCTGGGTGACCTGGCCAAGTCATTTCACCTTGTGGGCACTCAATCTCCTTATCATTAAGGTGCGGGTGCTGTGTGATGGATCCTTCATGTCCAGCTAACTGGAATTGCGTGATGTGAGGAAACGGTGGCTGGCCAAGGAATGAGTGTATGGAGTAGGTGCAAGCCATGACTTCTAACTAGGCTTGGAAGGGGGAGAGCCCGGCTTCGAATCCCGGTGAGCTGGACCGCTTTGTCAAGTAAGACCTCGCACTTCATCTTCCAGGACACTGTCCCCACAGGCTAGGCTACTGCGGTTCAGGAAGGTGAAAAGATAGGTGGGTGGATGTATTTTAAGGTTTTATCCCCGTTACTCCTACTTTGGAGCGATACTATTCACTAAATGTTTCTTTAAAGAGTCAAAATCATCAAAAACAGAAGACACTGCCACAAAACCGCTTGTCTAGTTGGACTACCAGAACCCCATGGTAGAGCACTGTTTTCACAGACAATGCCGGCACATTAGCAAAACAAAGGAGAAAAACCACATTTGACAAAAATGGAATGTCTTCATTTGACAAATTAATGATAAAAAGATCTCAGCAAAGTAGGAAGGGACAGACAGAAGCTGGAAGGTTGGGGGAACCCCTAAACTGCTGCCTTGAGATAATCTTTAAACCTCAGCCCAGAAGTAACCCCGATGTCTTCCTAAACCAAACAATTAGTTTAGCTCAACTAGTTCAAGGAAGAAAAAGTCTGTCTTGAGCCTTAACCTCTTTTAAGGGCACCCTGGGGTCAAGTGGACCACAAGCAACTTAAAAGGTCTGATAGGACTGTTAGGGGTCATGTCTGAGGGGCAGGGACAGCTCAGAGGAGGAGGGTGACACGGAGTCTGGGCCCCTCTGCAAGGGGCATGTGGACTGGTAAGTCACTAGGAGAGTGCGGGGGTGTGGCAGCCTGTATGGGGTGACACTGTCAGATGAGCAACACAGATAATGGTCCATGAAGCTGGTGTGTGGCGTTCTAGCAGGAATTGGTCTGTTTTTAGTGAAAATATCCCCTGGAGTTACTTAACCCACAGAAACAGTTCCCGTCCGTCCAGCGTGCATGCACCCACACCCTACGAGCCCGGAACTGTGGTGCTCTTTCTGAGCCATCAGATGTGCCGTCATGACCCGGTGACAGTCAGGCTTCCGGTTGTGCACTCACTGCAAGCACGTTGCTGCTCGTGTGCTTCTACCTGTGGATTTGGTTGCGCTTTCTACCCTCGCTACGATGTTGCCAGGCAGGATCAGGTATCGCTAGGTGGTGCTGCGGGCTAGGTGTTGGACTGCTATCAGCAAGGCCAGCAATCCAAAGCACCGGCCACTTCCGGGTGAACGATGAAGCTGTTTGCCTCCATGAAGATGGGCAGTCTCAAAGACCCTGTGCCCTCAGGCTGCTGTGCGCCAGAGTCGACTCGTTGGCCACAGGTTTGGGCTTTTATTATGGTAGTTATTCTTTTTGAACTTAATGTCCACAACTCTTTTGAGGATGACGAGTTAAAGGGGAAGGAGAGGGCAAATCGGAAGAGCTGCTGCTCCAGTACTAACGAGCTGTGACGAACACTGTGCTGCAGTGTGGGACGGCCCCGCCTGCTGCAGAGGGAGGACTCGGCCGCACAGTGACCTCGTGGTCCCGGAGCTGCAGGCCTACGTCCTACCTGGGGCTTCCTGAGGTGGACGCTGGTGACTGCCTTTTCCTTATTGCTATCGCTGCAGCTTCCACGCTCACCGTGGAGGGAACCAGTTGTGGAAGTCATCAGGAAGCGGATGGCTGTTGAGGATCATTGATCCCCCGCCCCGGAGTCTTACTTCAACAGTCAGTCAAGAGACTCCTCTGTCATGTGAATGAAAGGCGGCATTGCCTTCAGCAGAGTGATAGCATCCATGAAGCTCATGATGTCGGGTCACCACGCTCCTTTTTAATCTCTGTGTTAAAAGTAGCGATGGCGGCCCTAATGCGGCGATAGAGCCCCGAGAGGTCTGCTTACTCATCTGGTTTTATTCACTAAGGCAAGACCCAATAAATGAGCCCCCCATAAGATGATGTCTGAAAAACACACACCCAAACCTGAGCAGAAGCAGAGAGCAGACTGCCCACTGCTCAGTGTCCGCCAGGCACAGCACGTGGCTGGAGGGCGTCAGCTGGGCTCTCCTCTTTGTCACACGTCACACGCCGGCACAAGCTTGCCTCCCTGCTGCACGGGAACTGTTACCACTTCATAAAGACGTTAAATATCTGTCTCCAAGAGCATGTCTTTTAAGCCACAATACCTTTATCACATGCACGAAACAAGTGACGTGGGGGTGCTGTCTGGCCTCCTCCAGGTACGCAAGGAGGAAGGGAGTCAGACCCCAGTGTGACCCCAGTCAGATTTCTGTGAGACTGGTGGCCTAGTGCTTATCCACTGGTCAGCAGTTCAAAACCACCGGTTGCTCCGAGGGACAAAAGAGGGCTTTTCTACTCCCATAAAGACTTGCAGGCTCCGAAACCCACGGAAGGGCCCCATTTCCCCCTCCCGTTGGGTTGCCATGACCGGAATCGACCGGAAGGCAGGGAGTGTGGTTTTTTTTGTTTTGAGGTCCGACGTGCCCCTCCTACCAGTTCCCATACCAGTTGTCCCTCCCCCAGCTCTCTCCCCTTTGCAGCTGGGCCTGACAACTTACTGCAACGGCCACACAGAACTCATAGCAAACACTCACAGTTGTGGGACTTATGAGGATGCTAGCCGGTGGCACATGCTCAGGATTCCCCTATTCAGACAGCACAGCCTATTTGCCAGGCCTCTCGGTGCCTCGGCGCCTCGCTCGTCTCTGGCCTCCCTGCCACAGGGGCCACTGTGTTTAGGGCTGCCCATAAATACCATAGCCTATACCTGCCCCAAGGGGCCAGAACCCAACTCCTCTGGTTAAATGCCTGGAGGCACCCTGCTTGACAAGCCATCCTCCTGCACCTGCTTTACTTGCTCTGTGGCCTGGGAAGTCCATAGCTCTGGCTCTGGCTCCTGGTTCAGCTGCCACTCCTCCGGTGTCAAAACTGTCTCCTGGCCCAGGGAGGCTCAGTGTGCGGGGAGTCTTGGGGTCCAAAGGACCCGCTCCACTGGCGGCTCTAGTCATTGGCTGTTAGTGAGACCCCCTTTCCTGCTTCGGAGACGGCTCCTTGTATATCCAGCAGGATGGCACTCACATGAGCCCTGTTATCAGTCACTCTCAGCCAAAGGAACTTTATCATCTGTCAGGCATATTCCCCCACCCCCACCCTCTTAGCCCAGCGCATTGGGAAACAGTCTTTTGGTGGGGAAAAAACCCCCGGGGTTGGGGAGGGGCTTTTGGGTTATTCCCCCCCTTGCGGCGGTTGTTAGGTTTTTTTTTGGGGGGCGGTTTTTTTTTGGGGGGTTTCAAATTGTTTTTGGGGGGAAAATCCCATTTTTCCATGAATGTTTTGAAGCCCTCATCATGTAATTCACTTGTTGATGTGCATTTTTAAATCCCCATCGTGTGATACCACACATCCGTATCAGCTCTTTAGAAGTCTATAGACCCTTTTACTTTTGAGCAACTTTTTGTTATTGTTAGCTCTAGATAGTGGGCTGAGCCAGTTCCGACTCATAGCAACCCTATAGGGCAGGGCAGAGCTGCCCTGGGTTTCTGAGACTATGTAACTCTTTCTGGGAGTAGAAAGCCCCATCTTTCTCCCTCAGAGTGGTTGGCAGTTTCAAACTGCCGCCCTTAGAGTCAGCAGTCCAGCACACAAACCACCGTGCCACTAGGGCTCTCAGTTTCATCTGTAGTCAGCACCCCTCTTCCCTCTCATATTGTTTTTTCCCTGCAAGTATCTACCGTGATCTGTTTATCCAGTTACACAGCAGTAGATATTTGTGTAGTTCCTATAAAAGTATACATTTTAACTATTGCAGTGTTGCACCAGATGCCTTTCCTTTCTTGGCACTCCTGTGTGAATTTTCAAAGATAAATTCTTGGAAGTGAGTTTAAATCAAAGAGTCACTATGCATTATTTTAAAATAAATTTTCGTGTTTCAGACGTACAACAACTTGTTTTCTACTAAGGTTCCCTTTCATTTATGTGACCTAGAGTCATTGACGGTTGTTGGTGTGAAGTGTCGCTTCCCTTGCTTGGTAGACACACACAGGGGCTCCAAGGATAAGGTGACCAGATTTTAACATTGGTAAAGCGGGACCCCATTGATAAAACTCATATCCTGGCGAAATAGCCACATGGCAGCTGAAAACCGTATACCCTAGCTTGTTGAGCATTCTTTCCAAAAATCGGGACTTTTTAAAATGCCGCGGGATGCGGGAAAAATTGTTAAAAATCAGGACCGTCTGGCCACCTTATGCAAGGAGTTTGTGGGAAAATCCCGCCGCTTCTTTGAATTCGTTTCCATGGATTTTTTTTTTTAAAGCTTCCTCATACGTCCATATGGTTGTCTCTGGGGCTAGGGCACAGAAATATATATTTATAATATATGTTATATAATTTTCCCCTGAAATGTTTGAGAATGCATTGTAACATCATGACATTTGAAATCGTCCCTGAAATTCCAGCTTGCAACTCTAAGAATTAGACATTCTTTTGCATAACTTCAGTGCAGTTGTCGCACTTGGGGGATTTGGTGTGGATTGAGTATTTACTGTTCCTAGGAACTGTCTAATAGTCGGGGCGGGGGCGGGTGGGGGGGGGTCCCCAGGGAGTGGCTCTCCTAGAACCCTTGAAGGATGGCAAACCAATCGATCTGTTCATTGGCCCACAAAGGCTTGGTCTTAGTGGGTAGGTTCCAAGGCCTATTTGCATAGTAAGTCGACTAGTCTGGTGCAGGATTTGGGCTCAGCCAGGCACTTGGGGAGAACTGCAAGATCGCATCTAGAAAAGCCATATAAAAGCGATTCACTGCACTACACGGATCTGGCATGTGTTTGTGAAATGTATCCCCATTCTCTCTCATACTGTGGTGGGTGTTGTGGTTAATGTTTGTAATGCCTTGGTGAATGCTAGGTGCCTTGGGGCCGGTTCCTACCCACAGTGGCCCGGTCCACAGCAGAGTGAGACACTGACCGGTCCTGCCCCTCCTCCCAGTGGTTCCTCTGCCGGAGCCCATTGTTGCAGTCACTGCGTCAGCCAGTCTCGCTGAGGGCCTTCCCGCTGTCGCTAGAGGATGCCTTCTTTAAAATGTCCTTTAAACTTGGTGTCGAGATTTTAAAGATCTTCGTATCTCTTCCCCAGTGCAAGCTATTTGGTGGATGTAACCACTGGCAGCGGGCTTGGTTTTATGGCGTTGCTCCTTCTCCGTTTATCAGGGTAGTGCTTTGGTGAAAAGGAACTTCCCCTCATCTCATTGGTCTCTCTGGCTGTAAACACAGTGGCTGTAATAACAAGTTGTTTGGAGCACAGCTATTTTCTGATTCACTGTTTCCCACTTGAATTGGCAGATGAACAGAGTTTCAGCTAATTAGCAGGTTGAGCCTTTCCACCACCCCTCTCCCCACACACAGTGTAACGGCTTCTGAACGGATGCTTGTCTCGGGAGCTCTGTGTGAAAGTGCTCCGTGGGCTCCCCTGAAAGGCCTGCTTTGTAGGTGTACCCTGAATGACTGCTTTACAGGAGCAAATTGCAATCTTGACCTTATCTTGTTCCAACCTAGTATTTTGTAATGAATATGTGATAATTGTTTGCTTATTGTGGTCTCCTATGCTGCCTTATTATATTATGAAAATAGACTCCGCTCTCCTTGATCTTAAGTGTAAATAAGAAAAGTTTTAAGACTGACACATTGTATTGAGCTCTTCATACTTTTTCTGTCTCATGCGTCTTAGTAGTTAAACTCTGTGCTTAGAATTCTTCCCTAATGGGGAGAGATGACTGCGGGTTCTTTGTTTTAAACATTTGTGTAATGAATGTAATCATCACTCTGTAATGTTTTTAAGCAGCTACACCTCTTAACAGGCCTTTAAGCAGCAGATGCTTAGAGTGGTCAGAGCTAGGTGAATGGGCGGGGCCAGAGGTATAGAAGGCTTGTGCACTAACTGCCTGGCCTGAAGGTGGGGTAGAGATTTAGTGCAGGCACATCAAGGGGGGCTGGTGGCAGGGTTAGGAGTTTGCTAGCCCAAAGGATGGTTTTGAACCTACACTTTCTGGGAGAGAGACCTGGGGCTCCGCTCCTACACAGACTACCAAAAGCCACCAGCACTGAGTCCATTCCAATGTATAGGGACCCTGGGGGACAGAGTAGAGCTGCCCCCTGGGCTTCTGAGACCGCACATCACTCCAGGAGCAGACAGCTCGATCATTCTCCCCGGGAGTGGCTGGTGGGTCGCTCCACTAGTGGGTTTGGCCCACCGAGAATCCTACCCACAAAGAACCATGGGCCAGGGAACCACAAGAAGCAGCTCGGCCCTGCCCTGTGCGGGCCTCTGTGATGGCAACCAGCAGGCATCAGCAAGCATCCTGGTGGCGCTGTGGGGTAGACCCCCAGCCACCAACCACCAGGTTGACGGTTTGAATCCCCCAGCCGCTGCTCAGAAGAAACACGAGGCTGTCTGCTCTTGAAAACCCTACCCAGGGCTCCTGTGAGTTGGAACCAATTGGCTGGCAGGGGATTTAGTTTAAGGAGTGCTGGGAATGTAGCGGATCCTGTGTTGGGCGGCTAAGTGCAGAGTCAACCGTGTGAACTCCCCTGCTGCCCCGAGGGAGACCGACGAAGCTGTCTGCTCCTGTAAATTTGTACAGTCTTGGAAACGGGGGTGACTCTAAGTGGGAACCAGCTTGGTGGAAGCAGGTTGGGTTGGACAACATCAGGACTGTGTGTCCTGTAAGAACTGCCGGAGCGAGCAGACCTCCAGGCCAGTTTCTAGCGCAGCTTGTTGCAACGTGGACGTTTATGTGCAGTCTGATGTATCAGATCCAACAGCTTTGCTACATATAAAATGTGCTGCCCAGGAAGTCTATAGCCAGGCATGTCTATTTAGCATATGAGCCAGCGTGTAAAAACGACATGCTGTTAGGGGGTTTTCAGTTGCGATTTATCGTTACGGCTTTCGTGAGAAGCTGGCTTTTGTTTCTTTTCCTTATGTGATATTGTGGAGTTTTTCTCTTTTCCTTCTTACTTGGTGATGTTCATCAGGTGTTCAGATGTTGGGATCCTGTAGATTTTGTCTCCCCAGCACCCCTCTGAGCCAAAGGGTGGCCAGAAGGAATAGTGAAGGCCGAAACTAGACTCTTGTCTGCACGGGGCAGGATGACACTGGCCCTTTCCGCTTGGCAGTGCCCTGTGCGCTGCTGCAGCCTGGGATGGAGCCAGGTCCAAGCGTAAGGCGGAGCCGGTGAGCATGGACCACCCAAGGCGAGGTGCCCTTTTAGAAGACCCCGTGGGCTCTGTGGGGATGTTGAAGAGGGAGAATTGGGTCCCATGTGGGATGTGCTTCGCACTCTTTCCCATTCCTGGTGCGAGCTGTGCGACCCAAGTGCGTGTTCCCTTAGCTCCCCAGTGAAAGGCGCCTTTCAGGGAACGACGGTGGACTTTAAGGAAAGGAATTAGGGAAGGAGCAGTGTCCTTCCTATATCACCACAAGTCCCATGACCGGAATCTCAGATTCAAAAGCATAGTGAGCGCTGATTAATTGTAACCAACCTGGCCTTTGAAGCAGGGTACCAAAAGCAGAACTCAGAATCATTTTAATTCTGTTTGATTCGTTCTTTCCTGTTTGGGAAGACGACAAAATGAAACGTGTTCCGGAGAGAGCGGAGCGGGGGAAGCTGGGCAGGGACCGTGGTGTGAGAGGGACTGGCTCTGAGTGGACGCGGTCAGTGCGGAGAAGCCAGAAGCCGCAGCAGCAGGCCTGGGACGGGGGTGTGGGGGTGGTGGCAATTAAATGACAGCCGTGGTGGTGGGGCTGCTCAGAAATGGAATACAGGGATTGTGCTAGGAGGTAGCTTCCTGCTCCTGTACAGCGCTGCAGCCTCAGAATCCCACAGGGGCAGTTTCACCCGCCCCGCAGGGTCACCGGGCATCAGAAGAGACTCGCTTACAGTGGGTGTGGCGCTGCGGGCTTCCTCGTTGTAGACAGGGGAGAGCACCCACGGGATGGGTCCCCTCCTCCGCAGGAGGCATGGCACTCGAGAGAGAGATGCCCGAGGGCAGGGGCTGGATGCCCCACTCTGTGTTCTCTTCCTTGCTTGTAGATCGCCCGTCCCAGCCACTCAGTGACACGGAGCGAGTTTTAAGAGAGCAGCCAGGCAGTAGACTCATGTGCCCACAAGTGCGGTCTTTCTTCCCAGCCTGTCATGTGCTTGTCCGGGACTGGCTCAGCCGCACAGCCGCACCTGAACCTCCTCTGGCGGGCGGAGTCGACCCCGGGCTTCAGTGGGAGGCACCCCTGAACCCAGGATGCTGGTGTGTTGCGCCTCAGTTCCCATCACCTGCACGGGGTGGGGGTGGAGTGGGCGCTCCTCACCCATCAGCACCCTCCAGACCGGCAGGCAAAACCACCACCTGCCCAGCGTTCCCCACGTGTGCCTGATGCAGGGAGCGTGGTCTAGTTGTGCTCTGTTTCTTTCTTCTTCTTCTTTTTAAATCGTTTTATTGGGGGCTCAGACAAATCTTATCACAATCCATACACACATCAATTGTGTAAAGCACATTTGTACATTCATTGCCCTCATCATTCTCAAATCATTTCCTCTCCACTTAAACCCTGGCATCAGGTCCTCATTTTACCCCTCCCTCCCCGCTCCCCCCTCCCTCATGAGCCCTTGATAGTTTATAAATTATTATTTTGTCATATCTTGCCCTGTCCGACGTCTCCCTTCACCCACTTTTCTGTTGTCTGTCCCCCAGGGAGGAGGTCACATGTAGTTCCTTGTAATCGGTTCCTTCTTTCCAACCCACCCTCCCTCTACCCTCCCAGTATCGCCACTCTCACCACTAGTCCTGAAGGGATCATCCGCGCTGGATTCCCTGTGTATGCTCTCTGTTAATGCCGGGGAAACTTCTCCTCCCTCCTATGCAGGGAGGGACACAGCTTTTTCATTAAGGCGGCTCTTTGGAGTCAAAGTGTCCGTCAGTCTGAATTTGTTTGGTGTTTGGTTAAAGATTCAGGAAACATCAGTACTCTGGTGTTTGGATGGCTAATTGATTTTTTTCCCCCTTTAAATATCGCTTTGAGAGGAATTCAAGTAAAAGCTTAAAGACCTTTAGTAGTTACGTTTCACAGTAAACGTCTTGAGGTGCATTAGATTTTGGTGTCCAAGTCAGGAAAGACTAATTGTCTGCCTGTTATCTGACTGTATATTGTGAATTTCCAGACTGGGCCTTGGAAATGGCCTGTGATAATCTTCAAAATGCCATTTTGGTGGAATTTCGTGTGAGTTTAAACAGCTACATTGAACTTTCCTTTGTCCTTTAAGAGAAGAGGACCGTATTTGTCTCACGTCTTATGAGGAAGTACTGAGGAGGAATAGGGTTTGGCAAACCCACACTAATGATTTAGGATGAGGATGCTTATAGGTGATTTTACTGCCACGATGATGCTTTTCTTGAGAGAGTGGCTGTGTGTTTGACCAACTAAACCCACTTATTTTTTGGAGAGTGGATACAACAATTTAACACTACAGCTTCTCTTCTCCTCAGCCCCCTTCCAAAAAAAGTCTGTGTAAGAGAGAGCGAGACAGAGAGCGAGTTAGACAGACAGGCAGACAGAAAGAAAAGATTGCTCTTTAGAATGCAAACCAGAAACATTTTAGTAGATGGTGCCAGAAGTTTTTCCTCTCTCCAAAAGAGACATTGATAACCAGTCATTTTACTTCTGTCTACCTTTTGTGATAATTTAAAAAAATCACGACATAGTTGGACTTCTTGTCGGCTTGTTTAGATAGATGGCTTTGCCACCTGTCTGTGTTCCAGTGTTAGTTGGGTCCAAAGCCAAACGTTCTCTGTTTTTTCTCATAAAATCTGAAAGTTCGTATGATGGAGTCAGAGTTAAGGTTAGAAAGTTATGTAGGTGTGGTGTACTGAATACAGCTATGTAGACTTGGTTCAGGGTGACCCGGACTGCTCCCCAGAAGGCCAGTGGTTCAGACTGAGGGGGAGAGAGGCTGGCCGGCCTGCGGGAGGATGGCAGCGCTCTGTGCAGGGTGGCAGCCCCAGGACCCTCTGCAGGGTCCCCATCACTGGGGTGTGGAACCCTGGAGAACTGGCTCTGGGTGGCACTGTCGCTATGTTTCCACAGTAACCGCCGTGGTGCGGAGTCAGCCGCATTGTTTGTTGAGGCAGTATCAAGGTAGAAGTGGAGGGACAGGCGTTTTTGTTGTTTAAAACGTGTGGAGGAATTTCATCACATGTCTCTGAGTGTCTAACATAGACAGGTATGTTCCGAGGGAACTGTATGGATTGATACATGTCGGACCTGGAACTTTTAAAAAGCATGTAGGCCGGCCGGTCAGTAGTATGGGTGTACGTCCCCCGTCTGAGTCTGATGGGACTCTGACCAGACTTCTTTTCCTGTCTCCCGCTCAGCTTTTCTGCGGTGTACCTTCACGAGACAGGTGTCTCATGCTGTGTTCACAGTGCCTGTCGTAGACACCAGATATCCTTCCTCTTCTGGAAACACTTGGGGGGCTAGTAACTCAGGAGTCATTGTGTTTTGTCAGTAGTTCGTGGTCTTCTAAATAACTGGCACTTCCTTCCAGCATTCTGACCTGCCAGGCCTGGTGTGTGCTGTGAGTTCCCCAGGGCCACCCCAGGGGGCAGCAGTGCCCTGGGTGGGGAGTCCCTCCTGAGGCTCATTGGTGGGGACACAGGGCGCACGTGCCATGGTTAAGAGCTCCATTGCTAACTGGATGGTGTGGGAGGAAAGACCCGGTGGTGTGGTCCCCACAGCTTCACACCAGCAAAAAGCCCGACAGGACAGAGCAGAGCAGCTCCTCTGGGTGCCTGAGAGTGTGAATCTTTTCAGGGCAGGGCAGCCAGCCTCATCTCTTTCCCAAAGAGTGACTGGACTGGTGGGTTTGGAACACTGACCTGGTCCTCAGCG
>NW_022111320.1:53617395-53618523 GCF_000313985.2 Echinops telfairi | reverse complement strand
TCCCATGGGCCCTGACGCACAGTGACCCTGCAGGGCAGGGAACTGCTCCCACAGTTTCTGAGACTGTAGCTCTTTGTGGGGGCCAGCGGTCTCATCTTTCTCCTGCGGAGTGGCTGGTGGGTTTGAACCACTGACCTGTGGTTAGCAGCCTCAGACTTAACCCACCAGGACTCTTTCTGGATGAGTATGCTGAGGCAGGAATGGGGTGAGTAACTTAGCCAGGGTCCCTCTGAGGGCAGGCCAGGCAGCTTCCTGCCCAGCAGTCTCGTGCCAGGGACTGCATGCTTTCTCACCAGGACTGCCTGCCTGGTGACCCTGGACGAGGTGCTGATCTCCCAGACACCGGGCTTGTCTTCCCCTTCAGAAGGGCTAAGGCGGCCACTTGGATGTCTGTTTGTCTGTAATTAAGCTTCTGTACATTTGAAAGTTGTGGTCTTGGTTTGGTGTGCTCCCAGTTGTATGACCCTTTGCTCCCTTAGCTGAGGAGATCTGCTGGCACTGTGGGCTGGCGCTGGGCTGCCAACTGCCAGGTTGGTGATTCAAACCGAGCCGCCACTTTGTCTGCTCCCACTGAGATCCCCAGTCTCGGTCGCAGTGGGAGTTGACCGAGTGGCAGTGGCGTAACCCTCCCTGGATGGAGAGATGTGACGTGGTTTCAGGGGAAGGAGGGTTAGATATGTTTCTAAAGATCTGCTAAATCAATGTCCCGAGGTACTTACCTGCTGCTGTGTATGCTGTGTTTCATGTGAGTTACCTGTTAATTATCACAGCAACTTTCCAAAGTGCGTATGTTCATACCCTGTAGCCAGTAGATTGGGGTGTGCTGGGGCGTGCCCCCCAGCCGACGCCGACTTACAGTGATGTGACCCATGTGACCGACCCAGCAGAGTTGCTGGCCCCGTGGGTTTTCCTGGACTGTAATTTTAGAGCGTAGGGCCCTTTCTTTCTGGTTCAGACAGCTGCCCTTTCAGGTAGCAGCCGGTGCTGGACCATCATGCCACCAGTCAGCAGGGCCCCTTTTAAGGAATGGCGCGTCCAGTGTACTATCACTCATTTCCCTTTCTAGCACCTGGGACATTATCACTCCTTTCTGTGTCTGGCAGCAGGGCCTTGTGACTATCCGCGGTC
>NW_022111320.1:53615255-53616738 GCF_000313985.2 Echinops telfairi | reverse complement strand
TGTTGCTTGACGTAAGAAGGTGTAGAAATAGCAGCCACGAGATGACGGGATTGTGTGTGTGTGTGTGTGTGTGTGTGTGTGTGTGTGTGTGTGTGTGTGATCTATTTGGAGTGGATGCAGCTGTCATATTGTTTGGGGAGGCCTTGTTATGGCCAGGCATCGTTTCGCCCTGTGCTCCCTTCGCCGTGTTGTTGAAGCTGGTATGCGTCAAGGCAGGGCCTGCGTTGGTGAGTCTGATGCCTCCTTATTCAATCAGAGCAGAGGCGGGGGCTGTTCGGGTCCCATAGTTCTCAGAGCCCTGATGAATGAAATGTGGTCATATCTAACTCTGGAGGGACTCACAGTACCTCCAGCTTAAAAGATAATGTTCAAGAATGGATTGTGGTGATGAGTATACAACTCTCCTTGACAGGATTGAATTACTGAATTGTATGACATGTGGCTGAAATGCCAATAAAACTTAAAAAAAAACAAAGAGAAAGACATGATGTAAGAATGATCAAGAAATTATCTGTAACTGCGTCTGTCCAGTTTTGGGGCATTTACAGATATGTCACATCCCTGGTTCAGCAAGCTTGGTATCAGGCATCGACTGAGGAGTTGTGCAGGGCCCGAGGACGAATTCATGCTTGCCATGGGGGGACCAGTGAGTGGTGAGCTGGAGGGCAGGTGAACCAGGTGTATTTATGCTAGAAAATTTGATAGCTACGTGTTAAGAAAGGCTTTGACACTTTGACATTGAAGTGCCTTTGAGTTCTTGTAACTGGGGTTCTAACAAAAGCAGGACCCTATCAATTGTGATGTTGGTCTGGGGGTACACCACGTGTCTGACCAATTAACCTGGGAAGGTGGAACGTGTGTGCGAGAATTAAGCCAGCGAGAAGCTCCCCGAGGTGAAGAGGGAAGGCTTCCCCTGCCCGAGCTGCCCTAGAGGTGGCAGGACCTTCCGGTGAAACAGCAAGCGAAGATAGCCTTGTGTGGGTACTGAGATAGGCATTCTTCATCGAAAACAGTGACAGCAACAAACAGCTCCTGAGAACGGGAGGAGCCCTCTTCTGCAGTTCGGAAGGTAACCCTATGGCTGCACTTGCATGGGAATTCCTGACTTTACTTCCTTAGTCCCCTCCCCTGCACATGTCCTTGACTAGGCCAGGGGTACCTCCATCCTTCCAGATTGTTAGAGCCGGCCCCCAACCATGACCTTCTACCCGAACTTGTCAGCACGCTCGCTCTTCCATTGCCCTGCCCTGGGTGCAGCCAGCACCACCTCTGGTCCGATTCTTCATGAGCTGGTGACTTCTGTGACATTCTGCTTTCAACATAGCTGCCCACTGAGTGACCCTCTCACCAGGTCAGTCAGTTCACAGCCCCGCTCTGCTCAGAAGCCTTCAGTGCCTGCACATGCCTGTACCCTCTGACCTCCCTGAGCTCACCTGGCACCTCTGTCCTGGTGGGTCCCCAGCCACAGGGGCTTCAAACACCC
>NW_022111320.1:53608795-53609938 GCF_000313985.2 Echinops telfairi | reverse complement strand
CCTCTCTGAGGCTGGTTCCTTCTGCTTGGCACACAGTGTTCGCGCTCGCCCGCGTGGTCCGCACACACTCCGCATTCTGTCACTTCCCAGGCAGGTATCTGAGTTGTTGCCTTGACTTCAGGCATGAACAGTGCTGCTTTAGTGTTTGAGTAAAGCGTGGGCGTGGGCGTGAGCTTTCGTTTCTTCCGCTGCACCTACCAGCAGAAGAGCTGGGTTGCGGGTTAGCTCTCTTCACTAGGAAGCGCCAGACGGGCCCAATCAATCCCTTTGGCATCCCCTTTCTGTGTCATTACCTCCCCAGAGGAATGGGCGCCTGGTGAATGTTAGGGTCCCTTGAGGTTTGTAGGGGGTTTGGGGGTTGCTCTCAAAGGGGACGGGGGTGTAGCATTCCGCCTGAGGTTGACCCGTCTTTCTAGCTGCATTTTCTAGTGTGCGCTTAGGCCCTGCTGCCCTGGCCTCCTTGCTGTTCCGAGAACACAGTTCATTCAGGGCTGTCCCGTTGGGACCCCTCTTGGCCTTGTCTTTTCCCTCTGCCTGGAATGTTCTGTCCTCAGAGAGCTCCTCCAAGTCTTTGTCCTGATGTGCAGACCTTCTCCTGAAGCCCCCTTGGTCCCACCCCCTGGAACTGTCCCCTGAGGCCTCACGACTCCCCAGCCCTCCCGCTTAACCATGATTAGAAACACCTTCTTCCCCCTCCCCTGAAGCTCACGAGGGCTGAGGTTCCGTACATCTTCTGCATTGGGGACTCCTGGAGCTGGGATTAGGCCTGATGCATATGCCAGATGGACCCGTCACGATGTGGTGGGGGGACAGGTACCTCCCATGTTCATACCTGCATTTGGCTTCCCTCACTTTCTGAAGCCATGCAAGTGAGCATGTCACTGCTTTCTCATCGTGAAGAGAGTCAATACATGCAGATACGTTTAAAATTCCTTTACTTGAAAAAAAAAGTCCTGCCCCTTGAGCCAGGCTTTCCCCCACGGCAAACCAATGCGGGAAGACCAAGGACATGGGACAGTCCAGTCTCTTTCTCTGGGTTGTCCCGATGCTTGTGACTCCTGTTATTACTTTCCGCCGGACATTTTTCTACAGCTGACACTAGAAGTAGAATTGTTGGGAGAGAGGAGAGGCAAAGTGCTGTTT
>NW_022111320.1:53606095-53607526 GCF_000313985.2 Echinops telfairi | reverse complement strand
CCCCCCCCCCCAACAGTGACCACAGGAGAAGGCACACGGGTGTGCCTATGTGTTGTTAAAATGATTTCTAGGTCTCTGACTGACTCCATGGTCAGTGGATGGATTCAGAGAAATGAAGCCGCTCCCTCGGTGGGTGTGGTCTTCGCTGGAAGAGGGCTGCCCACCCCTTAGACTCGCGGAATTCACACCTGTCATTCTAGCGCCGTTTTCTCACGCTTGATATCAAAGCTTGTTACCCGCAACGAGCTTTGTTTTCAAAACTTTTACGCACTTACGAGTATTACCATCTCTGGCTTCAGTGTGTCTTATGAGAGCCCTACAAGTGTCTGCCCCTATTTCGTTCACTGAGCTATTACAGACGAGATGAGCCAAGTCCGTGTGCATCCCCCGGGATGTCATGTAAACAGCCCTTCGTGTGCTCTGGCCACTCAGGGCAACTCAAATATCGAGGTACATTTCCGTATACCCGGCCGTTTGCCTGTTTGTGGTTCCCCTCGGCTCATGAAGAGAGTCCTCCGCTCCAACAGCAGGACCCCTGCCCCCCCACCCCCCAACCTTCCCAGGGTTCTACTTAGAGGTTGAACAGATGGCTCCTTGACTCCGATCGGCTGTGGGTCAGACTGGAGGCATGTGCCCACTGGGACTTTCAGCCACTGTGGGATGTGCATTCTTCCCACCTCGTGCGTGCGTTTGGGCTTTGGACCTGGTTTATTTCTTGTCGTTATCACCATGTTTGTTTGTTTTTTAAATGCTGTATGTTTCTCTGCACCAAGTTCTCTAGCACTCTGGCAGTTTGTAAACATAGACGGTAGGTGAGTTACCTCCAAAGGCCAGTGATCCAGGAGATAAGTATTTAGCACTGGGAAATCCTCGCTGAAATGTCATGGCTCTGTAGGTCTTGGTGGCTCACTGGGTCTGTGCTGCAGGGATCGGAGCCTGTTAAGTCAGCCTTGACTGCGGGTGAGTGTGTGCCGCTGCTTCTCATGCGTTAGCTCAGGCCTCCCGCAGCGCAGTGCTGCTCTCCCTTTCGCAGATGAGGCAGCAGCGTTTGCCCAGTGCCCGTCGCCCAGTAAGCAGTGGGCTCAGGATTTTAAAACTGGATGGAAATTGCTCTTCCCTTGTGTGTTTCACTCAGCAGTGTGCCTAATGTGTCCATCTGCTTTGATGAGCCCACTTCTGGTGGTTACGGGCTATCTCCCAAATGCAGACAAAAGAAGCCAGAGCAGCCACCCCTGCGTTGACTCACAGGAGAACTGTGCTCTGTGGGGTTTCCAGTGGCTGCTGTTTGAGAAGCAGGTACTCGGGCCTTTTCCCTGCTGCCCTGTGGGTGGGTGTGGCCACCTGCTTTCGATTAGCAGTGAACCCCTCCCTCTGCACCTCCCAGAGACGACTCTGTCCTAGTACAAGCAGTAATCCTGCCTGCCTGCCATC
>NW_022111320.1:53603801-53604724 GCF_000313985.2 Echinops telfairi | reverse complement strand
GCCAAGTCGGTTCTGACTCATAGCAACCTGCCAGGCCAGGCCAGAACTTACCTTTGGTTTTTTCTGAGGTGGTTTTGATCCTCTGACCTTGTGGTTAGCAGCTTCGCTTGTTGCCACCGAGCTACCACGTGTCAGACACGTACAAAGAAGAGGCAAGAAAGAATTCCTGCAGAAAGAGGCGTCCCCTGGGTAGCACAGGCGGTTAAGGTGAACATATCTGGCTGCTAACCACAAGGTGGGAGGTTTGAGCCCACCCAAAGGGACGTAGGAAGAGAGGCCGGCAGTGGACGCCCCCAAGCCCAAGAGAGCACAGTTCCACCCTCAGACGTGGAGTGAGGCCCCCAGGGCTGGAGTCCTGTTCTGGGTTTGCAAACACAAGGCCGACTGACTGGCCCCGGGGAGGGGCTGCCAAGGACCGGAGGCTTCCTTTTAGATCCGTGGGAATGTTTCTAAACATTACACAACTCGGTAAATTAACCAAAAACCACGGAGTATTTGAAATGAGAAGTTTCAATGGCATAGGAGCTATATTTTATTTATTTATTAAAAAAATCATTTTATTGGGGGGCTCTTACAGCTCTTATAACATTCCAGACATCAATCGTATCAAGCACATTTGTACGCATGAGTGTATATGTTGCCATCACCATTTTCTAAACATTGCTTTCTACTCGAGCCCCGTGAGTTAGTTTTGAAGAACAGACAGGATCTGAGCTCCTCATGGAGGGTCTCTACAAGCGTCATGTAGTTGTAGTTGGTACATTTCAGAGTCTCCTCAGCTAGCCAGTATCTTCAGTGCCTTTTGCTTACTCTAGACAAGTGGCTTTTTTAAAAATCAATTTATTGGGGCTCATACAATTCATCACAATACATAGATCAATTGTGTAAAGCACATCTATACATTTGTTGCCCTCATTATTCCC
>NW_022111320.1:53597179-53602628 GCF_000313985.2 Echinops telfairi | reverse complement strand
TATGCCCTTTGCCTCCTACTTCTTTCCTCTATTTCTTTACGCTTTCCTCCTGTCCCAATACCATGTTCAGCCTTCATTCTGGTTTCGGTAGTTCCTCGCGGTTGCCTTGACCGTGGTCACTCCCTGGCATTTTGTTAAAGGAACACAGTATGTCCAATCTAACCCTTTGCTGAGACACAGCATTGAAAGCTGACACTGCCCCGGCCCCGTGCACTGTCAGGAGCTGGTTGTTTGGGTGGGAATGAGGGGGCCGTATCATCCTCTAGGTTTAAAAGAACCACACAGACTGTATTCGTTTGCTGTGATTTTTAAAATGTCAAGCCTTTCATACATACCCACACGCAGGCCACAAAATCATGAAAGGTGTCCTTTTCCCGCCCTCAGATGCCGTCCATTCTGCTGCCGTGCTCTTGTTTTGGCCCAAGGAAGACCCTTTGTCCCCCGTTTGAGCCGGGTGGCAATGAGTGCTTTCACCTGCCTTCGCAGCCTCCTGGAGTGCTGTGTCTCATGACTGTGTGCCTGAAACTCCCTCTTCTTCTTTTAGCACTCCGTGTGGACCCTCTGCACAGACCCATGAGACGTGGAGGGAGTCTCCAGATCCCAGCAGGACCGTAAGGCCTGTCCTCGGCCCCGCAGCCTGTGGAGATGAACGGGGAGCAGCAGCTTGATGCAGGTACTGGCTCTCCTGGGGCATGGGACTGGGTGTCCACCCACGCGGCGCCGTCTGGCTTGTCTTTCCGTCGGGCACTAAGAGTACTGACAGCTCTGCTGAGCAAACCAAGTCACTTCTGACGGACAGGCGTCTCTTTGGAAACGAACATTGTGGTTTTGACGATGACTTTCTCGCTATTCAAGGACAGTTACGGAGGCCCGGGAAGTGGCACAGGTGCAGCAGGGAGGGCTCCGCACTGAGCCCATCCCCCAGCCTCTTGTCCAGACTGGGACCGACATGGGGATGACGTGTGTGCCCTTCCATCACGCACAGCTTCCCATGCCCACACTCCATCGGGATGCAGAAGGACTCCAGCACCCCGAAGGAGGACTTCCTGTGCTGCCTGCTGGGAGTCACACACGGATGCCCAGCTCCTTCTTATTTTCGTAATGAAATTGAGTTTCCACTCATCCGTGCTCCTCGGTGCTCTGTGCAGTCTGCTGGTTTTCTCTTTCTGAGGAAACGTTTCAGATCCGTTAAACATAAGCGGGAACCAGTATGACAAATGCCCACGAGGCCATGTCATGAAGAAGACTTAACAGACTTTGATATGGATCGATGGTTGTTTCCATTTTTAATGCAGTCCCTGGGTTGTGACTGAGCCCTGTTCCCAGAGGTGAAGGGCAATTTATAGGTGAGCCAGGACAAGCACAAGAAAAGGACCCCTCGAACTAAAGTGGTTACACATTGTGCCGCTAACCATGAGGTCAGCAGTTCGAAACCACCGGCCCCTCCCAGGGAGACAGTCTCAGAAACTCACAGGGGCAGCTCTGCCCTGCCCTGCAGGGTCGCTGTGGGTCGGCGGTGACTGGATGGCAGGGAGTGAGGTGGGTTAGGCTAGTGCAGGAAAAGCGTCTGTGCTCCTGGTTTGCTGGTCAACCACCTCTCCGCATGGGAAAGTCGAGACTCTGCTCCCGCACAGATTGAGAGCCTGGGGAACCTCCTCTGGGTCGCTGTCAGCCGGAGCTGACTCCCTGGTGGTGGGTTTCGGTTTGACGTCACGCCCAGTCAACCTTCTCCATGAGTTAAAGCTACAGGTGCAGAAGGTGAAGGTGATCGTGAGGGAGAGGTCACTGGGAGTGGGGGTTCAGGGTGGGTGGCATGCGCTCACCAGAAGGTCAGCAGTTCAGACCCACCATCCGCTCACAGGGAGCAGGGTGAGGCTCTTTGCTCCCATAAAGAGGACGGTTCCTGGACCCCCGTTTGCTGTGAGTTGGGATCAACTGGGTGGATGGCTGTGGGTTTGGGGTCTTAGAGGTTACTTGAGGGTGCTTCCCAGTGAGCAAGCAGAAATTGTCCTTAAGTCAGACCTAAGTCAGAGAGAGGTTCCTCCCTGGGGCTGGCTTGTTTCCAGTAGTTCTACTGGCCGCCTGTGGTTGAAGCCTTCTTGACAACGCCCTCCTGACCCTGGGTTCCAGGCCCCTCCCTCCACTCCCAGAGAGGACGTCGCGGGAGTGGGTGTGTGTCCTCGCCAGTGCTTATCTTTCTCTCACCACTACTGCAAAGCTCCTTTGGAAACCCTAAGAGTGGTATCTTGCTGTGGTTTTCATCTTGTTCTTACTCTTTAAAGGAGGCTCATCTGTGTTGGTGCTGGTTCCTTTCATTTTGACGGAGGGTCACGGTCACTTACACTCTTCCCAGTGCTCCTGTCCAGTCTGCTATTATCAGAAGGGTTCTGTCATGAACCCTTTTTTGTGTGGCGCCTGGGCTCCCCGAGGGCCCCGCCTCCAGTGGCTGTCGAGGGGGAACTTGCGGGGGGCAGACGTTGTTCTGAGTAGCGATCCCCACTCTGGTGACTGCTCACGTGCCCTGGGCTGTTGGCTTATGGGGCCCTAGGGTTCTTGTAGCTGCATACCAGTGACTTCAGGGTCTAAGTGACAGCATAGGAGTGACATGTGGACCTCCTGGTTTGCTGAGAGAGGAGGTGGACATGGTCTGCAGTCAGGGGAAATGGGTGCTATGGTGAACGTGGAATCAGGGCCCGGGAACTTGTCCTTTAGATGGGTGCTGATCCAGGACTTTTGAGTAGAGACTTGCCTGGAATGAAGGAGACAGCTGCACAGGGAGAGGGGTGTGAAGGAACAGCAGAATGCAGGGGCTTTCAGAAGAGAGGCAAACGGCCGAGCCCCTGTCCGCCCGAGTGTAGAGACAGTGGCCAGCCCCTGTCCGCCCGCCCCTGTCCACCCGAGTGTAGAGATGGCACCCAGCCCCTGTCCGCCCGAGTGTAGAGAGCCACAGAGGATGAGGTGGAGCGGTGGCTGCCCATTGGGCAAAATCCTATAGGATCTTTGCAGATTTCCAAGGATTTTAAATTGTAAGTGTGATGGGAAGGTGAAAATTTTATGGTTACTCCTTGGAGTAGCGAGGTGTAGCAATGAATAAGGTGAGAAGTGAGATGTTTTAAAGGTACTGCCTACCAAATTTTCTCTTGGTCGGATGTAAAGTATTGTAAGGGTCAAATCCTACTCTGACACCAACTATTAGGAAATCCAACAGCCCTTTCACTCCCAGGCCAATGAAAGTGAATGAAAAACCCATCCGTTCAATTCTCGCACCCAGGCATCG
Organism: Echinops telfairi; assembly: GCF_000313985.2. Taxonomy (NCBI): domain Eukaryota; kingdom Metazoa; phylum Chordata; class Mammalia; order Afrosoricida; family Tenrecidae; genus Echinops; species Echinops telfairi. The sequence goes on along the minus strand of NW_022111320.1, from coordinate 53,599,351 downwards.
TGCAGCCCCTCTTCTGACCCTAACCACAGCCCCAGTCTTTCACACCTGGCCCCATTGCCTTCCCCTTTCTTCCAGACCCCTTGGGGTGGACCAGAGCTTCCCCACAGGGTTTCGGAGGCTGCAGCCTGCTGCAGCGTTCTCGCAGAGCCGTGACCCGTCTTGAACTGCCGGTGCTTAGCCTGCCATACCGCCAGGGACCCCTGAGCGAGGTCAGACCTTAGGAAGGGGCACAGCTATCTGGACGGCCAAATGTGCCGAAGACCTCAAACACCAGCTGAAGACCTCAAACACCAGCTGAAGACTCAAACACCAGCTGAAGACTCAAACACCAGCTGAAGACCTCAAACACCAGCTGAAGACTCAAACACCAGCTGGATACTTGACCCTCGCTTTTGGGCTTGCCGGCTGCAAACTCAGGAGCTACTCACCAACCACAGAGGAGCCGGCCATCAGCTCAGGAGGCCTCTGGCCTCCTTCACTTCTGACTGCCCGGCTGCAAACTCGGGGCTTTTCTGGACCCCCTCAGGATACCAGCCATAGACTGGGAAATTTACGAAGCCCGTCTTTGAGGTTCAGTAATCTGCTGGAATGACTCACGGGACTCGCACACCTGGCCGTTGTAGTTTTATTATTGCAAACAGAATATTAATGAAGAGAAGAGGTACCCAGGGTCCAGAAAGCCTGGGAGGGCTTCTAATTGGAGCTTCTGTGTCCCGGAGAAGAAGGGACTTCCTGCTCTCCGTGGGCATCGATACCTGTGAGCACCCAGCAAGCCCATGGAGTGCCTGTGTGTGTCCAACGCCTTCATGAGGCCTCGTGGTGTCGGCAGGGCGGTTTTCAACCCTGCCCTCGCCTGTCCTGTGCCCACCTGGCATGAACAGCCCCTCCCTCAGTCTCCTCCTCAGCACAGCTGGTGAAGCCCACATGGATCAGAGGCCTCATCTAAGAGAACGCAATCACAGGAGAAAGGCCAAGGGTGTAGGTGCTGCCTCCCGAGGGAAGCAAGGACAAAGACCAGGTTCCTGGGGAAGTTCACCTAACAGGTATCAAGGGAAAGGAGGAAATCTAGGAGAAGATGTTCTTTTTGATTGAGACAAAAAGTGGACTGGGTGGTATCACTCACTCACTCACTCACTCACTCACTCACTCACTCGGGTAATACTAGCACAGACCAGGTTGAAGGTGTAAGATGTGAGGTTGGTACCCCTCACTCACTCGGGTAATACTAGCACAGACCAGGTTGAAAACATAAGTCTCCCAGATGTCTCAGGCACACGGCGTTCGGCACTCAGTTGCTGTGTAGAATGGTTGCCCATGTGGACCGCTGAGAGCTGCTTTCTGTGATCCACGTGGGGGCTTCCAGGTGGGACCCTCCCTGGAGACAGCTTTCCATTCCTGCTGCTGTGGAGACTTATTGACAACCACCGTCTGGAGGGATTCCGTCATTTAAAAAGAACGCTTTTTGTTTTGTGTGTTTCCCTCGCTCCCCTGTAAAGTCAATCAGCGAATCATGAGGTAAGTTCTGGGAGTTCGGTTGACCTGTAGGACGCCGTTCTTTGTACCTTGGCTTTTCTTTGGTTGCTTTTCTTCCCCTGCTCTCATTCTGTTTCCTCTTTAATTCCAGAGACCGGCTCTGGCGTGGAGGAAGTGGAGCTAAGCTGGGAGGACTACCTAGAAGACACGGGGTCGACGGCGGTTCCCTACGGGTCCTTCAAACATGTAAGCAGCGCCGTGTGTGACGGGTGTGTGTCCACAGGGCATCGTTAGAGTGTGTAGGGCTCATTCTGCTGGAGGACTTGAGGGAACTGATACACTGTCCTCTTCTCCCTCCTCCTACTGCCCCATTCGGGAGCCTTGGCAGTGCCGAGGGGTGACACTGGGCTGCTGAACCACAAGGTCAGTGGCTCAGACCCATCCACTGCTGTTAGTAGAATGATGGGCTGGCTGCTCCATGAGGATTTACAGTCTTGGAAACCATGTGTGGGGCAGCTGTCCAAGTCAGAATTGACTTATTGGCTGTGGGATTTTGGATTTTGGAGTGGCCCTATTTAGAGAACATGCCAACTTATTACTCCACAGTCCTTCACAATCTTTCTGTTTCCTGCCATTCAGTGCAGGACTTTGCCTTTCTGACCATTCTTGGAGATACACACACACACACACACACACACA
>NW_022111320.1:53595080-53596871 GCF_000313985.2 Echinops telfairi | reverse complement strand
TTGGCCTACTGCCCCTTTTAAAAATTCTTTGGCCTGCTGTCCCTTTTTCGGGGGATATATATATATATATAAACTCATCCATTAAAATGCTTCACTTGCTTGTCTTTCACGTCAAAGAACCGCAGGGCTTGGTTTGCTCTGAGGGCATGTGGGTTGCTCCTCAAGCTGCCGACCTGAAGGTCAATAGTTGTAATCCACCAGCCAGTCCGAGGGAGGGCGATGAGGCCACCTCTGCCGGCAAACGGTTTAAAATCTTGGAAACCCAGAAGGGCAACTTCACTCTGTCAGAACTGACTCTCTGGTGGTGGATGTTTTATGGGTTTTTTGTTTGTTTGTTTTTTAGGTTTGCTTCCCCTCAATTGTCAAAACGGTGATCCAGTTTATGTGAACTGAGATTATTAAAACTTACCCTTAACTCTTGCATCAAAATCATGAACTTACTGATTATAAAGCTATTGCAGTTCATCAGGTCATAGGTTTTTCTGTTTTGCTTTGTTTCTTCAGGAGGAGCGAGGATACTCAGTGTAGTCCATGATTTTGTAAATTTGAATCGTACTATTGTAGGTTCTGCTTTTATAAACCAAAAAGCCTTGCTATCTCCAGTTGATTCTCATGTAAAAGCCCACTCGTGTTAGTTGCCCTTAATTATTACTTCTCTGCTGTTTTATTTGTCACAGGTTGAAATGGCAGGGGCTGCTCATCCCAGCTAAGGATGCCCATGCCTGGTGCATTGTTTAACCCTGGGAAACGCTGCCAGGAGAGGCTTGTTCCCTGACAGCGCCCCTAGGGGACGGGGTGGGACAGTGCTCCTGTGGGTTCTGCTGTCCATCTTGAAGGCAGTAGACAGCATCATCTTTCTCACACAGAGCAGCTGGTGGTTTTGAACTGCTGACCTTGCAGTGAGCAGCCCACACGTAACCCGCTGCAGGTGGGGAGCCAGGGGAAGCCTGTTAGCAGCCACTGAATACCCTCCAAGTGTGCTTTGTGGTGTCATCCCAGCACACACATCCAGGCATGCTTATGTACTTATGCAAAGCTATACATGGAGAAAACTTCTCTTCCTTCCATCCCGATTTTTAAATGCAATTTTAAAGAGACAGGGTTCTCTCTCATATTTTTCTCCTCGTCTGATCAAACAACAGGGAGGTCGAGCAGCAAATGCACCTTCTGCCATCATTGTCAGACTCTGGCAGTGCCGAAAGCGTGATCACACACAGAGAAGAAGGGGCCTGCGTGCAGGAGGACACCGAGAAAGGGGGCCGTGGTCAGTGACGCTCAGATGCAGGCGGGGCGCTCAGTCCTCCAGGGGACTTGCCACAGCCACCAGGGGAATGGCGGTCCCCTGTGTGGAGTAGCGGGGATGGATGTGCCGGCTGCTGGCACGGGCTTTGCAGGGGCCACAGCGGGGACTCAAACCCGGGGTGAGGACGGGCTGTGTCCCGTCCTGCAGTCTGCCTGGTCGCTGTGGCTCGGAGCCGACCCCTAACAGCCGCAGTGTGAAGCAAAGCCTGGCTAAGGAGGCCACCGGGGCTGCACGGGGTGGTAGATACACAGGTGTGCAGGAGGACGTGAGAGGCATGGAGGACCGTAGTACCAGATGAAGGGATCTCCGCGGCGTGGCACAGCCATGACAAGCAATCGGAAGATGGGCCTCAGAGATCATTTAAACTGAAACGCAGAGATGAAACGCAGAGTGGGGAAGACACAGATCAGTGGCCCCACAGCTCTGGTACAATACCGGGAGGGCTAACGTAAGTGTCACTGGGAACTCGGAAGGAAAAGGGGAGAGAG
>NW_022111320.1:53593973-53594980 GCF_000313985.2 Echinops telfairi | reverse complement strand
CCTGTCTCTGTGTCTGCTGCAGCGGAGAGTCGGCACTTCCCAGAGGTGTGCCCTACGCTGAGCACATTGGAGTAGTTTCCGTCCGTGACCAGTGTGCTAGCAATGAGATACTTGAGCTGCTTGCCTCATGGACTGAAACGCAGAGATGAAACGCAGAGTGGGGAAGACACAGATCAGTGGCCCCACAGCTCTGGTACAATACCGGGAGGGCTAACGTAAGTGTCACTGGGAACTCGGAAGGAAAAGGGGAGAGAGTGAGGAAGACACTGGAAGAGGGACTAGCGGGGAGTTTCTGAAAGAAAGCTGGGCTTGAGGGCACAGATCCAATCCCAGAGGATGACAACCCTGGAAAACATCAAACAGTCACACAGACAAGAGCCACCTGGGCACTGTCTGCTGAAAATGAGAGACTGAGAGGGAAAATCCAGAAAAAAGACACAGTGCATCTAGAGCAGCGGTTCTCAGCCTTCCTCACGCCGGGACCCTTTCATACAGTTCTTCATGTGGCGTGACCCCCAACCATAAAATTACTTCCATTGCTACTTCATCACTGTCATTTTGCTACTGTGATGAATTGTCATGTAAATATCTGATAGGCAGCATGTATTTTCATTGTTACAAATTGAGCATAATGGAAGCATAGTGATTCATCACAAAAACAGTGTGTAATTATATATTGTGAAATGTTTATTTCTAATAACAAATGAAACTTAGTCTTGGAGCATGGTCTGCACGCGGGTACTCATCTGTGGGTGCATCTGCATGTGGGCGGACTCGCCTGCCGACAGATATGGGAGCGGGGTCTCGGTTCCTAAGACCCTCGGAAATATGTGTTTTCCGTTGGTCTTAGGCGACCCCTGTGAAAGGGTCGTTCGACCCCCGAAGGGGTTGCGACCCCCAGGTTTGAGAATCTCTGCTCTAGAGGAACAAAGATGATCATGGCAGCAAATCCCGTCAGCCAGCAGACAGAGCAGTGACAGCTTTGAAGTGTCGAGAAAGAAGAAGCC
>NW_022111320.1:53575825-53593651 GCF_000313985.2 Echinops telfairi | reverse complement strand
AAAGAAAACAAAAAACAAGCGGGGAGGGTGCTGGGAAGGTGGCACTGTAAGCAGATCCAGGGTCCCAACCTTCCCTACACGGACACCAAGAAAAGCAACTGGGAATCTGCGCCACCCTGTAAGAACTCTGGAAGTGTGCAGGACCACAGCAAGGATCTGCAAATTGCAGGAAGATGAAAGGGCATTTCCAGTGGGGTAGAAAAGTCTCTTCCTCCACGGGGGTGGGGTGGTGGTGGTAGGGGGGCTAAGTCCTGGGACCGTGGGCCTCAGCGTTGAGGAACGGGCAGTGGACTAGGATGGGAGGCTGTGCCTGTAGGAGGGCTCCTCAATTAGGTGTGTCTTCTGGGTTGGGAATTGCTGAGGGACTGACTCCGTGCTTGGCCTGAAGCAGAGCTCTCACAGGCTGAGGGAGGGAGCAGTAGGCAGAGTTGGAAGACTCTGCCTGCCTGGGTGTTTTGTGCAGAAAGGACTGGTGTGTGTGTGTGTGTGTACACGTGTGGGCGAGAAGGCTAGCACTTTGTCCCAGATTGAACCCCCAAATCACAAAGGACCTTGAAGGGACGGAGGCGATCCGTTTGGAAGCCCGAATAGCGAAGGTAGAGCACATGGTGCAGCAGTATTGAGCACAAGCAAAGCACCGAAGGGAATCCAAGAAATCCTGCATGAGGACAGTCAGACACCGCGAGACGTGGATGATGTTGGAACGTGGAACTAAGTGGTACACTAACAAGCAAACTCTCAGTGGTGAGACTCAGCAGGTCGGGAAGTCAGAGGCTAAGGGTAGTTTCCATCAAGACCACAGCCTGGGACACCCTGTGGGGCAGTTGTACTCGGTCCAGTAGGGTTCCTGAGAGCCAGAAGTGACCCAATCGATGGCTGTGTGCAGCTTGAACATGCACGTGTACATCTATGAACACGGCTACCCATCCTTTTATCTGTACAAGGAGCTTTCAAAAGTCTGGAAAAATAGAATGAAAAGAATGGAATTTTTTCTTTCTCTTTTTTAAACATTTTATTAGGGGCTCATACAACTGTTATCGCAATCCATACACACATCAATTGTGTAAAGCGCATTTGTACATCGTTTCTCAAAACATTTTCTCTCCACTTAAACCCCCGACATTAGGTCCTCATTTTTCCCCTGCCTCCCCGCTCCCCCCTCCCGCATGAGCCCTTGATAGTTTATAAATGGGTATTTTGTCATATCTTGCCCTGTCCGACGTCTCCCTTCACCCACTTTTCGGTTGCCCGTCCCCCAGGGAGGAGGTCACATATAGTTCCTTGTAATCGGTTCCCTCTTTCCTACCCACTCTCCCTCTACCCTCCCTGTTTCGCCACTCACACCACTGGTCCTGTAGGGCTCATCTGCCCTGGATTCCCTGTATTTTCAGTTCCTATCTGTACCAGTGTACATCCTCTGGTCTAGCCAGACTTGCAAGGTCGAATTCGAGTCATGGTAGTGGGAGCGGGGAGGAAACATTTAGGAACTAGAGCAAAGTTGTGTTTCTCATCGTTGTTACATCGAGAATGGAATTTTTTCATGAACATTTTTAAGCCCCCTCATTTATATGTGTGTGTATCATATAAAATTTAAATTTTAATAGATATTGGCATATGCATATATATCTGTCTAGCAAACATCATAAGCTCATTTTCATATCTCTTAATCATGAGCCAACATCAGTCGAGTCTTCCTCTTTCTATATTTGTAATGTATTTCATTGACTGCAAGAAGTCTGGCACTTGGGAACCACAAAAGAGTTACTTAATCTTATGTACATGTCCAGTAGCTCCAGAATGCCTGACTCAGACCTCTGTGGCCACCTAGTGTCACATTTAAGTTGGAACACCGCTGAGAGAAGAGCCTGTCAGTTATGGATGACAGCTGGAAACACAGCCTGCTCTCAGCAAACGGGGGGCATGGCTCCTCACCTGTGCACGGATCGCCCTCCTTGGCCATCACAGTGGCCTGTTTTTGCCTGTCTTGGTAACTGTTCTTCTGAGTGGTCTAGGCTCCCTCTTGAGAACAGAACGCGTGGAAGGCGGTTAGCAGGGTGGACATTTCGTGATTCTACAGGCTGCGGAGAAAACCTGGTCGGCAGTCGGGACGGGCTCCTCGTGAACAGCACTGAGCCTCCCTGTCCGTTGGTGCCAGATGGACAGAGCACTGCTACGCCTGTCTCTGTGTCTGCTGCAGCGGAGAGTCGGCACTTCCCAGAGGTGTGCCCTACGCTGAGCACATTGGATTAGTTTCTGTCCGTGACCAGTGTGCTAGCAATGAGATACTTGAGCTGCTTGCCTCATGGCCGATGCCCTTTTGCCCTGCAGGTGGACACGCGGCTGCAGAACGGCTTTGCTCCGGGGATGAAACTCGAGGTGGCCTTGAAGACGGAGCCTGAGACCTACTGGGTGGCCACGGTCATCACCACCTGTGAGCGGCTGCTGCTCCTTCGCTACGATGGCTACGGGGAGGACCGGAAGGCAGACTTCTGGTGTGACATCAGGAAGACGGGCCTCTATCCCATCGGGTGGTGTGAGCAGAACCAGAAGACCCTTGAAGCCCCAGAAGGTCACGCACTGCTTTCTATCTAGACAGGATGGAGTGCTTACACATTGGTCTGCAGGCTGCATGGTTGGAAGGGAAAGACTGGGCTTTCTACTCCGGTAAACAGTTACACTCTCAGAAGCCCACAGGGTGCGCTGTGAGTCTCACCGACTCCATGGTGAGGGGACCCACAGGGGGCGCCGTGAGTCTCACCGACTCCATGGTGAGGGGACCCACAGGGGGCGCCGGGAGTCAGTACTGAGTGCTGATGGCAGTCAGAGGGTGGTGATGTTGCTTTAGGAAAAATCTGGCCATTCACAATCTAGAAATTATTCATTTGTCAATTCAAGTATATCTAGGCTCATGTAGTTTTTTTATGTTAGCACTTTGCACGGGAACCTGTGTTTACCAGCGAGGCGCGTTTCCCTCTCTGTTACCACTGTTTTCTGAGCCCCGTGAAGCCTCTCCGGGAGTGTCTGATTTGCATGGTCCCGTGAGATGCGGGGCTCTCTGCATGGGAGACTGTAGGGCTGGTTGTCTTCTACTCTGCTTCTGTCTGTCTCTTTTCCACTCTCTCTCCTCACTCCCAAGCAGTCTGGGCCCGTGAGCTCTCACTGTGAACCAGCAGAAGCTCCTGCCTGGAAGGAGCCCACGGGGGTACCCCCCCGCCGAGTGAGGCAGGACAGACAGGAAAGGGCAAGAGAATGTGCAGGACCAGCGGAAAGGGGCAGAGCCAGCTCCAAGCTCACTGCCATCGAGGGGACCCGCCGGACAGGGTGGAACTGCCCTCAGAGCTCCGCAGGCGTTGAGAGCCTCACTTTCTCCTCCTGGAGCGGCTGCTCTTTGGGTTTGCAGCCCAGCAGCCTCCACCATGCCGCGGGGTTCTTCCTGAGAGGAAGGAGACTAGGGAACATCATAGGGTCCTTGGACGTCTCAAGAGTAGTACAGGAAATTCCTAGATGTGTTTCCACACGTTTGAACGTTTCCACATTGGATCCCTGCAGCGCGTGGTCTGGTCCCTAAGCCTTTGGGTAGTTATTTGTGTCCATACTGCCCTTTACATTCATAAATACTGTCTTCCTAAAAGCAAGGGGATTCATAGTGCAATGTAAAAACCAGGAAATTACCATTGACTTAATCTGCAGACTTGATTCCAACTTTACCAGTTATCTTGATAGATTTTTACACTCAAGGAAAATCTGGGATCATGGATTGCATGACCAGTTGTCCAGATTTTCTTTAGAATAATCTTTCAGACTTTCTTGGCCTTTCGTGACCTAGATATTTTAGAAAGATACCTTCAGTCTTATTTCTTTTCCCGACCCACAATCCAGTCCTGAAATCACAGACCTTGCTTGATTGTCTCCTAAGTCTTCCTAGAGCCTTTCATCTTTCTTGAACTTGCCGGTTTTGAAGAGCACACATAGGCCGATTATCTTGTGGCCCGCCCCGTGATTGGGTTTCACTGATGTTGTCGAGAGGAGTCTGCATGGCCACATTTAGCCAAACAATTGGCTGTTCCAGCTGGCTTAGAAGCTCCCTGGAAGACTGAGCTGGGGATCTGCAGTCTTGGAAGCCTGTGGAGAAGGACCTCCTGCACACAGCGCGCCCTTGCTGTGCTTCCAGAGGAGGAGAGGTGGACGCTGTGTCAGATTACAAAACAGGCTACAGTAACTGGGTAACAATGTTACTCTTTTAAACATTGTTAAACGTTGTTTAACTCTTTAAACGTTGTTTAACTCTTTTTAAACATTGTTAAACGTTGGAATAAAAGTTAGAAAGCTTTTTAAATGACATGAATAGAGGAAAGAAGTTTGGAAAAGAGAAAGGTAGCAACTTAGGTTATGAACCAGGAGTTTGCAAACTCATGGACTGAAAAGCTACCGTGGACATGGGCGGGAAGCAGCAGCACCACACAGCCTCTGTGGAGAAACGGGGACAAGTCCACTGTGGTCTCTGCCATTCCCAAGGGAAGGCTGAGGGGAAAACCAAGGGCACGTGGGAGCAGTAACATTCCCAGGACTGCCGGCCCAGTGTCTGCAGGAGCTCAGTGCTGCGGCTACCACGCTGACCACCGGAGAGGGGCCCCGATAGAAGGCGCCGGACAGTGGTCAGAGAGAACGTGGAGCAGAACCCAGAGCTGTGCAGGCAGGACCAACGGCACCCTCAAGAAGTAAGAGCCAGAACTCGAGGAGACACACACACGTTCATCACAGCTCTGTTCACAGCAGAAACTGGGAGAAACACCCTCAACGGGGTAAGAAGAACAGAAAAGGAATCTCACTAACGTAAAATTTATATTACCACAATGGAATGGTACACATCGCTGAGGAATCATGAAATTGAAACCCGTGACAAGTGATTTGGGAGGTCATTACACTCTTGTGAAGTTAGTCACAAAGTGACATATTGTATGAAACCATTATTTTGAAAGAAAGAAATCAAGATAAAGCTTTCTCATGCCCAAACAACAGACAAACTCAGACTCTGATGGTTACCAGCTGTGCGAGAGGCAAGGGGGAAGGGAGGAGGGGGGACAGGTGTCAATGTGGTAGAGGGAAGCTGGGGCGGGGGGCAGGGGGCAGCAGCGCAAGCTTGGGGAGGTGCGTGAGTTGTTTAAATCCTTGGATACAGAAATGACTATCCAAAATGTAACCCACCTAACTCATAATAAAAAGTAAACAGCAAAGTCTTTTTAACAAAAAAGAGGTGGAATGAGAAAGCAAGTTTGAGAACAGTCGATACATGTGGGTAAGAGGACCTGTTCTTTATGGAACAGGAGTCTCTGAAGAACTCCAAAGCTAGGACGCAGGCGCAGGGCCTGCAGCTCTGTGTTGAGAAAACATCCCTGACTCAAACTAGGGCCCGTAATTCACAGGGAGGGTTTCCCTGAGAAAATAGAATGAGAACTGGCACGCTGATTTAGTCTAATAAAGTTACTGAACGGAAAAGCAGGAAAAGCACAAAGACCGAGTTTTTTGTACAGAAAGGACAAGATTTCCCGCAGACCATTGACAGCAGGGGCGCCTGATGCCAAAAGACAGCGGGAAACAGCTGTGAAACTCACCAGGCGCACACAGAGGGGGGGATATTTATGAAAGGATGGCGGCAACCTCTGTACCAATGTGCTGGACACAAGTGATGTCTAGATTGTGTTAAGAGCCCCAATAAAAAGATTTATTAAAATGTAAGAGAAAGAAAGAAACTCAATGAAAATATCTGAGCCAGAGATTTTCTATCCAGCCAAATGGGACCTGGGACGTAGAGATCACGTGCAAATCATTACGTAACAGGAGAAAGCCCACAGAAGTTGTTCTTATGACCTTCCTGAGGGATTCCCCAGAGGACAGACTCCAGAAGGTCAAAGTGAGTTGAAGAGGCATCGGCTTAGGAAGTGGTGGTGAAGCTTTCGATACCTGCATAGATTTACCTGCAGCCCAAACCCACTGCAGTGGTGGTTCTGACCCGTGACCCAGGACCGAGGGAGGAGAGCTGCTCCCTGTTCTCTGAGACTGCCCATCTTTACAGACAGCCTCAGTGCGCTCTCATGCAGATGTGCGGCGCAGACGAAATGACAGCTCTAAGGGAGACAGCTCAGCGGAGTCCCTGGGCAGTGCACACCGTGAGCATGCTTGGCTGTTGACTAGAAGGGTGGAGGCTCAGGCCCGCCCAAGGCACCTTGACCAAGGCCCGCTGCTGACTCAAGGAGTGTCAGCGGGGGACTCTGCTCCACGTTGGGGGATGGTGCACCCCGAGTCAGACCTGATTCCAAGGTCTCTGGTTTGGGAGCAGGATGTGTCGGCCAAAGAACCCTGGTGGCATTGTGGGTTAAGTCTTAGGCTGCTAACCGCAAGGTCAGCGGTTCAAACCCACCAGCCTCTCCGCAGGGGGAGGACGAGGCAGTCCGCTCTTGTGAAGGTTCACCTCCTCAGAAGTCCTCTATCCTCATAGGGTGGCTGTGCATCAGAGTCGAATTAAAAATAGCCAGCTCTGAAGATGTAGATCCCGTGTGATTGGAAAACAGGCAACGGCAGTGCTAGAGAGCCTGTGGCTCCTATTATAAGCTCACTTATTGCTCCCTCCCTTTTTAAAGCAGCTTTATTTTGGTGCAGTTTAACTAAATGCCTTTAAAATTTTACTGGGAATAAAATAGGATATTCTCTAAAATGAGATGCTGAAGGAGAGAAGGAAACGAGGAATACATTATAGCTACTTTCAGCTTGTTTATGAAAAGTAGAAATTTTAAAATAGCCCGAAATAGAGGGGACTAGCTAAAAATGTTACATAAACCTATTGATGTAAAGTTAACCAGTCGAACAAAAACCATGAGCCTTTCTAAATGGCAAAAGATGAGCTGTGACAGAAGAGTGAGGTCGTACAGAGCATACCAGTAAGTGTCAATAGATGTACTCTCCTTCATGAGTCGGGTGGACTAGAGAGACAAATTCATAGACATTCATGTGTATAAGAAAGAGCTTTATATGGAGTCATTGTATATTAAGAAAACACCCCAGTCCAGTCCAGATCAAGTCCATATGTTCAATATTAGCCCATATGTCCGATACCAGTCTGTAAAGTCCTCTTCAGACTCACGCAGCACATGCAATGATGCCAAATGCAGGAAGATCACAGGCCAGTGGGTGGAAAGTCTTGTGGATCCAGTGGCAGTGGAAGCATCTCAGCGCTGGTGTGGGTCTCCACGTGGCCTCTCCAGCTCTGGCTCCATCAGTGTAGCTCCATGTGGCTTGTCAGCAGGAATGTTTCACAGGGAGTGAGTATCTGGCCTCCAGGTGAGCCATTTATCTCCTTCGAGCCTCCCAATGAGGTCATCAAGCTGCAACCTGGTTGGCAGGCTAAACTCCACCTTAGGAGCCTCAAGTTGACACCTGATTATGCAACTACCACATCTCCTGTTAAAGGTAACAGAACCCTAAAAAAACAAACACACACAAATAGCAGTTGGTTCACAAAGCAAAAAAATACTGCTGCACTACGCACAGGTGCTGCACTAAAGAGATCCTGAGAGGGCAACAATAAAAAGGCGGAGAAAGCTGTATAAGCAGATGAAGGTAGACAAGCAGCCTCTGTCTCTATATGGGACGCAGGAGAGATTCAGGTCAGAGAGCATTTGCAGCGATGAGAAGGGGCGCTTAATAAGAATGGTGAGTAATAAGAGTGGTAAAAGTAACCAGGGGCCATCCAGACACAGCCAGGGGGCTCTACGCTCAGGATGCCTGCTGGATGTATAAAAATATCACCACAAAAAGAAAGCAGCACAGAACCGAGGAGGTGGAGAGCCTGTGAATGTGGCAGAGCTTGCATGTGTGTGCACTTACTTTACATGAAAGAAAGCGACTTTCAAAGCTGCCTGTGGGGAGAGAAGGATGTAGAGAGGAGAGGGCACAGATGGAGGCTAACTTTCTTTGAACGCACCTTATCTTGTCCGTTTGAGTTTTGAACCGTGTAAATGTTTTGCATAAGTGCAAATCCAAACTAGAAACATTGGAAGCAAACCAGCCTCCAGTGTGGATCGAGGCTGTGGGATGACCGAGCAGGGCAGGGCGGTATCACCACCACCGGCTGAACAACGAAGTCATTTGAACGATGGTGCTGTTGGGGGTGAGTGAACCCTGAGGGCAGAAAGTATCGCTGCCGCCTCCCCCCCACCCCAAACAAAAACAAAACTTAAGCCATTTCCAGGCCTCCTGTTGCTGGTGGCAGTTGATATTGTAACTCTGGGATGTTGTTTGTGTGCTGTAGGGTCAAACAAGTGAATCATTCAATGGATGTGACTGAGCACTAGTATTTTCAGCCTGGGAGAAAGGAAATAGGAGTTCCATAGATGAGGTGATGTAAAAAGCACTACTACCTTCCTGAATTTATAATACAAGGATCAACGTGAACTCCTGATGCAATTTATCTTTTGCAAAAAAAGAAGATAACTTACTAATTCTGGATCCCGAAAAGGCATAGGAACACTGACTGACCCGAGATCAGTGAGCACCCCCAGCGCCCTGACTGTGATCTGTAAATACCTTTTTAAAAGAACAACCACACACAAAATAACACTGACAAGAATTTGGGCTCCTTGAGGAAGCAGTGAAGATTCTAGTTCTAGGGGTGTGGGCAGAAATGGATAAAATAAGCCTGCAACATTGTGCCGTGCCCCAAATAAGAAGATGCCGGCGACTCCGTACTAGAATTGTGCTAGTGGACTCCAGAGCCACGGTGAAGGGACCCTGCTTCGAGGTTTGGGCAGTCTGAGCATCAGCAGAGACCATGGCTGCAATGGCTTGAAAAACATTGTGTTTTCATATTCGACTTGAGAAACTTGTAAACACAACACTCATTGGTCACCTTTACAAGGTGACTTCTCCAGATGGAATATGTACATGGAAATCAGATTGTCCACGCTGTGGGAGGAGGTGACGGAGACGCTCACTGTCCGCAGCTGAACCAGGCCAGTGGCTGACTGTGGAACAGACCGCGACTGCCCGGGTGTTAGTTCCGAGTGAAGCTGCAGAAAATTAAAACCAGTCCACAAGATCCAAAACATGACCTGGAGTCTGTCCCGCCTGAGTGTCTGGAACATCTCAAGATCAGGGCTGCTGCTCTGAGCACTCATGACAGAAACCACACGGAAGAAATGATGAAGGTAAAAGAGCTGCATAGGAAACTTCAAAGGGCAGCTCGAGAAGCAACGTCAAATATCATAATGAAATGTGCAAAAATCCCAGAGTTAGAAAACCAAAAATGAAGAGCACACTTAGCCTATCTTAAACTGAGAGAACTCAAGAAAAAAAAATCAAGCCTTGAATTGAAATATTGAAGGAGTCTGTGGACAAAATACCGAATGATGCTGGAAGCATCAAAAGAAGATTAAAAGATTATAGTCACTGTACCCAAAAGAACAGGTCCATAGTCATCCATTTCAAGAGATAGCATATGAGCAAGAACCAGTGGTGCTGAAGGAAGAAATTCAGGCTGCACTGAAAACATTAAACAAAACAAGACTGTCGGGAATTGATGGAATACCAATTGAAATGCTTCGGTGTGCTGATGGAGTGCTGGGAGCACTTGCTTGTCTCTGCTGGGGAATTTGAAAGATAGCTACTTGTCCAGCTGACTGATGAAAGAGATCCATATTTTTTCCCGTTCCAAAGAAAGGTGACCCCACAGATTGCTCAGATTCCAGGACAAGTTCATTAATAGTGCATGCAAGTAAAATTTTGCTGAAGATCATCCAACAATGGCTGTGGTGGAACATTGAAAGGGAGCTGCCAGAAGTTCAGGCTGGATTCCGAAGAGGACGTGGAACAGCGATGTCACTGTTGATGTCCGATGGATCTTAGCTGAAAGCAGGGAACACCAGGACGATGCTTACTTGTGCTTTATTGACTCTGCAAAGGCCTGAGCCCTGTGGCTCACGTAGAAGATGGGCGACCTTGAGGAGAACAGGCCAGAGCACCCTTGTGTTGCTGTAAAGCCTCTGTTGGATCAAGAGGCAGTTGTGGAGACAGAACAGAGGAATACTGCGTGGTTTCAAGTCAGGCCAGGGTTGTGCCCTCTCACCATACTTCTTAAGTCTCCATGCTGAGCAGATCGTCAGAGGAGCTGGCTTACGCTTATGAAGAATTTGGCACTGGGATTGGAGGAGAGCTCATTGACTACCTGGCCAGATGCATGCGACACACCTTGCTTGCTAAGGGTGAGGACTTGAAGCACTTGCTGATGAAGATCAAGGATTGCTGCCTTCGGTGTCGATTCTAATTCAATGTGAGGAAGACCAGAGCCCTTACGACTGGACCAATGGGTAACCTGAGAGATGGAGACACGATTGAAGTGTAAAGGGCTTCGCCTTGTTCGATTCACAACCAGTGCTCACGGACGCGGCAGTCAAAAGAGGTCAGAATAAAATTTTAAAAAAAAAAAAAAAGAGGTCAGAAGACATTGCGTTGGGCAAAAGTCTGCACAAGACCTCTTTGATGTCTGGCCAGGCAGACAACTTCTGTTGAGGACTGAGGTACACCTGACTCGGCCATCGTGTTTTATTCATCTTAGATGCACATGAAAGTTGGACATTGAATAAGGAAGACCGAAAAAGAAGCAGTGTCTATGAATGCCACGGTCCGTGGGCATTCATCTTACTGTTTTCCTCTACTTCTGTGTCTATTTGGAAATTTCCATAACGGAAAGTAAGACGAGCACTTTGGGGATACATTTAGAGTCATAGAAAATTGGGCCTGTTCTCCATATTTTAAAATCACAGTGATTCCACAGGATAGAGTAGAGCTGGCCCCTGGGGGTTGCCGAGACGGCAGATCTCTACAGGAGTAGAGAGCTTCGTCTTTCTCCCTAGGAGTGGCTGCAGTTTTCAAACAGTGACCTTGCAGTTGTGTGGGTTTTTTTGTTGTTGTTTGGGTCTCTTATTAAATTGATGGGGAAATAACTTACTTTGTTAGAGATGTGTGTTAGGGTACTCTAGAGAGATTAAAACCAAATTGCTGATAATTTAATATATTTATTTATAAAGATAATTAGCTCTATAACAAGAAATGAACTGTTAAATCATATACAGATAAATATATAATACAAGAAATAAACAGTTAAATTATAAAGCACTACAAATGGCTCAGTGCAACTCACGTTCGTGAGAGAAAGTTGAGAGACTAGCAGTCCTTCAAATCTAGTCTGCTGCCAGATCTTCCTCTATTTGTAGAGAGAGCTAGGCTATGTCAGCACAGCAGCCAATCACAAGGCAGGTCACCAACCGCCAGTCCCCAGCTTCAGCGATGTCTTAAAGGGACCTCAACTTACAGTGACACAGTCCACAGGCTAGGCAGTCCACAGGCAGTGTAGCCTTTAAATTGAGGCACAGAACAAGCAAGGCAGCCGCACACTGGTCCGATGATCACAGAGCGAGAGACAGGAAAGGCGAGGCTCACCAAGCCATCCATCTCTCCGCCCCTCAGTCAATCCCACCTGCGTTTATCAGCCAGGCTGGCACAATCAACTATCTCAAGACGTCTGGTCATTTCTCTCTTTTTCCTTTCCTTTCTCTTTTGAGCTCCCCAAGGAGAAGCAAGATATCGATTCTTAGATCGTAACACACAGAGTGCCCCTCTGAGCTATTTCCACTATGAAGAAGCCGTCTCGTTATGAGTTTGTGTTCACTGGTGGGCAGTCTGATTGTCCGTGTGTCCCCTCTCTAGGTCTCCGAGACAAAGTGTCTGACTGGGGTGAGTTTCTGCGCCAGAGCCTCGCGGGAGCCTGCAGCCCGCCTGCGCCCCTGCTGGAGGGCGTGAGTATGACTTCATGCACAACCACGGGGCCACCGAGCTGATGATCCGAGAGGCGTTTCTTGTCCCAGGGATGGAAAACTGATGGTCTCCTTACCACTCCTGGGGAAGATCAGCGTTATTACTAGAGATAGAGGGTTCTGCTGTGCTAGGCACTCTGACCTGTGGGACACAGAGTGCCCACCTGCATTTTCTGAGATTTAGTGGGAGCTGTATATCCCACTTCAGGTGTGTGCTGCACTCTGGTGGGGGCCTATATAACTGCGTAAACCTGAAGGTGTGGACTGCCACCAACCCCAGCCATGGAGCCTGCACAAGACAACACATATACGTGTTCCTTTAATGGTGCGAAAATCCATATTACCTCCAATTCCCCCCCCCCCATTTCATTCAAAATACCTTCCATAACTGAAAACATCAAACTTCAGCAGAAATTCAAAGCTGGAAATAATTTGACCTGAAGAGGATTAAACATCATTAAACTTCTCAGAGGCCACACTGGTGGTAGCTTGCCTACACATTTTTCTAAATTAGTTGCTAACACATGAAAATCTGTTTTGCTGGGTGGCTTTATCTCGCTGGGAGAGGTGACCTCCTAGGGCGTGAATCTAGGTGGTAAGCTCCCATGGGGCATGCTGGTTAGGGCCCGTCCTGGCCAGCCTTGCAGGAGGGCATTCTACCAGCTGCCCGCATGCCTGCACCCTCTTTTCTCCTGCTCAGAAGAGACGGAGCCGCTCGTAGCCTGGAGTCCTGTCTGCTCTCGACTACAGCCTGGGCTGTCTGTCACCTGGGGGTTGTGAGATTTGGGTCCTTCTGTGTGTGCCGGAACTCGTTAGTGACACCATTTCCAAGTGAAACCTTGTCACGATCGGTCATACCGGTGACATTCTTTGTGACATTTGTGAAACGCTGGCTTTAAATGCCTTTCCATATATGCACGGCCACGTGTAGTTTAATGACGTAGGCCGCCAGACCAGTATCCTCTTAAAAACCATCTTACTGAGATATAATTTGCACATAATAAAGTTGAGTCGCTTAACATACACGGTCTCGTGCTTTTTAGTAAATTCACAGAGTTGCATAGCCATCACTTCCAGCTAGTCTTAAGGGATTTTTTTTCTCCCCCAAAAGCAACCTGTGCCCATTAGTTGTCAACCGCCTTTCCCCCTCATCCCCAGACCTCAGCAACTACTTGCCTGTTCTGTGCCTGTGAACTTAACCGTTCTTGACCGTGTGTGTGTGTGTGTGTGTGTGTGTGTGTGTGTGTGTATTCTCTCTGGATCAACGTCTCTGCCTTGGCAGACCATTTCTGACGCTTTTCCATGTTGTCCCATGTATCCGTGTTTCACTAAATTATAGCATCGTGTGTGCATACACTGTATTCCATTTACCACTCATCGGCCGGGGCGCATGTGGGTGGTTCCCACTTTTTAGGTGTCAGGGAAATGATCATCTGACATTCCCGGCAGGCAGTGTCTGAAAGTCCCGTCCCCGTCCCACACTGGTCCTCATGGTTCCAGCCGTCCTCGCTGTGGGGCAGTGGGGTCTCACCGTGGTCCTCACCTTCATTCCCTGAGCATCTTTCTGTGTAGCCCTGTGGCCACCGTCTCTGCAGAAACGCTTCTGTTTCTTCCTGCTCTTTGGTCCTCACTGAGCTGGTCGCCACCCAGCAGTGCGAGTGCGTTCTGGTTGATTTGCAGCCTCGCTGGCAGTGACCACAGTGAAACAGTGCCTGCTCTTCCCACCTCTCCCTGCGTTTCCTGTTCCCGTCCACCCCGCCCTCCTCCGGCTTCCTGCTCGCCGAGCTGTACCCCTGGGCCGAGAACTAACCAACAGCCTTTCCTTTCCAGTCTCCAGTGGCCACTTCCTCGGCCTCCTGGGCATGACTGTTCACTCTGCCCCTCTTTGACTTGGGCGGCCAGACTTTGTGCTGATTGCTGATGTGTGAGGATGCTCTCAGGAGCCCGGTGGCGCAGTGGGAGGTGCATGGGAAGGTCCGTGTTTCAGACCCACCTGTGCCTGAGCCCGCAGGAGGGAAGATGCGGCCATCTGCTGCCATCGGGATTTGGGTCTCAGGAACCCCCACAGGGCCTTCCACACTGGCAGATGGGGCTGCTCTGAGTCCAGGACCCTGTGTGAGGGACCCTGCCATGCAGGAGGCCTCTGTCCTCAGGTGGAGGTCCAGAGTCAGCACGTGGTCTGCAGAGACCCCCGTTCTCTGGTCACCCCTCCCCCGGTGAGCGGCACGTCTGTCTGCAGCCCCATAGGCTGCACGTTTGAGACGCGCCCTTCGCAGCCTGTGCGTTCAGTGCCCCGGCCAAGGGGCTGTGGTCGTGAGGAGGCACCAGCACGCGCTCAGGGGTGTTTAGTTCTACTCCCTAACACGCAAGTCCATCCCCTAGGCTGGCCTCCCCGCTTCGTATTCGTCTGGTGAGCTGCTCTGTGCGTGTCAGACTCTGACTCACTTCATTGCGCGTGCACTAAACAGTCGGGGGATTGAGTGCCTGCGTGAACCGGTGAGCAAATGAACCGATAAGAGATCCCGCACTACCTTGGTTCTGCCCGCCCAGCTTTTAGATGTGAGTGTGTTTCTTCATTGCTCAGGCGTTCTGTTGTATGTATGTGGACGTGAACGTACCACAAAGCAGTTCTTATTTTATAGACATAGTTGTGTGTGTGCATATATATACTATGTATGTATATGTGTGCATGCATGTGTATATATGCACATGTACACACACAAGGACTGTGTGTAAGTAGATGTGGTCCATGTGTCTGCCACCACGATGTCCTGAGTTAAAAAGCAGCTTATCTCTGTGGTCTCTTTAAAGAGTCCTCCATGCAAGATTAAATTGGTCACAGGAAGTCAGAAGGCTGAAGCCGCTCAGAGAGTGTAAAATACAGTGAAGGACAGCAGGAACCGCGGCAGGCGGGTTCCGAGACTCCCACTCCTGAGGGGAGTAGAAAGCTCCTCTTTTGCATGTATGATACATACATGGTATGATGTATGTATGTGACACGCACTGAAGCATCAAAGGGGCTGCACTAGGTGCTGGTGAGTGCTGCTGAACACGTCCGGGACTGTGAAAGGACAAGCTGATCAGTCTGGGAAGAGTTAGGGTCAGAATGCCACTGACAGACAAGGAGGAGGAGCTGACACCAAGGGCTCAAATGGAAAGAAAATGCTTTGAGAATGATGATGATGGCAGCACACGTACAAACGTGCTTGACACGACGGATGGATGGATGGATGGACTGTGATGGGAGAGGTAAGCGCCCCAATGAAATGATTTAATTAAAAAAAGAGGCAAGGATGGCAAGACCTCCCCTCACTGCTTTGGACATGTCGTCAGGGGAGACCCGTCCCTGGAGAAGGACATCGTGCTCGGCAAAGTGGAGGGACAGGGCAAATGAGGGTGGCCCTTGATGAGGACACTGCGACTGACACAGCGGGCGCAGGGACAGGTGCGAGGACGGTGCAGGACCGGCGTTCCCTCTGGCTGTGTGTGGGTCACACAGTGAGTCTGCACGGGCTCGCGGCCCGAACAGCAGCAGCAGGAAAAGGCTGACTGAGGTCTTCAGAGTGGCTTCTTCCTGTCCTCTGCGGCAGCTCTTGACACAGGCAGCTAATACCGAGTGGAATCTACAGCTCTGACGTGCTCGGGAGAGCCATGTTGTAGAGATGAAGACCAGGGAACGAGGAGCAGTAAATCTCTGTCCACTCGCAGTCTGCAGCATCGGGCATCTCAGAGCACGAGGAGATTGCTCCGTGTGCCGTGGGATCGGGAAATGCCTGATCGGGATGAGGAACACACGCAGAAAGCAGCACCCAGGGATCCCAGCTTTTAAAAGCGAGTGGCGGACAGAGTGGACGTTGATTCATGTGCAGAAAATGAAGTTTCAGAGTGTATACCATATGGTTCCTTGTGGTTCTTTCTCAGCCGTGAGATTACTTTTGTCATGTTTTTTCCCCTTTAAAAATGACATTTTCTCTTAAACTTCTTTGGTGAATATATGAATGGCCAAAGACACCCACTTCAACAATTCTTACATGCACAGTTCTGTGACGCCACCGGCATTCTCCGCGCCGGAGCCCTGTCTGCTGACCTCAAGGCCAGCGGTTTGAAACCACCAGCTGCTCTGAGGGAGGACGATGAGGCTGTCTGCTCCGGAAGAGCGACCGCCGTGTCGGAAACCCACGGGGCGGTGGGGTTGCTGGGTTAGCCTGCTCTTGATGCAGTGAGGACAAGTGACTAAATAGATCTCCAGCTCTAAGAGTAGTAAGGGTTTTATAACTATCATCACCACTTATCCTCTGATTCTAAAGGAAAAGGTGGTTTTAGTTTTCGCATGTAGCTCTTTGGTCCATTTTTGAGTTGGTTTTTGTGTGTGGTGTGAGGTGTGGGTCTATCCTGCATTCATCTGACACAGCATCGTTTGTTGAACAAGCCGGTTTTCTCATTCGGGGGACAACTGGACCACAAGTGACTGTGCCTAACTCTGGCCTCTCAGGTCTCCCCAGTGGTCCATGTGTCTGCCACCACGATGTCCTGAGTCAAAAAGCAGCTTATCTCTGTGGTCTCTTTACAGAGTCCTCCATGTGAGATTAAATTGGCCACAGGAAGTCGGAAGGCTGAAGCCGCCCAGAGAGTGTAAAATACAGTGAAGGACAGCAGGAACCGCGGCAGGGGGAGCTGCCGTGCGGGTTCCGAGACTCCCACTCCTGAGGGGAGTAGAAAGCTCCTCTTTTCCCCAGAGGTTATTAGAATAGTTTATTGTCTTAAAGGCAGCTTTCCCTTAAGATTAAGCTTTTCACATCGCCAAGAAAGGGTCTTTTAAGAGGCGTGTTGGATACTTGGCTTATTTTCATATGTCTGAGATAAAGGCTACTTTACTCATTTGAACCTCGGCCTTGTTTTGTCCGATGTCGTTGGTTGGCGCCGTGGAGTTTGCTCTCTGACTCAGAGAGAGACCCCTTGTGCCCAAGGGGGGCTGCCTCCGAGGGCCCTTGTGGCTGTTGTCGTGGGGGCTCCCCTGGGCGGTCCCTTGACGTCTGTGCTGGCGTGTCTTACCTGGGCACCCCCCTTCCTTGCCCACAGCTCCGGAACGGCAGGAGCCCATTGGACCTCATTGCCCCCGGCTCCAGGCTCGAGTGCCAGGCTTTCCAGGACACAGTCGGCACATGGCCCGTCACCGTGGTGGAGAACATTGGGGGCCGGCTGTGGCTGCGCTACGCGGGCCTGGACGGCCTGGAGGGTTCTGAGCACTGGCTGTACTACTTGGACCCATTCCTCCACCACATCGGCTGGGCCGCTCAGCAGGGCTACGAGCTCCAGCCCCCCTTAGGTGAGGAGCAAGATGCTGCTTCGCTTTCCCTTGCTGTGTCAGCGCTGGTGCGCAAGGCTGGGAGACCACTCCCCTTCCTCCTGCTTCTCAGGATCGACACTGTTAAAAACAGTGACCCGGCTGGGCTGCCTTGCTAAACCTCTGTTTCCCTGGTTGTTTTATTGCTGTTTAAATTCGCCACACATTGATGCTACCTGGCAGACTGGGCCCCTGCTCTGGGGGAGATGGAGGAGGCTTTCTCTCACAGGGGTTCAGACAGGAGTAGCAGTAGGACAGATTGTGGGCTCACAATGGACTGCTGATGGAAAGACGCCCCAAACAGAGTCACGAGAGTGACGGTTTGCACTGTCACCACATGCCTCTGCTGGACTGTGCTCTGCGGTTCTGCCGACTGCCGCGGCCTCTCTGAGGCACCTTCACCCACTTGCTCTCTGGGCTCTGAGAGGCGCAGGTGCGGGCTTTGGGTCAAGATAAGCCTGCATGGGCCCCCGCCCCCCAGTGGAAAGTGACTCCTCTTTTAGCTGGTGGGGCGCTTCGCAGAGCAGTCGAGGAGTGTGGGTGCTCTGTCCTCTAAAGCAGGGGTGGGGCCGCCTTTTCTGCCAAGGGCCTTTTGGACATTTATAGCATCTTTCATGG
>NW_022111320.1:53567359-53575636 GCF_000313985.2 Echinops telfairi | reverse complement strand
TCTTGTTGCAGCTGTCAGACACCTGAAAACTGAAGCTGAGTGGCAGGAACTCTTGGACAAAGTGAGAGAGGAGGAGGAAGAGCCCCTGCCGTCCTACTTGTTTAAGGTGAGCGCAGGCGTCTCTGCCCTCGGTGAGAGCAGCCATGTGGGTGGGCGTGGGGTGCTCGCTCTCGTTCTGGAGGAGGGTGGGGGAGGCTTTCAGGCGACTGTCTTCCTTCCCTTCCTGCAGCAGTGGAGGTTTGATTCCGAGTTCCCTCGGGAGCAGACTGAACCGTTTCTTCTGGGCTCTGAACTGCAAGACTTTCTTGTTTTTCTGTTTGTTCCTCATCTCCCTTGTATTCAAGATGTAGGGAGTGAGTGTGCTTTCACAAAGACTGTGTGTGCACGCGTGTGCGCGTGTGTGAAATGCTGGGAGGAGGTCATTCACCAGCAGTTGCACCAGTGGAACCACCTCACTGGCTCAGAGCACCGAGCATCAGCTGTGTCTGAATGCCGAGTTCGTGTGGAGACACTGCTCTCACCACCTGCCTCCTGGTGTTTGCATTCAGGACAAACGGACCATCGGCACTCACGCTTTCTCTGTGAACATGAAATTGGAAGCCGTGGATCCCCAGTCTCCTTTCGGGATCTCTCCCGCTACGGTTGTTAAGGTACAGTGAGGACTTGGGCCCCGTCAGGCATCCCAGGGGTAAGGGCACAATCATGGGGGCAGGCCCACAAGGACCAGGAGGGAGAGCACGTGGCAGCCCCTGAACAATGTGGAGGCAGGCAGTGTCCCTGGCACCCAGCGGCGCTGTGTGCACGGAGCACGGAGGAGCACCTAGGCAGGGCAAGAGGGGTGGGGCAGCAGAGCAGCTCCAGGCTGGAGTCTGGAGGCAGGCTTCAGAGGCCTGGCAAAAGTGCAGCAGGTCGCCCAATGCCTAGTAACCACAAGAGCCAGGCAGGACCGCCAGGCCGAGCCCTGCACCTATTTGCACTGAGGCGCAGAGGAGGGGAGCTCAGTGTAGGGGCCAGAGCAGGAGCCCACTAACTGCAAAGCTAGCATTTGGTTCGTGTAATCGAGACCCAGCCTAGCTATGCAGAGGGGACAGTGCGGGGCAGGGGGCGGGGGGCTCCCCTGTTTACAGAAAGATGTGAGGCCCCACTGCTGCTCTGCCGTGGGGTCAGCTGGACAGCCCTGACGGCTGTGGGTCAGCAGCACTGGTAGCGCAGGTGTGTAAGTGTCGGGCTGCTAACTGACGATGAAGCGGTGTAAACCCACCAACTGCTCCGAGGGGGAAAGCCAGGGCAGTCGGCTCTGCTGCTCTCATGGTCTCACTCTGCCTGGGGATCGACTTGGGGGCCACGAGTTTGATCTGGTTTGGTTGGGAGCTGTGAACCTGGCTAGTATGCGTGGCTCCGTCGAGAGAGAGGCCCCGTGCGTGTGTGCACGCGCATGTTTGTCCACGCCGTCTGTCCCACTCTGTGCGCAGGTCTTTGATGAGAAGTACTTCCTGGTGGAAATGGATGACCTGCGGCCGGAGCCGCACCCCCGGCGCTCCTTCGTGTGCCACGCGGACAGCCCTGGCCTCTTCCCCGTGCAGTGGAGTCTGAAGAACGGCGTGCACATCACCCCCCCTCCAGGTGCGCACCCAACCCAGCTACGTGCCTGGTTGATGCCTGGACCTGAGATGGGCCAGCTGGAGCTGTCCGGATCCTCCGTCCTCTTTCATGCCTGCCTGGGCCCGAAAAGTGTAAATGAGCCTCGGGTGCCAAACATTTACCTGCTTAAAAGCTCTAAACCGGGTTAGGACACTGCTAGATAAAGCACATTCACCGCAGCAAATGCAACTTCGTCAGACCTGCGAGGGCAGGCTCACGCCTGGGGTTCCGCTGGGCTGGTTCGTTCCCTCTCCTGCCTGGCTTGGCACTCCTGGTGCGTCTTGGGAAGGGGTATGGGCAAGGGGGCCCGACTATTAGAACTCTCAGCTTTCTGGACCCCCTCTGAGACGTTGACGTTGTGTCTTCAGAGGGAGCCTTGTGACCAAGAGTGGGACTCAGGAAGCTGGGAATAGGGCCCGTTCCTGTTGTCTGTCATTTTGTAAAAGACCATCCCGGCCCGTACATCATCAGGTCAAAGGTGAGGGTCTTCCCTCTTGTGGAGAGCCAATCTCAGAGGCCCACAGGGGCAATGCTGCCCCGTCCCTATGAGCAGGCTCCCTGAGAGTCAGCATTGACCAGGGGCAGCGGGTTTTTCCTTTTGAGTGTAGTCCAGGCTCTAAAATGTAACTTAGTTGGACTTGACTGGAACATTTTGAAACGATTTTAACTTACAAGCATCTGAATGTTTATCAACTTTTCATATCAGCCAGTCAGATGATTGGATCGACAATCTGCTGGCACTAGGTTAGGCGACTTTGGCTGAAACCTGTCCTCACTGTGTAAACGGTGCCTGCCGGCTGCTGGGCTGGACGTGCTCTTTTGTGCTAACAGGTTCTAGTGTCAGGCCTTGTGCCTTCATTCACCCTGCAGACGAGGGCTGAGTGTGTGCTGTCCGCGAGCCAGGGCTGGCCTTGTTGCTGGGGCACGTTCTGGAGGACGTCCCAGGCTCCTGTCCCAGGGAGCTGTGGCACCACGCAGGAGGATGTGCGTGGTCTGCTGGGAGCCTGTGGCACCACGCAGGAGGACGTGCGTGGTCTGCTGGGAGCCTGTGGCACCGTGCAGGAGGACGTGCGTGGTCTGCTGGGAGGCTGTGGCACCGCGCAGGAGGACGTGCGTGGTCTGCTGGGAGCTGTGGCACCGTGCAGGAGGACGTGCGTGGTCTGCTGGGAGCTGTGGCACCACCCAGGAGGACATGCGTGGTCTGCTGGGAGCCTGTGGCACCACGCAGGAGGACGTGCATGGTCTGCTGGGAGCCTGTGGCACCACGCAGGAGGACGTGCGTGGTCTGCTGGGAGGCTCTGGACACTTGTGCTGGGGGGACCCCTGTGTGGAAGGGGAAGCCCATCGTTGAAGATGAGGAAGGTTTGGGCATTGCCACAGACAACTCCGTGGCTGTCTTTGTAGCAGAGGGAAGGTCGTGGCTCTGTCACTGACGATCACTTGCTTTCAGGAATCGGGGTGGAGAGCAGCTTGAGCTGGGTGGGGGAGGTGCTTGCAGGAGTGCCTGGGCTGCAGGTTGTTGCCGTCTTGAGCAGGTGACTCTGTGTCTGAGACATGGGCTGGGCAGGGCAAGGGCAGCTCAGACACTGGTGGGCCGGCCCAGCTGCCTGCACGCAGCAGTGCCGAGTCAGGGAATGGGATCGGGATGCTCCCATCAGGAGCCTCCCAGAGCTAAGCTGGAGATTTAGCTGCACCTGCCAAGTCCGGCTGTGCTATCTTAAGATGCTTCTGGGAAATTGTGTGAAGCTGATCATGTAGAATATTGCTTAAGATGTGTGTGTGCCTTGTTTGATGAAACCTTGAGATGTGTCCAGGGAATTTTATTCTGGTGTGATGGTTTGACCGTGTTATTCCGGGTTGCTGGGCTTTACAAAACTCCCAGTGCTTTAGATGTGTAGGACGAGGTTCTCCCTCTAAGACGCGCTGGTGGTACAGTGGTTAAGGCTCGCACGCAGCCCGCAGCTGCGGGAGAACAGGCCTCACGGATGACTTTCATGAAGACCGCAGCCTCGGGAACCCTGGGCCAGGTTCTCCTCTGCCCTGCAGGGCTGCTGGGGGTCGTGGACTGCAGGTCGAGCTGCTGTCCATTAGGTCAGTGGTTCGAAGCCACCCACTGCTCCGTGGGAGAAAGACGAGTCTGGCTGCTGCTGTGAAGCCTCGTGAACCCACAGGGGCCGCACTTCTCTGTCCCATAAGGTGGGCTGGGCCGGCTAGCTGGAATCCACTGGATGGTGGCAGCCTCTTCTCCCTGCGCAAGCAGCAAAGGCCTCTGACAAACGGGCAGAGCTGGAAGTTGTGGGTGAAGCCGGAGTGGCAGGTGCTTCGGGTGTGGCTCACTGTCGTTCCCTCCCACCTAGGCTGCCCGAGCCAGGACTTCACCTGGGCCGACTACCTCAAACAGTGTGGTGCTGAAGCTGCTCCCCAGAGGTGCTTCCCTGCGGTGAGAGCCCGTCCCCGCTTCCTCTGCCTCTCAGGACAGGATTGTTGCTGCGGGGTGACCAGTTAGCACGTGGGGGTTGTAGGGAGAAGCCCACCTCCAGTATCAGTTACTCTGTTAGTTCCTAGACGCTGACCTGCCAGCTCAGAACTGCTGTGGAAAAACACCACAACATGAAGGGGAAGAAACATCATCAGACCTCTTGTCGTTGCACCCATCCAAATGGCAGCGTGTGAGGCCGGGGCGCAGAGTTACACCTTGGCTGTGGACCCCAGGCCACAGTCGGAAACCACAGCCATTCTGCGCGAGGGGGGCGGGGCTTTCCTTTCCCATGCGTGGGTACAGTCTGGGAGCCCCCGACCCCCCACCCCAGGCAGTTCTGCCCTGTCCTGTAGGGTGGCCAGGAGTGCCCACCCGCTCAGTGGGTAGTGTGAGCCCAGAGGAAGGCCATGCAGAGGTCAGGCTGGCACGGTGGCTACCACAGGGGGCTCGAACGTAGCAGTGGTTGTAGGCTGGTGCAGGACCAAGCAGTGGCTCATTATGGGCTGCTGTGGGCACTTAACCGCAGCACCCCCTGCCCTCAAAGACTGTACTGCCTGCAGCACCTCAGGACAGGGCTGTTTTCCCATGAGGTGACCGGGTACCCAAGCAGCATGCGAGGGCAGCTTCAGAGCGTGCGGGCGGGGCTGAGTGGGACTTGAGGGCGTGGGCCTCACGGGTCCATGTCCTGTCCCCAGTCCACTTGGGAGCACGAGTTTAAGGAGAACATGAAGCTGGAGGCGGTGAACCCCCTGCTGCGAGAGGAGGTGTGTGTGGCCACCATCAGGAGCGTGAGGGGCGCCTACCTGTGGCTTCAGCTGGAGGGTAAGCACAGCTCTGGGGAGGCCTGCCTGGGGCACTTCCTTGGCTTTCCTTGGGTGGGGTGGGGGGGCTGCTAGCAGGGAGGCTGGCGTCCCCAATCCGCCAGCCGCTCCTGGGTCCTCAGGAGGAGGATGCACGGGCTGCAGCCTCAGGAGCCCCCTTGGGTTGGAATGGGCTCGCTGGCAGCGGGTTTGGGCTCCGGGTTCACCCCACGATGCCAGAGATGCAGAGGAGTGAGGTGGGGGTCTTGTTCAGGGCCTTCTAATTGGTAATGCAAAGCAGATGTAGCACTTACCCACCTGCCCTTGACTTTCAAAGGGTAGGAAAGGAACATCAGTAAAGAGCCTTGGCTGCAGACCCCATGTCCCTGAAAGGAGAAGCCTAAGGCTAACAGCGTGTCTTGATGTGACCAGAGCATAAGCCCACGAGCAGTGACACCATGCTTATTCGAGAGACTTTGCTTACCTCGAATGAATGGAACCAGACTGTAGCGTAGAAATGGCCAACGGGACAGGCTTGTGGCCGGAAGCCTGTGGGCGCTCTGCACAGGCTGGCTTCCCCGTGGCCTGCAGCCACGTGCCCAGACTCTGAGACGACAGAAGACGTAGTGTCCATCTCTCCTTGTAGAGTTGTCTCTTCCTTGTAGCGTCTGTCTCTCCCAGCAGAGCTTGTCTCCCTTGTAGAGCTGGCGTTTTGTGCAGACGTCAGCATGGTGTGGCGCTCACATTACGGCTTTCTGGCTTGATTTCAGGGGCCGCCCTCCCTTCCGTCTGACCCCAAGAAAGTCAGGGCAATGCTCTCAAGTCAGGCTGGCACCTTTGCCTCTGTGTGGGTGATGTCAAGAAATTGCCCGTGGTCCTGGCTGACCGTTGGAAGGGCCCAGCCCCAGCAGTAGGCTTCCTGCTGCAGTGAGGGCTCAGGGTCACCCTGCGTACGCACTGCCCATCTTAGCCTGCACACCAGCACCCTCCCCTGGTGGCGCAGAGAGTTAAGCACTGGCCGGCAGTTGAAGCCCACCAGCCAGGCCAGGAGACGAGGACGAGGCTTTGCTCTTGGAGTCGGGGCAGAGGGTCTGTGCCCGCGAGTCTGCTCTGCACCAGTGCCCTGGCCGCCCTCTCTCCATGTCGCCACACACGCGTGCACACATGAGGTGCGTGTCACGGACACGCTGCTCAGACGCCCCCCTGTGCCTGTGCCCCAGCAGAAGCCTGTCTGTGGGCGAGCAGTTCATGCGCGCCTCTGACAGTCTCGGGTAGCCATGTGCGTTTCACCTCTGACCAGGTTCCAAGAAGCCCGTCCCCGAATGCATCGTGAGTGTGGAGTCCATGGACATATTTCCTCTGGGCTGGTGTGAAACCAACGGGCACCCGCTCAGCGCTCCCCGCCGGGCACAAGGTACCCGTCTGTGTCTGGCTCAGAGGGCAGAGGGGCCTCGATGCTTGCTCCCCATCTCTCCGTGGAGGCACGTCCTGCAGTGGCGAGAGTGCAAGGTGGAAGCCAGAGCTTTGAGAAATCCATCACCAAGTCCCGTCCCCTCCAAAACCACTTCACGCGTGCGGTGCCGTACCTTCAGCTGGCAGGCCAGCCCGCACTGCGCACCGCCTGGAAGACAGGCCCGGCTTCTGCTTCTGCAGGGACACACACGAGCCACACGCACACATGCACTCGTATATGCGCACTTGCACACGTGCACACAGATGCAAGCAGATGCACGCACACAGACGCGCACACATGCACGGGTACACGTGCGCACACCCACATGCAGCCTGGGTGGTGCTGTGGGTGGCTGTGCTCCGTGCTCGGGCTGCCCGCTGTGAGCTGAGTGGACTGGGTGCCAACGCCCCTCCCCCCAGCAGTCAGACAGACGGTGGTGGGCTTGACACTGATGCATGTAACATACATACCCCTCTGTAGTTTGTCCCTTGACATTGTTTTTTAACTTTTAAAATTCTTTGTTTTCCAAGGTGTGTCTTCTTTAAACAGTTTTATTAGTGCTTATCCATGTATCATCCCATCCAGTAACTCAGTCGTATCAAGGAGAGTCGTACAATCCCTGCCATGCCGCCCGAGAGCATTTCCTTCTTCCTGTGCTCATCGTTGCGCGTGACGGTGTCTGTGTTCTTCCCACAGTGTGCAAGCAGAGGAAAGTCGCAGTGGTCCCGCCGGAGAAACAGTAAGTCACGCAGCAGGTGGCCCGTGTGGCAGTGTGTCCTCCTTTGCTCCTTCGCAGACAGAGCACAGCCCTCACTTCTGACGGTTGTGCACGTCCCCCTGTGCTTTCTCACAGCAGTTCTCAGACTCCGCTTCCTTTTTCTCGTGGAGCCTGAGGGCGATTGGCTAGAGGGGCGAGTAAGAGTTTCTATGCTGCCAATCAGGTTAGGATGCGTTCAGTCCAAAAAAATTTTTTTGTAGAAGACAGCCATCTGAATGAGAAAGGACCCTGCGGAGGGCAGTGGGTGTGTGTCTCACCAGAGAGCCCTGTGCAGCTCACCTTCACCGCAGCTGAGGGAAGCAGGACAGTGTGAGCTCACGGAGCTCCTGTGTGCATGCGCCTGGTGTAAACATCTAGGGTTTGGTCGCCAGATCGCTCCGCCTGCCTGGCACTTTGTGAGGAATGACACCCACCGCCGTGGAGGGAACCAGCCTGGAAGTGATCAGAAAGTCAGGCGCTCCGTTCAGCCACGTCCAGCCATGGTGGCCTGTAGGGCAGAGCAGGTTTCCCCAGCTGCCATCTGTTAGACACAGACAGCCTCAGCTTTCTCCCATGGGGCAGCTGCTGGGATTGAACCCCTGACCTTTCAGTTAGCAGCCACCAGGGCTCGGATTTCCCCTTCACTTATTTGTGAGGACTGATCCAAAGTTAGGAGGCATTCTTCAACATTTTTCAAGAAGGCTCTTTTCTAGCTGGAGTTGTCTAGAGAGCAATTCTCTGAGTTTTCATAACATCATTTGTCTTTAAATTTAAAATTAATGGAAGAAGAAAAGAAACCCTTTGTAAAAAAAAATACTATTCTGTTTGATGACTCTTAAAAAAAATGAATAGGCTTGTTTCCTGCTCATATGAATGAGAAAAAAGTTGCTTTGAACAAATCGTATCCCAGTACTGTCTGCAGGCTGTCTTATCAGCTCACCAGTCCTCGTACCTGGAGTGTTAAAACAATTGCTGCAAAAGTGGCCCAACCACAGGCAAGCTGAACTCAGTGAGCACTACACTACCCTGCAGCGTAGCTTTCCATGTGAGCTTTCTCCTTAGTTCTGACAGAGATGGACCCTCGCACCGTACTAACTGTAGCTGTTCTCTTCTCTTCTCTCCTCTCCCCTCTCCCCTCTCCCCTCTC
>NW_022111320.1:53551439-53566991 GCF_000313985.2 Echinops telfairi | reverse complement strand
TTCCCAGCTCTGTCTGTGCAGCCCTTATGCACGGCCAGGGCTGCTTCTCTGTGGGTGGAGGGCGAGTTTGGATGGCCAGCCTGTGCCTAACCATCATGCCGCTCTACAAACGCACTCGCTGGCATCAGGTCAGTGCCGGCACCTAGTGACCCTGTAGGACGGGGTAGCACTGCCCCTGCGGGCTTCTGAGACGGTGACACTCTTTATGGGAACAGGCGGCCTCATCTTTTTCCTGAGGAGCCGCTGGTGGTTTCGAACTGCTGACGAGTGGTTGGCGACCCGGTGCATAACCACTATGCTACTGGGGTCTTTCTGGGCCCCCTCAGAGGAGAGCACATGTGTGTACCTTTTGGGAGAAAGGATGCGTCTAGTCTCTAATTAGGGTTCCGTCTCCTGCTTTGAGGCTGCTGACACGGGTCTCTGTGTGCAGATGAGCCTGTCTGTACCCTGGTGGTGTGGAAGCTCTCCTGCATCGTGTGTCTGCGCTTCCGTAAAAATCCCTTCCAGTTGTCATGAATCCGGTAGAGTTGGTTTGGGGGATTTTTTTGGCAAAATGACAGGTCACACGTGCCAAATGTCGAGATAGTCTGGTACAATCTTGGGTTCTCCTGCAGGTTGTCTTGCTTTAAAAGCGCCCCCCAGGACGCACTCCTGCATCTTGGCCGTCCAGGAAGGCAGCCCCTGGCCCACGGAGCTGTGGAGCCCTTGAAATAGGGCCAGCACAGCCAAGAAGCTGGCCTTTCGACTTGGATTATGTTGAAATAGCCACGTGACTTCAGAAACCCCCAGATCCGCCAGGCTGCCCTCGGAGAAGGGGCCGCAGTCTGGGAGCCCCACAGAGGCTTGCTGGGAGGCCGCAATGGCTCCATGCGGCGAGTTTGGTTTGTTTCTGGCACTCACCTGGATCCTGGTGGTGCGGCCCCCACCCCACCACGGTGCTGCACAAGCCAGCCGTGGCCATCCCCTCCCGTAAGGGTCATAGTGGGACGGCACAGAGCAAGCCCTGGTACTTGGTAACGTGCGGCATCCCCGAGAGTTAGAATGGGGTCTTGTCCATGTGATGGGCAGTTACCTCACTGCCCCTATGGCTCCAGAGAAGTGGGGGTGGGGGGTGGAACTCAAAGAAAGTGTGGCATGGAGTTCTCTGGTGCGCTCGGTGCTCAGGACATTAAGGTGAGGTCAGCATTGCCAAGTGGCAGAAAGAAGCCTGTCAGAAAGACTGAAGTCCAACGTGAGCGGAAGTTTGTGAAAAATGCTAAAGACAGGCAAGGAAGGACCTTGAGAAGCAGCTAGTTTGGAGGAAGAGAGCAGTAATGGGCGCAGTTGGAATGTTCCGAGGAGACGGACGGTGGTTCTAGATGATTCTGTCGACCTGTGTCCTCCAGAGTGGACGCCTGAAGAGCTGGTGATTGAAGACCTAGAAGCCGTCTCGGGTCCTGAACTAAAGCCTCCGTTGATTTTTATGGTAGTTGCGCGGGGCTTTGGGTGATGTAATGACATTCACCTGGAGTTGGTTGGGATGAAACTGAGGACATTGCTTGATAGACTCTTTGGCAGAGTTACTGTACGTGTAAAGTTTTTCACGGGCGCTTTCAGACTTCTATGTAATGGGTGTCTGTGCTTGTTGCCTTTTTCCCCCCGTAAGCAATGTGGGGACCGTGCCGCCGAGCCTGGCTCTGTTCTGAGTCTCTGTTCCTGTTCATTTCCAGTTATGATGAATGGGAAATACTGCTGTCCAAAGATATACTTCAACCATCGTTGCTTCTCAGGGCCGTACCTCAACAAAGGGAGGATTGCAGAGCTGCCTCGGTGTGTGGGGCCAGGGAACTGTGTGCTGGTCCTCAGAGAGGTGAGGTTCTGACCCAGAATCACAGCAGCCTCACGGGCCGGCTTACACCATGTGCTAACTAACTCTAGAGTGTAGCAGAGGTCACACATTAGGCAGTGACCTGTGACCGTAATCATCTCTGCTTCCTAAGGGCCACGCATTCCCCTAAGCAGTTCTCAGTGGAGCAGGTTTACCTCTCTCAGCGACCAGGTGAGACCTGTGCAGGTGTGAGCTTACCTGGGATTAGCCTGAGACTGAGGGGGGTGTGTGGCATCATCCCTGGACCACGGTAAAACCACACCCTGGCTGGACTCCCCGAGCAGCCCAGCCCGTCGGCGAACTGTGCGGCGTAACTGATGTGTGGAAGTGTCAAGCCTTTCAGACCGCAAGGTGGCAAGGCAGAGTCGGGGGCAGCCAGCGTTTCTGGGCTGGACTCCAGCCATGGGGTAGCCCAGCTGCCCATACGGCACCCGAGCAGCCACGGTTCTCTGTGCCACCTGCCCGTGGCCAGAAAGGGACCAGGAGGCATCTGTGGCAGTGCCTGCAGAGCAGCGTGTTGCACGTCTGCCTTCAGAGGTGTTCCCAATGCCGTCTCACCAGCTGCTTCGTTCGGGCAGCTGCTCTGTCTTGGTTGTTGATGGCCCGTGACTGTCTGTTAATTATCGTCAGGAGGACGAATGTCCCCGTGGCCCTCACGTGCAGGGAGTTCTAACAATCTCTCTCTCTGTCTCTCCTTCCCCGCCGCATGTCGCGTCTGCTTGGCACACGGAGCTCAGGTACTCACCTTGCTCATCAATGCTGCCTACAAGCCCAGCCGCGTGCTCCGGGAGCTCCAGCTGGACCAGGACTCGGGGTGGCACGGGTGTGGCGAGGTCCTCAAAGCCAAGTGAGTAGTGCCCGCTCTGCACTCTACCTCACCGTCCACCCCACTTACAGAAGGCCCAGCGGCCTGGCTTGTTTTCTAAATTTCCATCTCACCCCAGATCAGTCCTCAATTAAAATATGCCGAACCGAGCAGCTAGCAGGAGGGAATGTGCCTCAGTTGACTTGACACCGCGTTTCCATCTCGCCGAGACAGCCGGCCTCCTCCTCTTGCTTTCTGACCGCCTCCGCCCCTGGAGAGTCGCCAGGCTGAAAGCAGGGCCACCCTCGAGGCCGACGCCTGTGTAGAGAGAGGCGTCAGCACAGCTAGCGTGGACTCGCCGTGTGGCAGTTGTCTTTGGATTAAGAACAGGAATCAGGAGACTCTCTAGGAGGGCCTTCAAAGAGTTCTGAGGGTGGGAGGGGGCCAATATCACTTCCATTTTCTCACAAAGCTTCCGAAGCCCCTTCTTACTCGTGGAAAGATAATTTAGTCTTCAGTTGTCGCAGCTTATCAGACGGTGAATCGGACGTGTGACACAACACGCACCAACACTTCCATATTGCTGTAGTCTGGGCCCCTGCACGCTAAAGGGCTGCGTGTAATGTTCCACAAGGCGGAGACCTCTGCCTGTCGGCCAGCACACATGATGTGTCTCAGAGCTGTCACCAGCCCGGTGCCCCGGCATGTGTTTCTTCCACTGGCAGATATAAAGGAAAGAGCTACCGCGCGACCGTGGAGATCGTGAAAACAGCTGACCGGGTGATGGAATTCTGCCGGCAAACCTGCATCCAGCTGGAATGCTGCCCTAACCTCTTCGGCCCTCGGATGGTTCTGGACAAGTGCTCCGAGAACTGCTCTGTGCTTACCAAGACTAGATACAGTGAGTCAGCCGGAGTCCGTCCGTCCTGGAACGGACTTGCCCCCACAGACGTGTGTGGAAGCTTCTTTCCCTGGGGGCTGGCTGGTAAAACGGTGTTAGATTATGGCCCCCTCTGGTCTCTGCTGCATATTCTGTTTGTGTGGGTTTATTTTTTTAACAACCTTTACATTTCTTATTCTAATTTACATTCATTTGAAGGCCCCACACAAACAGGCGATAGGCCTGTCCCAGCTGGAGGGGGCTTCAGACAGTCGTGGGAAAATGGAATGAAAGGGTAAAAGTGAAAGATGCAAACTCTCTTTCTCAGCGTGAGCACCCTCAGGTGAAGACCCTTTTTGTAAGGGATGAGTCAGCCACCTAGTCCATCCCCAGGGAACAAGGGCTGAGGGGTCACCTGTGCCACACGGTCTTTGGCACATGGTTAAAGGAAGAAAAAGATGCCCCTTTGAGGGTCTTTGTGAGATTAGAAACGAGAGGACGTGAGGAGAGGCCCAACCAGGGCTGGCAAGACGGCGCCTCGTGTGGTTCCTCTGGGACGCCGACCGGCCGGGCCAATGGACAAGAAGCATTGTCAGGGTCGTTGGGAAGGACTCTGGGGAGCATTCCTGGGGTTGTCTGCTGAAGCTCTCACTCGCTCAGAACACCTTGGTGACAGGTAGATGCTCCCGTTCTCTGGCCCTCCTGAAAGCCAACAAGGACATGCCATGAGCATTACCGCACCCCCCCCCCCCCCCCAAATAAACCATTGCATGACCTTTGCTCCTGGGGCATTCACTGTCGCTGTGCCCGGCCCACTCCGCCCCAGCAGGGCGCTCACAGAAACACCCTGTGCAGGAACATTTCATCACAGTGTCATCAGTAACTGGGCTCCTGGGAGCAGGCTTGGTGCTGCTCATCAGCAGGAGAGTTGCCTGGGCCGGCGTTAGTCACCACAACACACAGGAAGTCCTGCCGGTCTGTGGTCGCGGGAAGGAGGGAGAACAGTGCTCCCTTCAGGGCTCAAGGAAACTGTCCAAGTCGGAGGGTTGCTCCCCACGGGGCGGGGGCTACAGGGGTTCATGCCTTTGCCCATCACCTGGTGCAGACCCCAGTGGAACCCAGGGCGCCTGCATCGAGCACCACGCCGGTAGAGCGCTTGTGCTTGTGAGTTGGCGCAGACCTAATGGCTGTGTCCCTGTGTGTCCTGCCGGTAGCACACTACTACGGGAAGAAGAGGAACAAGAGGGTCGGGAGGCCGCCTGGTGGGCACGGCCGCCTGGCGTGTGTCCTGAAGAAGGCCAGTAAGAGGAGGAAGAGGCGGAAAAGCGCTTTTGTTCATAAGAAGAGACACTCATCCCCGTCAGTGGACAACACACCAGCCGGCTCGCCACAGGTACGCTGGAAGCCCGCCAGGATGCCCGCGAGCCGGGGGCCCAGCAGGGGATCAGGCCTGGGCTGTGGAAGGGGGGCTGTCGGCTCAGTGTTGTCCTTTCCCTCCAGGGGAGCGGGGGTGAGGACGAGGACGAGCCCGAGGAAGGGGACGGCGACTCCCTCAGCGAGGGCAGCCTGTCCGAGCAGCAAGACGAGCTGCAGGAGGAGTCGGAGCTGTCTGAGAAGAAGTCCTGCTGCTCCTCCCCGACGCAGAGCGAGGTGTCCGCCTCACTGCCCGCAGACCGGGGCCAGAGGAAGAGGGAGCCACGCACTTTATCGTTCTCGGACGACGAGAACAGACCCCCTTCACCAAAGGTGCCCGTGCGGAAAGCAGTCCCTTTCCCAGGATTGCCCCCAGAATCTGAGTGTCGGCGATGCCGGCTGGCGCTGCACCCACGTCCTGGGTCTCAAGCTCAGAGTATGCCAGTGTCTGCGGGGTCACGGGCTCACGGGCTCACGGCCACATTTCCCAAGAGCGGCAGCAGCCTGCGTGAAGTTAATTTAAACAAAAGGCTACTGGGAGCTTATTGATGGCCTGCCGCTCGGGGAAGACTGTATGCTCCATCACATGCCTAGGTTTCTCCATGTCTCTTACTGTGTAGTCACGCAGAAAACATGCAGATAATATGTTGTCCTTTGCAAATGCGCAACCACCTGGCACGTGGGTTTCGAGTGTGCATGTTGCTGACGTGGCAAATCACACACAGACCTGCAGTGCCCTTTTTTTTTCTCCAAGTTTGGTGAGGCCACTTCAGAACCTGCTGTATAGGTACACAGTGTGTGTGTGTGTGTGTTAGTGTATGTGCACACTGAAGAGGGTGGCGGTCCAGTGGGCATCATGAAGAAAGAGCCCACAGACAGAAGCCTTGGCCGCGTGTGGCCGAGCCCCCTCGTGGGCACTCCGCCCTCCCTTTGCAGAGCTGAGCCAGAGCGGACGGAAGGGACGTTTCAGAGTACCTTCCCCTTTCCGGCTGCCGAGGTCGGTGGTTTGTGCAGGAACCCTGGGGGTGCCTTGAAAGAGGGAGAAGAATGCATGGTCAGTAATGACCCGGAAGAGGGCGGGCGTGCACTGGGAGGCTGTTTTCTGTTTGCAGAACAGAACCGCGTTCTAACCCGTTTGTTTTTGTTGCGGAATCTGCAGGACACGAGGCTCGAGGTGGCTGAAAGGCTTCACCTGGACAGTAACCCCCTGAAGTGGAGTGTGTCGGACGTCGTCCGGTTCATCCGGTCCACCGACTGTGCCCCTCTGGCAAGAATCTTCCTGGACCAGGTAACGACGGGCACCTGTGGGGGTTGGCGGAGGCCTGCAGGTGGAGTAGTTGTCAGCCATTTGGCTGTCTTAGGAAAGATGCTCTTTCTCTGACTACCACCGCAGTTGAAGCAGGTGATCACGGCGTTCCTTCCAATCTTTGATCAGAATTTCATTCCAGCCCCAAGTCTCTCCATGACTTAGAATCAAGCATCCTTGTGCTTGATTGTGCTCATTTGTCTCAAGATGGGGACTGGCTGCCCCCCACCCCCAAGGCATCTGCAGTGGGTTTGGCTCTGGTGATCAATTTTAAGGCAAAGTGAATATTGAAATAAATTTTGTTTTGGTAGCTGGGGAGGAGAGGGTGTTTCCAAACTGAACGTCATGAATGTGACGCAATAGGACAGCGTTAAGGATTGTAGTAATACGTTCTCTCGGATTTAGAAACCCAAACCCAACTTCCTGCCATTGAGCTGATGCTGACTCATAGCGACCCCATAGAACAGGGTAGAACTGCCCCTGCGCGCCTCCGAGAGTCTCATTCTTTATGGGAGTAGAAAGTGGAGCCTTTCTCCCACAGAGTGGGTGGCTGGTGGCTATGAACTGCAGACCCTGGGGATTGCAGCCCAGCATGTAGCCGGACAATGCCAGCGCCCCTGGGTTTAGAAAGAGCCCTCTAATCAGATGTCTTCTTGTGGCTCAATTCATTGCTGGTTAGGGGTGAGCTGGCTCCCTAAGTCTGCAGACAGAAGAGCTCTGAGGGGTGGCTTCTCGCCCTGAGCACAGCTGCATTCTGAAGGTTCTTTCGTCAGACAGAGCTGTGCCCGTCTTTCACGGCCCGAGATTCGGGGGCACAGGGACCTGGGTTTTGAGCAAGTCCAAGTGGCCAGGGGTTGTCCATGGTCATTGGCATGCACGTCCTAGATCACCTGCCTGTGTGCTTTTGCAGGAGATCGATGGGCAGGCCCTGCTGCTCCTCACCCTCCCCACGGTGCAGGAGTGCATGGACTTGAAGCTGGGCCCTGCCATCAAACTCTGCCATCACATAGAGCGGATCAAGTTTGCATTCTATGAGCAGTTTGCCAACTGAGGAGAGCCACCAAAGCGGACCTGTGAATCTCGGAAGCACAAAGAGGGCGGCATTACCCGGCTCGGCCCGCGGGCATCTCGGCTGTCTGCACTTTCAGGGAAGGAGGCCCCGCTCTGAGGAGGCACACGCTGGGCAAGGAAGGAGCCGCCCTGCTCCTGCTCTGCAGAGCATGCCAGGCTGTGGGGGAAGGCCACGTGTGCAGAATTCGGCGTGGTGTGGGCATGAAGGGGGCGGGCAGGGCTGCTGGCAGGCACCCTTCTGGCAGCTTTCTGTACCCCCTACCCCTGCCCACTGCAGGTGGGACTCTGCCCTCTGCGGTCGCCACCTGGGCAGGATAGGACGTAGCTTTAAGACGGCGCTGACGTGGGACTGTGCCCCCGCACCGCAGCGCTCCACTGTCTGTGTGTTTTTAAGCTTTTTTAAATTAAACCAGTTCGTGTGGGGGTGACCCTATGGCTCCAGGGTGTTGAATGTGCGGCCAGGCTGTGGTCCATCTAACACCGCTCCCACAGAGCTCCTTGGTGACTGCCTCTGTCAGCCAGGACACTGATGCCCACCGCCACCGTCGTCAGCTACGTGACGGTTACAAAGTGACGGCAGATGTCAAAGGAGGGGGTGTTAAAAACAAAATGAAAATTCTGGGAGCACTCAGACAAGCTCCGTCACTGCCCCAACCTGAGATTCCCACTGCTGGTCTCCATCTCGATGCAGCTCGGCCCTGGCTTGGTGGCCCGTTGCCTCTCTGCGGGTGGGCAGGGCTTCTCTGCGTTTTGTTCCGTTTCCACTGCCCTCTGTGCTGGTTGGTTCTGTTTCTGGGGTCCGTGCATGGGGCGGGAATTGACAGGCATTTCTTGGGCCCACAGCAGAGCCCCCCCCCCTCCTTTCTTGGTGCCTCCAGGCCTTTCGAGCATGTAGGAACACAGCAGGGAACGCACCAGGTACAGGGTTTCTGTCGCCACATCCCCCGTGGACAGATTAAGGCCTCGAGGCGGTCAGGGATTGTGGAAGCCACAGGAGTGACACCTGTAGTCAGCATCCCTTCATGTCCACTTAGTGCCCTTGTAAGCATTTCTTATGACCCAGCTGATGTTGACTTGAAACTTCGGTGCCCCCCTCCCCCGCCAGTAGAACAAAAATGTTTGCCGTACGTCCAGTCCCGTCCCAGCCATGAGGAGAGACGCCGATGGCCTCCTCCTGCACGCTGCCTGCTCTGCTGCTGCTTGGGGCTCACTTATTCATCCTTGTCTGCCGTCCAGCCATCGCCCTTGCAGCTCTGAAACGTTTAAGACTACAAGCCGCACAGATTCTAGAGGCTCCACAGTCAGCAGCGGCACAGCAAGAGCCGTGAAGGCAGAAACGGGGCGGGGGGGCACCCCCGGGGAGCGGGGCACCCCGTCAGAGAAGGGAAGTGAAGTCTCTCCCACTCACTGGAGAGCGAGGTGGGCAAGTGGAAAGCCTGCTGGAGCCGGGAAAACATGGCCCTCTGGCTCTCAGGGGCTGCACCTGTATGTTTAAACTGTTGTCCGCCCATCTGT
Source organism: Echinops telfairi (assembly GCF_000313985.2). Lineage (NCBI taxonomy): Eukaryota > Metazoa > Chordata > Mammalia > Afrosoricida > Tenrecidae > Echinops > Echinops telfairi. The sequence continues at coordinate 53,558,134 of NW_022111320.1, read as the reverse complement.
CCCGTCTCCTTCTCCCTCTCCCCCCTTCCTGCTGTCCTGGACGTGGGCAGACGGCCGCCGTCATCTGCATTCTTGCTTCTTTGGCTGACTCCTCAACGACCTGCGTCTGTCCCGTTCTCCCTCCAAGTCAGTGCGAGTGTCAGCTTTGCTTCAGTCCTGGGGAGAGTCCTCGCTTCGTGAAGTGAGCAGGCTTGAACTTACTCAGAGACCCAGGGGATGAAAACGTGATTGGCCCCACACCCGTGGGTGGTAGGCATGCATAGCTGCGTGAGAGCAGTGGGCACTGAGCATGTGGACATTTGGGGGCCAGGAGGTGGTTCTCTTAAGTAAAGTTTCCAAGGGGCACGGCAGTCAGGGTACCACAGACGGTCCCTTGAGGAAGATCATGGGAGCAAAGACTCATCTGGAATTAGAATTTAGCATTTCACACTCTTGTCTTACTTAAGGCAATACGGTTTTTTTCCCCCAGTAGAAGTTTTCCCAACTGAACTGCAGTAAATGTGCTCTTACCCCTCTCTTGACTTCCATAAGAGCCGGTGTGGCCAGGGGAATAAGCATTGCGTCGCTCACCGTAAAGTTGGCATTTTGGACTCACCAGCCCTCCCTGGGTAAAGATGAGGCTGTCTGTGCCCATGCGTGTCTGCTCTGGGAACCCGGGGAGCAGCTTGGCTCTGCCCTGCCCTGTGGGGCAGACCAACGACAGTCTGGCCGGCTTGTTTTGGTTTTTCGCTTCCACAGCAACCACAGACGTTGGAACCGCTTCTCCTCGTCACAGAGGAGCCCTGGCGGCATGGTGGTTATCCCTTGGGCTGCTGTCCACCAGGTGGGCAGTCTGAAACTGCCAGGGGCTCTGCAGAAGACAGACGAGAGGGCTTTCTGCTCCTGTAGTCAGAGTCCCGGAAATTCACAGGGGCAGTTCTACTCTGCCCTCTACGGTCACTGAGAGTTGGCAGTGCGTTTGGTTTTTGGTCACTCTGCAGGTGTGAGGACAGGTCCCTGAAAATAGGAGCCCTAAGTGGTCTCTGGTCAGGACAGAGTCTGGGCGCAATTCATAACTCCTCTATACTAAGATTGCTCAAGCTCAGCCACCCTCTGACCAGGAGAGGCTGATTCTGAGTATGTAAGTATGCTGGATTCCCCGTAAGGTTTCTTGATTTCTCCCAATAACAACTCATTAGACAATTGCAGTGAAGACATATATTACCCCGACCCCCACCCCCAGCTCCTCCCTGTAGTTGAGTGGATTCCAACTCTGATGGCCCTGTAGGACAGGGGAGGAGAGGGACATCATTTCTGAGGCTGTGCGTCTGTATGGATGCAGATGGCCTCGTCTCCTGCGGAGCTGCTTGCTGGTGGGTTTGAACCAGCGACCTGTAGTTAGCTTAACACACTGTACCATCAGAGGTCCTAAGTATTACTTGGGCCCTGACACTGAGTCGATTGTGATTCCTGGTAACCCTCCGGACCGCGGACAGCCGCTCTGTAGGATCCCTGAGGCTGTCTGTCTTCACGGGAGCAGCCCCCCTCATCCTTCTCTGTGAACCCACTGGTGAGTTTGAACCCTGGCGCCTAACACGCTGCCCTAGGGCTCCTCAAGGAAGACACCTGTGTGGGGATAGAGAGTTCATGTGGCTCAAAGCTGCCGGGGCTGGGCTGGCTAGCTTAGGGATCTGAGGACACTTTGATAGCCTGCCACGTTGGGCGGAGACCCGTGTCTGTTGTAGCCAGGAACGCACGCTTTGTATAAAGCACATGGGCGTTTGGCCTAGGAATGTGAGCTGCACTTACTTTCACCAAGGCCCATCTCTTCGTTCTGTGAGAGGTGCGTTACGAAGGGGCAAGGGGCAGCATTTACCCGCATGCCTCCCGCAGCTGCCCCCTCAGTTAGGGTGGTGCAGAAAAGGAAGTTTCCCCAGGACCTCTCTCTTGTCCGGCGTTGAGTCAGAAGTCAGAGGAGTGGCTCAGCTGGAAAAGCCGGCTGCCAGGTCAGTGTGTCCGGTTTTCCTGGGCCTTTTGACTTCCCTCGGCGGGGTCCTGGGCTGGGGGCATGTGGTCTTTTTCAGCAGTCGGAGCAAAGCTGGAGTGGCCGTGAAGGGAAAGCCCTGTGGGCCTCTGGACGTTGCGTTTGCCCGTCTGCCTTGTTTGGACGTGTGGGAGCCTGCCAGCTCTAACCGGAGAGATGGGAGGCCCCAGACGGGCACTCACCCCAAAGCCTCTGGGCAAGATGAGCTTCTTGGCAAATACCGAACCGTGAGGACAGTAAGGTTCAGAACGCCTGGGGCCTCCGTGTGCCGCTCCCGCAGGAAGGAAGTTCAATCTCTCTGAGAGCACTGCACGAACTCTCGCTCCCTGAGGCCTCGGGGCGTTTACTTCCACCCCAGCGCCAAGGCCACGGCTGTCACGACACCTGCACAGATTGGGAGCCGTAGGAAGGTCTGAGGCTGGGAGCACTCAGCCCAAAATGAAGCTTTTCCACGGACACACACTGCAGCAGGGAATTGTTAGCGGGAAGTGGGGTTGATCCAGGTGAGCCAGTTACTGGCAAAACTGTCATAAGCACCGGTGACCAAAGACCGCTGCATTCAGAGGCCACGCGTTGCTTGGTTTCTGCAAAAGCACGAAGCCCCCACCTGGGGTCACACGCTGGGTTAGAGCTGTGGCACTGGGCAGAAGTGCCCGGCGCCCTCGATAAGTGGGTTGGCCCTCTGAAACTGAAGGAGAAGGTACCACCAACAAAGGAAGCCCGCGTCTTGGTGGGGACCTGGTGTTCCCCTTTGAAAGGTGAATTTCCCTGGTAAGCAGCCACGTGCCTTGGTCTGACGTGACAGAGGACGGTGGCCTCCTGCGAAACCACAAAGAGCATCTTCATACCCTTACACCCTTCCTTTGTTTGCTCCTGGAGCTGATGCCTGGCTCCCAGCCCCTGTGTGTGAATGTATGTGTTTTGGAACTTTCGGAACTCGGAGCCCAGTCCAAGTGGCTCTGGCTCCTGGCCCACTCACCAGAGGGCTTTCCTGCCCGTACCGACAGCCCTGTTTCTGAGGGCGGCCATAGCAGTGGACACACTGGGCAAGGGGGCACTGTTTCAGGAGGCCTAGATTTGTCACAGGAGCGGGCAGAACCAGGTGTGGGAGTGGAAAGGGGTGGAGAAGTCGGCCTCAGACCTCACCTCTTGAGGCCTCTTCTGACTTCACGCACCTGTTTGGTCTTGACTGGGGCCAAGGCCCATCACAGCGGACTGCTTTGAAAGGGACAGCCACAGCCTTGCTGGGCAAGTCTTCCCCGCCAGCAGGGAAGCCCTGATCCCGGGAGGTAAGGATCGGCAGCTGCTTCTGGAGCCGATGGATGCAGGGCAGGGCAGGCCCCCACTCTCAGGGCCATGCACACCTCAGGTCGAAGTGGAGCAAGGTTTCAGACAGGATGCATCCCGTCACAAAGCAAATGTCAGCGAGGTTACGCAAGCCGCCTCTGCTCAGACGGGCAGCAGTTTGTCCCTCTGTAGCTTTCAGCGGGGCGCCTCTCTCCTTTTGCTGAGGGGCTCGAGTGTTGTGCAAAGGCCGCCAGAGGGCTGGGAACGGAGGCCCTTTCTCAGGGTGTCTCCTGTGCCCCTCGTTTTAATTGCTCTTGGAACACAGCGAGTGGCAGGTCGCATTGTAAGCCGTTTCCCGTTAACGTCAAGGTCAGGCACGGGACTCTTCTCAAATCACTCCCGTCGAGTGGGATGGAAAGCTTGCTGTGATTAGAGAAGCAGCAACTACTTTGACCGAACGCTTTGACCCGTTAGTGGAGTGGGAAATTAAAGCCCATCTTGACCTCCCTTTTCACCTTCGCGCGTGGCGGCCCACAGCGAGCAAGGCTCCCCGGAAACCCTCCCCGCGCGGAAGGGAACGCAGTGGACCTTCCTGGAACTCCGCGCACCTGGCCCGTCCGCCTGTCCGCCTCCCCCTCCCCCCGGCGTCCCGAGGCGTCGGCCGTCGTGTCCGCCCCGCCCCCCCGCTCCGAGGACACCCCTCCCAGCCCCCCTGAACCCCGACTCCTGACGCGGAGCGCACGCGCGAGGTCCGCCCCAAGGCCGCGGAGCGAGCTGGCCTTGCCCGCGCCCCACGCTGGTGAAGAGCGCCGTTTCCGAACTAACCCAGCTGAGCGGAAAGGCGGGGGCGGGCGCGCTCCGTGCTGTGCTCCCCGACAACGGCCGCCCCCCACGAGCCTGGCGGGGGGACGCTGAGACGCGCGTGCGCAGCCGGTCCAGTCGGGCCTCACGTGGCGGTGCAGGCGGACCTCGTGGCGGTGCAGGCGGGCTCACGTGGGGCAGGGTGCCGGTGCGCACTGAGGTGGGCGGCGCTCGGGCCTGCTCCCACGCACAGGTGGGTGCTCTCCGCAGCTCGGAAGCAGGAAGAGGGTGCCCGCAGCGTCGTGCGCCCTATCCCGCCCCACACCCAACCCGCTGCCCTCAACCGCTTCCCAATCCCGGCGACCCTTAGGTTCCCGCCACAGCGAGCCAGGCCGCCTGTCTTTCTCCCGTTAGGGAGCCGCTGGCCGGCTTGACCTGCCTGACCTTGCAGGGAGCGGCCCACAGCGCAGCTCGCCAGGCGCCTGTCCGGCTAGTGAGGCCAACCTTAGAACGCTCGTGTTTCAGCTTAACGCTCATGCAGGTGGACCTTCCTGGCAGCCGCCTGGTGCTGTTTGTTGTACAACAGACAGCCCGACGTGTCCACTGGAACAACACCGTGTGTGGAGTCGATGCAGCGGGAAAGCCTTGCGCCCTGCCTACAAGGTGTCTGCAGAGAAGGTGAGAGAATGGGAACACGTTCAACGAGAGAAAGGTTCCCCAAGCCCAAACTCCTGCCATGGCGTTGACTGAGACTCATAGGGAGCCTTAGAGCCGAGCAGAGCTGCCCCGCTGGGTTTCTGAGACCGTTCCCCCATGGTTCCCCCATGAAGGGGCGGGTGGTTTGGAACTGCGTACCCTGTGGGTAGTAGCCCAGCGCATAAACCACTACTCCACGGGGGCCCCTGGTTTAATGCTGACTCCTAGTGAGCCTGTAGGACAGGGTCGAACTGCCCGAGTTTCTGAGACGAACTTAATGGGCGTTAGAAAGCCCCATCTTTCTCCTGTGGAGCGGATGATGGTTTCGAACTGCTCACTCTGCTATTGTAGCCCACCGTGGATCCGTGGGCTCCTCGTTACAAGGGAATAAATGTGCCTGCTGAGGAGGATATGGGAGACTGGCAAATATCACCCATTTGGCTTTCTTTGCGAATCACATTCAAAATGCATGTTAACTGTACCCTCCCAGCAACATGGAAGGGGGTATGGGAATATAATATCTTCAGTAGAAAGCTATGTGTTTTTAATGAATGTGATTGTAGTGACCGGTTAAAATAAGTTGTGGGGCGGGAGGCCGAGGGGGAGAGAAGCCCACTCTGCAGCCCTCATCAGGGAGCTCTGACCAGCAGGTGGGGTACCAGCAGGAAGGAAAGTAGAAACGTGCTCCAGGTCCGGGTTGAAAGGAAGGTGCCCGTGTGCAGTTTTGCATTATTGTCCTTGACCGCTTGCTTCGGAATAACAGGCTGCTTACTAAAAGTGCAGATGACAGGGCCTCCTGTCAGAACTAAAAGTAGATCTCCGCGGGTGTCATCATCGTCGTTAGGTGCTGTGGACCCCAGGCTCCACGGCACCCAGCACCGACTGCTTCTCCGCCATCCTCAGTTGCTCCTGGGCCTGAGCCCATTGTGCAGCCCCCGTGTGTCCATCTCCGGGAGGGCCTTCCTGCTCTTCGCTGCCCCACTGCTTTACCAAACATGATGTCCTCCTCCAGGGACTGGCCTTTCCTGACATGTTCAAAGTATGTGAGACAGCACCTGGCCATCCTTGCCTCTCAGGAGCACCCTGGCCTGGCTTCTTCCAGGACAGATCCGTCTGTCCTGTCGGCGCCCCTGGGGCTTTCACTAGGCTTGTCCAGCTCCACAATTCAAATGCACCGATTCTTCAGTCTTCCTCAGACAACGTGCAATTCCACATGCACAGGAGACCATGGAAAATACCACGGCTTGGGTCAGATGCAGCTTAGCCCTCAGTCACGTCCTGGCTCTTCAGTAATCTAAAGAGGTCGTGTGCAGCAGGTTTACCAAACACAGCTCTTGTCTTTGGATCTCTTGACAGCTTCCATGAGCGCTGACGGTGGATCCAAGCGAGACGAGAAATCCTCGATCACTTCAACCTCTTTCCCACTCACCATGATGTTTACCTATTTGTCCAGTTGTGAGGATTTGGGGTTATTTTGCATTGAGTCATAATCCACACGGAAGGCTGCAATCTTGGATCTTCATCAGCAAGGGCTTCAAGTTCTCACTTTCAGCAAGCAAGGTTGGGTCACCTGCACGTCACAGGTTGTTAATAAGCGCTCTTCCCGTGCTGATGCTGCATTCTTCTTCACGTACGCCCGCTTCTCTGATGATATGGTGAGAGGATACACCCCTTTCCAGTGATTTTAATAAATCCTCCAGAGAATGAAGGATTTGCCACAGACCGCCCTGCACCTGCTCTTCCGAGCGGGAGCTAGCAACTCCCTGGCCCCCACTGGAGTCTGCGCAGTCTGGCCCACCTGGCCTGTCCTACCTGTGGGCGGACACCCGCGGCCCCGCCCCCTTCTCGGTCCCAGAGCCCCGCCCCTTCGGGAGCGCAGAGGCCCGCC
>NW_022111320.1:53548194-53550610 GCF_000313985.2 Echinops telfairi | reverse complement strand
AGGGCAGGAGTCGCCCCAACGCCTTTCTTTCCCGCCACTGCCCCACTCTCCCAGCTCAGGCCCACCTGTTCCATCTCTTGCCCAGGTCCTTTCCGGAAGCCTCCCTGGCTCTTTTCTTTTCCCTGAGCCGTGGGCAGATTGGGGGCTCAATGGAAAGGAGGGCTGTGAGGGCCGCAGCAGGGCTTGGAATCCTCGTGCTGAGTCCCAGGTGCCCATCCTTTGAAGAAGGGGCCCAGATGGCCAGCCGCTGACCAGCTCCCACCCTGCTGGGTGGGTGGAGCCGTCTTCTTGTGAGGGCTGCATGCTTCTCTTGGTCAGGGTCTCCTTACCATTCACAAGAGGCCGGTCATCTCCTCAGCTTACCGTGCCCTGTGACTTGGGGGGATGGCTGGGTCTCAAAACATCCCTGCTTGGCTCAGGTGGGCACGGCGGGAGACCTGCAGAAACCACGCTGCATAGTCCTAGGGAGGGTTCTGCATGTGTGTTGTGTAGGGTCCGGTTTCCGGGGTTGTATCCTTGCTTAGCTGTCAAGGGGTTCTGGGCATGCCCAGGCATGAGGTGAAGAACCTCGGCTCGTGGGCACTACTTTCTAGTGGTTGCGTGGCCTTGTAAGTCTGACAAGTGCCTTGACTGTGTATTTGTCACTTTTTCTTTCTCTTTCTTTCTGTTCTGACTTGCCTCCCTTTTTTCCCTGCTACACAAATACCCGTTTGTTCCCACAGTTATTATTTGTGGCGACTCAGCCAAAATCAGTAGCAGGCTGGGCACATTCAGTGTGTGTGAGTGTGAGTGCGTGTGCACACGTGTGCGAATGCATGTGCTCCAGACACTGGATCTCTTCTCTGCCTCCCACCTCTCGCCTGCAGCTGGCCCTGGGTTCTCTCTGAAGGACCTGCAGGCTTCAGTCTCTTTGGTTCCCTGTCCTGACATCTCCTCTCCCGATTCCGGCTGTGTTTCTGGATCTGACTGCTGCTGGTGGCCCGCCTTCTTCCCCGGGGTTTGACACTTGCGGTGAGGAGAGGGAGATGGGATTACAGAGGGCAAGAGTTGTTCTCAGCTGAGAAGTGTTCCCGGTTGAATGTCCGGTGTGGTCCAGCTGGCCCGAGGGTCCTCAGGGCTATGTGGCCTCTTCATTGCCGCTGTGCAAGGCTGTTCAAATCCCACCATGGTCCATGTTTTCTGCAGACAAATACCGCGCTCAAAAGTGACTCTTGCTCAGGGCCAGTCGGCTGGACGTGGGAGGAGCTGAAGGAAATGGGCAGTATGGCTGAGAATGACATGCGTGAGGTAGGAGCTCAGGAAGAGAGAGCCCTGCCTAACCAGCCTCATCCCCCATGGAAACCCTGACACAGCAGACCTGGCAGAACCCGCCAGGCCGGGGTACTCTGGGAGTAGGAGAGGGCAATTTCTGCTGCCTGGAACCTGGCTTCAGTCAAGCTGCCGTGCGTGCGCGTGCATGGACTTAAAAACCAACTCATGAGCCCACTGATACCTCCTTGAAAGGTCTTTCTCCCCAGTTCATTGTTTGACCACTGTAGGCGTGTCACCGGTTTGTCTTTTCCAGGGACAGAGGTTATGTTTCTCAACCGCCCAGCCGAGGACGGCGGCACATAGCCCGCCCTCACAAGAAGGCCGATTCCCATCCTAGCGAATGCAAAACGTCTCAAGGTGTGAGAGGCCCCAGTTAGTAGAGACACCAGGGCCTGGGAGGGGGCTGCCTTCAGTCTGGACTTGTTCCAGGGGACGTGGAACCAGTAATGCCACAGCCCTACAAAGCAAGCACAGACAAAGCCACATTCCTCTTGGACACTGCGGTTTTCACGAGTCTTCCCTTGTCAGAGCAAGGACTTCGGAAACTGAAACGCCACCGGCATCGTTAGTCGAATAAGAACTGAGAAATAACTCGACGAGAGTAACTGCCTAATCCCAGCTCCTGAGCGACTGTTTGGTACCGCTCAGCTCATCCAAGCATGGTGATAGACTTCCTGCTCAATCTGTGGCGTTGACAAGCGCCTGGGTCCAAGCAGGTGACAGTTGTGTGCCCAGTGCCCTTTGTAGCCGCCCAACAGGCCCCTTTCCAAGGGCTTCGCTCCATTACGTCCATGGATGGTTTCCAGCTGAACAGACTCAGGCGGGGGTGTGAGAGAGAGAGAGAGAGAGAGAGTGTGTGTGTGTGTGTGATGTGTTTGAGTGAGTGTAGGGGTGAGTGTGTGATTGTGGGGGTGTGTGGCGTGAGTGTGGTATGTGTGAGGGTGTGTGTTCCGAGACGCCACCTGAAGCCCCCGGGTGTGTGTCCGAGGGTAAAGAAGCACCTTTAGTAGGTGGCTTTGTCAAGATCAGCGTGCCAAGCATGCCCCTTATATTGGTGTGTGACCCTTGGTCTGCGACCCCAGGAGGTCACTCAGGCCTGTACCCC
>NW_022111320.1:53545752-53547559 GCF_000313985.2 Echinops telfairi | reverse complement strand
CAGTGAGTGCGATGTGTGACCAGGGATGAAGTTACCAATGTCCAACTGGGTCTCGGCAGGAAAAAGTTCTCCACCCTCCCGGGCCGGGTATGTCCTGTTTCTCACTGCACGCTTGTGAGTTTTGCCTCGTGAAGGTGGGTGGTGGCCGCCACCACACTGTCCCGTGAACACAGATGGTCTCCGCCACCCGCAGTCCGACTGTCAGTAATAACCCTGTGGGTTCCGCTCAGGTCTCCTCTGTGCTCACATTGCCCCGATGCCACAAGACTTCCACAGCTGGACTGTCTAACACTCTGAGGTCCTGTCCAGGGTCACACATCCCACTGAGTTATGTTTTCAGTTGCTCTTTGTTGTAACGACAATGAGCTTGTTTAATAACACAGGTGGCCCTTGACCAGCGGTGGCCCACTTGTGTGTGGATCCCCCTCCCCCCAGTAAATGTATCCAACCTTTCTCCAGACCCCTGGTGTGTAGTAGGTTACACTCTGGGCTGCTTAGCCACGAGGCCGGCAGTTCGAGCCCACCAGCCGCTCCTTGGGAGAAAGATGTGGCTGTGTGCTCCCAAGAAGAGTTACAGCCTTGGAAAGCCGCAGGGCTGACTCTCTTCTGTCCTGTGGGGTCGCCATGAGTCGTAATTGACCCCACGGCGGCTTTTTGTTTTCAAACAGGAAGGCCGCTGGAACTAAAGCAGAGGGGCAAGAAGGACGGGTACTGTGTAGGGACATTTTTGGAGAATGAAAAAGCAAAAAGAAATTGCATTGTTTCAGGAAAGTTGTACTGAGAGTGCCCACTTCCTCCGCCAACCCCAGCGAGACCCCCTCCTCCTCCTCCGCCTCCTCCACAGAAGACAGCTCAGTGTGTGAATGCGTGGCTCTCGGGGAAGCGTCCCTGGTAGTTGGTTCTTCTCTGTAGCTGATGGTATTGTAAGCGGGCGATGAACATCAGACTGGGGTAACGGCGAGTTTGCATAATGAGAAAAGTGTCTCGTCAGCAGTCCTGGGGGTTCGTGAGTGTACAGTAGCCAGGCCCCTGGCCCCGTGCTCTCTGATGCCCAGTCGAGGTCCTGGGCAGCGACTGACCGCCGTCTGTCAGCACTGTCTGCTTGGTGGTGTCTGCCGGCCCCTGGCGTGCATCCCTGTGGTCACCTTATCCCAGAGGTGATTTTATTTTTAAAGGAACACTGAATTCACAGGAGATGGGTGCCATTTTCTGAGCCAGTCTAACGTTCAGCTACGAGTTGAGGCCTTGGGGCCTGGTCGCAGCTCGGGGCTCCGAGTACCGAGGAATGGTGGTTGGCTGTGAGGTGCCATCGGGGCAGCCCGCACCCAGCGCGGCGAGGGTCTCCCTCCTCCCTGGGTCTTCACCTTACCGAGCATGGCAGGGACCGGTCCTTCTCGCTCACACGCCCAAAGTACCTGAGACCAGGTCTCACCTTCCTTCCTGCTAAGGAGCCCTTTCTTTGCCTACTTCTTCTTCCAGGGCACGTGTGCTCCCTCTCCTGGCAGTACAGGACACAGTCCGTGTTCTCACCCCTAGTGACCTCTTACTCGCTGTCCGGACGGCATTCGTGTGAGACCGCTGCGGACAGCACGCTGGGGTCAGGCGCACCTTGGTCCTCAGAGGGACATCTTTCCTGGAGTGTTTGGCAGCAGCTTGGCGCTCCGTGGCATGGACCTGCAGGTGCAAGTAAAATGAAATCCTGGACAGCTTCAGTCTTTTCTCTGTGCCCAGCTGTGAGGGGTTACTTGTGTCCTTCTTCGTCTGAGGTGTCCTGAAGGCTGTAGCCCTCCCGCCTCATCCCGAGGGG
>NW_022111320.1:53543850-53545236 GCF_000313985.2 Echinops telfairi | reverse complement strand
GTGACTTCCCCGTTCTGTCGGGTCACCTCTCTGGAGTGGGCGCAAAGACGCCTCCTCCAGCCAGTTGGCCAGCCTGCTTCCCAGGCTTCTTCCTCAGCTGTTGCGCCGTCTCCATTGGTGCTCCACCAGTTAACTCCTGGGGCCTTGCACGCCAGTGTCTTCAGGGCAGCTCAGCCGCCTTTTCTCAGGACGTTGGGGTGTGGTCGTGTGTCCCCTGAGGTGGTCGCGCGTGGACTCACCCTTGGGGACAGTGAGTGCCCTTTCATCGTGCTCAGCTCCTGCTGAGTCGCTGCTCGATGGGTTGGGACTTTTGCGTCTGTTCTTTCGGCCGTAGAGACCCCACGCGCGCGCCTTTCCCTCCTTTGGTGTCCAGCTCCACATCTTTGCACGTGCCGCCGCTGGGGTGCTGCCGTCAGCTCTACGGCGTCCTTCCAGCTGCTCTCTGGACAGGAGCCCCTTCCAGAGCCTGCTCCCTGGCATCTTCCTGCCTGTCTTCTTGGCGACCTTCTGCCGCCTTCATGTATGCTGCCCTTGACAATGCCATCCCACCTCTTGCCCGTCTTCCACCCTGAGTGTTCTGCGGGCCTCGTGTTTTCTTGAGGTGGCCTCTTGTTCAGCGGGACACTCAAGGTCGCAGCCTGTGTTGGGATCGTCTTCAGCTGCAGCTTGGACCTGTGCACGAGCCCCCGATGGCCGGCTCCCTGGTCCTCCCCAGGCTTCGTCCTGATGGCCGGCTAAGCTTTCTCACGTCTTCACAGCACGGTCGGGGGTTCCTGTGTGTCTTTCATTTGTCACGTCCACGTGCCAAGTTTCCATTGATGTCGTTGAAGGGGGTATTTCCAGTGATACGTCATCTGTCTTACAAAATTCTGTTAGCGACCTCTGGGGTCATGTGTGCCCCTACCGATCCTCCTTTCTCTCCAACCTCGGCTGTCCAGTGGCCGGCGACGACCAGTGCATCTGGCGGAGGTTCCAGCGCCTCCCAGCGCCCGTGTCCTCATCTTTGGCGGCGGTGGCTGAAACATGTGTTTGAAGATGAGTCCTGGGAACTGCGTGAGCTGTAGGTGTGTGCGTAGTGCCCGTGCCCCTCCGTCTGTCCCCCGTGGCACAGGGGACCTTGGGACTGTGCCATTCACAGCAGCCACGGCCAGTGGGCCCACTGCACCTAGGAGTGCCCCACATACCAGTGTTCGCACATCTCCCTCCATTCCTGACAGCTTCCGGTTTTCCTGATGGCACTGCGGCCCTCCCGCGTGCCAGTGCTCTGTAGGTGACTCGCAGTACTTGGTCCCTGTGAAGTCCCATCAGCCAGCTGGTGAGGGTCCCAACGTCTGCGCTGCCCCACGTCCACAGGGTCGACTGGATTCTGAGCGGAGCCCCTCTCCC
>NW_022111320.1:53540391-53542418 GCF_000313985.2 Echinops telfairi | reverse complement strand
GGTCTCCTGGAGTCCGAGGGCAGAGACTGCCTGTGAACTTTGTGGGCAGGAGGAGAAAGGTGGCCCCTGACCTCCTCCCGTCCTGAGAGGAGGTGGCAGTGGGCGAGAGGGCTTGCTTCATGCCTGCAGGGCACTGGGCATTTCACTGCTCTGCCTGCACTCTGAGAAGTGGGTGCCAATGTGGCCTCTTGATGGATCAGAAAATTGAGTCACAGAGTTGAAGTAACCTGCCCGGGGTCGCACAGCCAGGGCGTGGCCTTTCCTGACCACCCGCCGGCCCCTGTCACGGAGGGGAGAAGTGGATGACAAGACCTTTCTCCCCCAGAGCGGCTCAGAAGAGCCAGACTCATTGCCCTGACTGACTCACAGCGAGCCTGTGGGAGTACATGAACTGGCCTGGGGGTTCTGGACGGTCACCCCTCAGGGGAGTAGAAAGCCTGACCTTCCCCCTGGGAGCTGCTGACGGCTTCAATCTGCTAACCTCACTGTCCACAGCCTTGGCGGAACACCCCATGCACCAGGGCTCCTTCAGAGCTGCCGTGGGTTCAGATTGCCGCACTGGGGTCAGCAGCCTCCCATTCAACCCCGCACCCCGCAGGGGCGCTGACAGCAGAGGGCCTGCCGCTTGGCCCTGTGGTTCAGAACCTCTGCCCTCTGCGGCAGTCAGGGTGCGGTCATGGGGCCCAGGGCCAGGCTGGGTGGGCACTGGGGACAGGACAGGCGGAGGGCTGCTGTGAGCGAGGCCCTGGGCCTCAGCGGACAAGGCTTTCTGGGGACACCCGTTGGAAAGTGCTCTCAGCACTTTCTAGAACTTTGTACCGACCACAGCAGAATTGTCAGCACACGGGCTTGTGAACAGAAGAAAGGCGCCGTGCTTGAGTCTCTGTGCGGCCTTTCAGCCATCTGACATCCCCACACTCCCACCCGTGCCTGCCCTCCTTCTGAAGGCCCCTCTGGGCCACTGACAGGGCCCAGCGGAGCCACCGGGGTGGGGGTGGGGGTGGGGCAGAGCTGGGAGGCCCAGAGGCCTAGCTCCCTGGAGATGGGTGGGAGCTGTGGGGTGCAGGAAGGAGGGGGAGGGGAGGCTCCTCCAGCCTGTGCCTGGGGCTGGTGCTCTCTCCCGCTGTTTCTTGTTCCCAGCATGGTGTGCACGGTGAGTTGTGGCACATGGAGGCCTGCCCTGTGACCTGTCTGCCCCTCAAAGGGCTCCCCCTCCTGCTGCTGCTGCCCTGAGCCTCCTGGCTGTGTTTCACTTAGTGGCGTGAAGGGACGCAGATGAGGCAGGACTGGCACACACAAGTGACACAGCACCAGCCCTTCTTCCACGGGGATAGTTCGTTGTCCCCCACTCAGCATGGCCGGCCAGTACCTGGAAGTCAGCTCTGTGGGACCCTGGAAACTGACCCCTCAGGTTCGCAGGGGAGGCTGGCTGCACAGGTGCTGAAACACAGAGAGAGAGAGAGAGAGGCCCAACCTCAGACTTCATCAGCAGCGCTACTCCGGCCTGCACGCTGGCCTGCGGCCATGCTGACGTCGCTGGACTCAGAGAAACCAGACCGGCCGCTGTGCACTCCGCCCTTTCTCACTGCGGCCGGTCCCATCCTGAGTGGACACTGCCTGCAGGAGACACGCAGACCATAGAGCAGGTGCAGGCATGTGTGGCTGCCCCTCCCCTGCTTGGGCTTTATGCCAGGGCTTCAGAGGCAGCAGACCACAGATCGAAAGTGTGGGGTTCACATGCTGCTTCCACTCTCATCTGCAGTGCAGCCGATGTCGGTGTGTGCCAGGGCCCTGCGACACCGTCTGAGCAGACGTAAATGCGGTCTCTTCTGTCAGGAGTCCGGGCTTTCTGATTCTCTCCCCAGCTGGTTTCTTCTGTGAGACGTTCGTCAGTGTGACTGAGGGTACCTGCTACCTGAACTTCAGCAGGCATGTTAAGTTGCTGCGTGAGATAGTTAAGGTTTATTGTGCCAACCTGGCCGATTAACACATGTGGGATTAACTGAAGAGCGGAGAGAGAAATGGCT
>NW_022111320.1:53538153-53539389 GCF_000313985.2 Echinops telfairi | reverse complement strand
TTAACACCACTTCCTTTCCCCTACTGCGCTCGCTCTCCCGTGTCCCTCCCGGAACCACCGGTCCAGTTGTCTTCTCCTCCAGATTGTTCATCCCGCCTGTCTTATCTAGACAGACCTGCAGAGATAATAACATGCACAAAAACAAGACAGCAAAACAAAGCAACAAAACAACAACCAAAAAAATGACCAAAAAAAAGAGAAGCCTGTAAATAGTTAAGGTCTGTTTGTTGAACTTTAGGAGTGTTTTCTGGTTGAGTCTGATGGCACGCCACGCCCTGGCCCCAAAGTCTATTTTTGGTACACCCGCGAGACTTCCTTGCTCTGCTCCCCTTGCTGTTCTGTTGCACACCCTTAGTGTTTTGCCTCTGTGTGGTGGGGTCAGATCGGGCGCAGTTCCCACCCTGTCTCCAGTGTTGTCCCCTGTAGGGCTATAAGTCAGTGAGGGATGTCGTGTCTCATAGTGGGACCGGCCATATGGTCCTCTCTGTGCATTGGCTGCTCTGAGCAGGAATATCGTCCTCGAGGCTTGGTGGGCCAGGATGTGCTCCACTCTCTCTTCCTCCCCCTTCATTTGCTCCCGCGTGCTCTGATCAGACATGCCCCTCTCCCTGAGCCGTGGCTTCAGTGCTGTCCTCTGAAGTAAATTCTCCTGGGTGGAGGGGCGGCTGTCCACGTAGTTGGGATTGGGCCTGGTCCCTGAGACCTCTCCACTGGTTCCCTGCTTCGTCTGAGAGACTGTAGCTGTTTGCGGGAGTAGAAAGCCTGTCTTTCTCCCACGGAGCCCCCGAGGGTGCTCAGATCCGAGGTAGGTGCAGTTCTCTAGGGAAACCGCAGCCCGCTCACGCCATGACCGTCTTCCTGCTGTGAACCGCCCGGGGGTGTTCAGTGTGTGCAGTGGACAGTGTGCTGGCTGCAGCCACTTTCTGGTGAGCGCCTCGTCTCCCAAGAACAGTCTTGGGGGGGCCGGTGTGGGCCTGCCTCCAGCTGGATTTGTCTTGTGAGCGTGTGAGGCAGGGCTGGGGGTGGGGTGATCAACGTCTGTGTACCGGCTGGGGTGTTGCTAGTTCAGGCCGTCTGGTCCGTCCCCCCACGGACTGGGGCTGTCTGCGGTACTCTCCAAGGACCCTCGTGGGCCCAGGACGAGGCAAGGACAGTGTCCTCCTGGACAGCCCAGCCAGCCACCTTGACCAAGTGCTTCCTGTTCTTCCAGCATGGGGGTCACCGAGGTCCCCACCT
>NW_022111320.1:53534974-53536327 GCF_000313985.2 Echinops telfairi | reverse complement strand
CCACTAAGTCCTTTTAATCGGAAAATGGAATGGAACGACAATGGATTGTCCCACAGGCTTTTTGGAGTTTTCAAATGTTTTGAAAGCAGACTCCAGCAGGCATGCACAGCATGCTCATGGCCGCAGTGCGCACAATAGCCAAGAGGTAGCAGGAAGTGCCCACCGTGGGCATTCGGACAAGCACAGCCTGTTCTTTCACACTCCACGAGGACCACCTGGCCGGGGAGGGCAGAGGTGGGCTAGCCCCACAGCAGGATGCAAACAAATCGTCACAGGGCCAAATAGCGCCCAGGCGCGCTTACTCAGGAGCAGCCTGCATAAAGGCTCGAGTGTGCTGTGGGGGAGAGGGTGGCGAATTGCTTGTGGAACATGAGTTCCCGTTCGCAGTGACGGGAGCATCACATTGACTGAGGGTTAGGATTGCACATCTGACGAGGCTCACGGTCAGTAAGTTGTTCCCTGAAGAGCAACGGCACAGGTGTGTGAAGGGGTCTTTTATTGACAACCACAGAGGAATGGGCACAGGTGTGTGATGGGTGGGACACAGAGAAGTTGGAAGTGAACAGTGGCATGTGCTCCCTTCCGGTTCCTGCGTGGGAGGGGAGACGATGGTGATGTAGAACCAGATTGGCCGCAGGAGGTGATGAGTTAGGGAGGGGAGGGGGCCCGAAGGCAGGGACCCCCGCGAGCCCCAGCCCAGTGCTCCTTCTTCCCTTGATGTGAACGCCAGGATCCCTGCGGCCTTGCTTCCCCGTCTTGCAGCGGGCGGGGCCTGCAGCCAGCTTCCTGCTGCAGCCGGAGCCAAGGGGAACTTCAGTTCTGGGCAGAGGCTTCAAGGCAGATCCTTGAGCTTCTCTGAAATGAAGGCGAGGCGTCTCTCCTTTGGACATGTGATCAAGGAAGAGCAGTCCTTAGAGAAGGACATCATGCTCGGATGAGCAGAAGGCAGCCAAGGAAGGGGGGACCTTCCAAGAGATGATGGGTACGGTGGTTGCACCTCGGCCTTCAGTGTCACACTGGTGAGGTTGATGCAGGAGCAGGTGGTGCGTCCCTCCGTAGTCGCTGAGTCAGCACTGACTCAGGCGCCCCTCCCACACACGGGACCTGTGCTTGCTTCCAGGTTGTCCTGGAAATGAGAAGTAATGACCCACAGTCATTGTCTTTCCTCAGGAAAAACAAAGCCCTGTTGGCGTCAGGTGAATTCCAACTCATGGTGACCCTATCAATCTCTACAGAGACAGACTGCCCATCTTTCTCCCACAGAGCAGCTGGTGGGTTCGAACTCCCGTCTTTGGTAGCTAGTAGAGCCGTGAAGAGGGCAGGGACCATGGCCACAGCTGCTTCTGTCCGAGA
>NW_022111320.1:53510092-53526137 GCF_000313985.2 Echinops telfairi | reverse complement strand
CAGGGGCGAGTGAGAAGGGGCAGCTGTGGTGTGTGAAGCCGGCCGTGGTTCCGTAAGTGAGGCCCGCCTCCACATAGCGATGGGACGGAGCCCCCTCCGCTTCACTCGACGCGGGTGTGCACCCCACAGGGCACCAGCCCTGCTGACAGTGAGGAGTGAGTGTGTGAGCCTGGATTCAGAGCTGCAGTGAGCACGGGATAGCATTACAACGTGATTGTCATCGGGCATCGCACAGTGTCAGGAACACTACTGAAGGGTCTCCCCTGACCCCAGACCGTGGCCCCGGTCCTGAGCCTTCCTCCTGGGGACCGGTTCTGGGGGCACTGGGGCGACTCAGGCCCTGCTCCTGGGCTGAACTTCAGCTTCTCAGGCCCGGTTGCCGTGGGGATCTGGGATGTGCCCTGGCAATGAGGCCTCCTCGCAGTGGATCCTGTGTGTGCACCGCCGCATCCTGCAGCTGTGCTGTGCTGAGTGCACGTGGCCAGGCGATGGACCTCGCTCCTCGCCACCCGAGCCCGCACCTACAGTGCTGGTGTGAGGGGTAGAACTACCGTATACACTCAAGTGTAAGCCACCCCAAATATCAGCCGAGGTACCTAATTTTACCACAAAAGACGCATGAAAAGCATGCTGAAAGACTTGGCTTATACACGAGTATATACGGTAGTTTGTAGTTGCAAGGACTGTTGAGGGCTTCTTGTTTGCTGTGACTCAACCTGAGCTAAAATTGTGAATCTCACACACCCGTGAATGAGTCCTCCCCTTCTGCCAGCTGGCCTTAGCTGGAAGTACTTCTCTCTGTCCAGTGCCTGGAGGTTCCTCTCCAGGTCTGTGGGCACTGCAGCAGGGTGCCCTCTCACAGTCCTCCACCCCAGGACTCCATCATCTGCACAGGGGACAGCGCCTTTTTGTAAACACAGGTCTCCTCCGTCTTTAGCTCTTGTTGGAGGCCCTTCCCTGTTGGCCCCTGCTCAGGCTGTCCCTGCATCTGCTGGCTCCGCACCTCATGTCCTGCATGGCAGCCCTCAGACGATGCTGGGCACAGGGTGCTGTGTGGTGCCCCTGCTCAGGGCTCTCCTTGCCTGGACTGCATCTTCCCGCCCCTCCATAGTCACTTGCCAAACTCTTAACTCAGACTTCAGGACCTGGCCCGGCCACCTCCCACCAATCTAGCTCTCCTGACCTCTGCCCTTTTTCCAGGCGGGCATCTTGCCTGGATGTCTTCTTCCTCCAGCACATGCCACTCTGCCTCATGACATGTCTGCCCTGCCGGAATCCTAACCATGCCGAGTCCTCAGTGCCTGGCTCGGACTGGGCACTACTTGAGCCCTGCTTCTGTGGGAGGTGGACAGATGGGGAGTGCACACCCCGTGCTCGTGTGAGGAGGATGGGCACGCTGTGACGAGTCCTCGTGTGTAACTTCCCAGTCCCTGCTTGTCAGCAGGGCAGGGTCTCTTTGGCTCGGCTGGGTGCTCTCTGTCATGTCTCCTGATGGGAAGACCCTGGCGTCCGGCGCCACACTGGGAGGGAGCTGACAGCCAGACTGGGTCCGGCACCGGCTTCCTGCTGCTGCTCTGACGGCCTGTCTCTCCTTGCAGTCAAACGCTTCCGAGAACCAAAGCATGAGCGGCGCCCGTGGAGGATATGGTACGTGCTAAGTTGGGCAGGCTGCTTAGGCCCAGGGTGTGTGGTTACGCACTAGGATGCCGGCCTCAGGGCAGCGGTTCAACCCCACTGGCTGCCCTGAGGGAGAAAGATGGGAGCTCACAGGGGAACTCCACCCTGCCCTGTAGGGTAAGGTGACCAGATTTAAAGTGGGACACCACTGACTGGGGGGCAAGGCAGGGTGGGGTTCTTGATTAAAAATTTGGTCTATATGGACCAAATAGACCATTCCCTAGCTTGTCGTGCATTCTTGCCAAAAATTGGGCCTTTTTTATAATGCCAAAAATCGGGACTATCCCGCCAAAAGTGGGACATCTGGTCACCTTACTGTAGGGTCACTGTGAGTGGACGTCAACTTGATGGTGGTGAACTTGAAGGGTTTTTGTTAAACTACTTGGTTTTGGGGCAGTGGGGGCAGGCATTGCATTCGGTTACACGAACATGAAGCGTGTGGACCCTTTGGCTGACGTGGTCATCAGTAACGGTGTGCCCTACAACAGCCTGTCTATCTCCAGGACCTGCCGTGGCCTTGAGTTTATTGTTAGGCACCACGGTAAGCAAGCCCACTGGCGTCCTCTGCCCCAGTAACATCAGCAACCCCTTGGAGGCCAGTCAGGCATACAGCTGTGAACACTCCCCCTGGCATGCTGAAGGCGGTCGAGCCTCGGGGTCGGGTCGAAGAGGAACTTGTCTGTTTTGCTTGCTTGGCTGCTGGTAAAGAGCAGCCAGTTCCTGAGCCCGGCACGGACTCTTCCCCAGGACGCGTGTCTAGTCGTGGTGTGACGCGGTGCCCATCATGCTTCCTGCCTCCAAGAGGGCATGCAGGGGTGCCAGGACAGGGCCCGTGTGAGATGTCAGGCGTGTCTCTGGTCAACCCTGTTTTCCTCACTCCAGTCTGGCCTCTAGCTCTACACGTGTGACTCCCACCCCAGGGCTGTGAGGGTCGGCAGGTCTGGCCCGTGTTCCACACGGATTGCCCTCGAGTGAGAAGGCCTGGCTGGTGCAGCAGTGGGGGTCCAAGTCCACAGAGGAGGGGTGTCTCAGAAGAAAGGCCTGGAAACCTGCCCCCAGCCTCGGGCGCAGGACTGACCTGCGTAGCCTCCCAGCCCAAGCCCCCCGGGCTTCCGCTCAGCAGCCTGACCCCCCGCCCTGTGACACCCAGCCTGCAGGGAGGCAGAGAGGACAGCCAGGATCTGGAGTCTCCAGGGGTCCATGGCGTGACCCCTGTGCTGTCACACCTGAGCGCAGGGCCAGGGGCTCACAGCAGGGCAACCTGGTCCGTTTCTCCTCTGAGGCCCCTGCCGCGGCCTGTCTCGTCGCCCCGCCCGCGCACTGGGGAGGCCCACTGAGGCGCTCAGCCGTTGCTGGGGGACCATGTGGCCCACGAAACACTGTTTCCTCCCTGTGACCCCCTGGTCCCACCCAGTGTGAAGGGCAGCAGCACTGGGGTCCTTGGGTGTCAGGGCAGTGCTGGGCGTGGCCAGGTCTCGTTGGCCCTGGCGTTATGCCCACGTGGGCGTGAAGCCGGTGGGATCTCCAGGATGCAGACTTCTGGAACTTCTTCACAGAGCAGGGAGCAAGAGAGAAGGGGATGGAAACTTAGCCCGCGTTTTGCCTATTTCCAATCAGTGGCCTTTTGGGGATTTCAAATGCGCAGGTCTTGGCGGGTCTTGAGATGTAGCTGAGTCAGGTCTCGCCACCGTGTAGCAAGTGGGGCTGGGCCCTCTGATCCAGAAGGTTCTTAGAAGCAGGGGTGCCTTGTGGGACACATCAGCGACAGGAGACACAGTGAGAGTGGGCCACCCCAGGGTCATGGCAGGAAGCGGTAAGTCAGACAGCAGAGCTCCTGCCCGTCGTTCCCCCGGACCACCTCGTCCGGTTCAGAGGGTGCGTCTGCTCCTCCAGGTTCCTGGACACATCCAAGCAAGCCATCGGGATGCTCTTCATCCACTTCGCAAACGTGTACCTGGCGGACCTTACCGAGGAGGACCCGTGCTCTCTGTGAGTATCCATTGTGACCTCCACAGGCCCGGCCCCAGGCCCCCCACTGGCCAGAAGGCAGGCCCTGCCCCCTCCAACACGTGCGCGTGTGGGCACACCGCTCCTCTGAGGGGTCGCCCCTGCGTCCCCCATGTGGCGGCAGTTGGCCTTGGCCTTGGGGCCATGAATGGTGACGATCCCCTGGGTGCTGGCCCTCACTCTCCACCCTCAGGCTCTCTGCTGCCAACACAGGAGGGGCAGCTCCGTGGGCAGGACGGGACACTCTAGTGCTGGCCAGCGTTGACCTCTGGTCGGTCCTGCCCTGTCCATGCAGCCTGCCTTCCCCACAGCCCCTGCCCTGGTTCGTGGTGCAGCCGTGGCCCCGTCTCTTCCCCTGGCAGCACCTCCATCGCCCACTGCAGAGAGCAGGACAGGCTTTGGGGGGCGTTGGCAGCCTGCCTGGCTCAGGGTGGAGAAGGGGCTGAAACGCATCAGTAGGCTGTCGGTGGTGCTCGGGGCACAGGCCTGTGCCGTGCGCACACTCACTGGGAGGCCAGAGTGTGGGGTAGTGGCCAATGCCTCAGGCAGGCTACAGGGGGGCGGGGAGCCTCCCAAATTTTGATTCCTAATTCAGTTGTCATTTCTTTATTTAAAATAGCAATGACACCTGAGCTGTTCCACTGTAAAGAATCACAACATCAAACAGAGGCATGCTTTACACTTTTGTACTTAGCGGAACACTCTTTTTAAGCGGGGCCTATGCAGCATTCATTTGTGTTTATGCCCACTGTTGTTTTTGTTTTGCTTAGTGAGTGCATAATCCAGAACTAGCTGTGTCTGATCAGCATTTGCTCGGTCCATAAGGCTCAAAGCTTCCCTTTTTAAAAATAAATTTCATTTTTTGCAATGATTTTTTTCGCACACTTTCGTTTTGTTTTGTTTTTTCAGTGAAGCCCAAGCTTCTGTCTTTTGTTTTGCTTTGATTCTAACAATGATGCACTTGTGTGAGGCCCAGTAAGTACCCACTGGTAATGTGGGATCCCCGTCTGCTACCTGCACCTTCAGCTGTTCAACCCCCCACCGCCGGGCCTCCTGGGGAAGACGAGGCTGCCTGCCCAGCAGAGTTGTGGATCCGAGGGTCCCCGAGAGCATGGCTGAGAGGTGGCACTAACTGGACGGCCTGAGCTTGGTTTTCCTGGGGTGCTGAGTACCAGGCGCGGCTCCCACTGAGACGTTCACAGATGCGCACTCGCTGACCGCCAGCAGCCGTGGTGTGGGTTTTCACCCAGACTGACCCCACGCCTGCTGCCAGCTAACTGGGTGTGCAAGACTCGTTCAGACGGAAGACAGACCTGTCAGTCTCGGTCCCAGAGCCCAGTTCCGAGCAGTCTCAGTAGCTGCATGAGCAGGTGTGATCACCTGCAGGAGTCTTTGTAATCTTCACAAGGGGCCTCAGGTGTGAGGCTCGTGTCAAACCTATTAAATCCAAGTGCCCCAGAGCCTCACAGCCCAGGGCCAGGGCCCAGCTAGACGCTCAGGGGTAGTGGCCGGAGGCTGGCGGTCTTCCAGCTCTGGTCTGAGAGTGACCCCTGCGGTTCCAGTGAGGAAGGGCAGGTGGGCAGGAGTCCGAGGCCTCTACACACACACACACACACACACACACACACACACACACACACACACACCACCACCACCACCACCCCCCCCCTGGGAAGGCACTGAGCAAAATGGAGCTGTGCCTGCACGGGGGCAGGGGAGTGGCCTGTGGGCCCTGGTGTTTCTCACACGGGGGCCACAGTGTCCCTGGGGACCAGGCCAAGCCTGGGTTTGGCTGCTGCTGCTTCTGTACCTCCCTTTGGGCTTGTGGCAGCTTCTGCTGGGTGCAGGCCCTGCAGCCTGAGCAGGGGAGCCGTCCTGGGAGCAGGGAAGGAGGTTCTCACAGCGCAAGTTATAGGAACATGGGCCCTGCGGGCGCTCTGTCCCCACACTGCTCCCTTCCTTCCACCGTGCCCGTGCCTTCTCTGTGCAGAGCAGAGCTCCCCCATGGAGCAGGAGCCCTTGACGTGCCCTGGGCCTTGACCTTCGGGCTGAGGGAGCAGTAACCTCTCTGGCCCTTCCTCCTGCAGCAGCACCTTCAGGCCCCATGGCGTGTTGCTCAGGGATTGTGTGCAACGTCGACTCTTCACCTGGTGGGACAGGGCCATCCTTCGGTCCTGGCCGCCCTCCGCCTGCCCTCGAGTTGCTAAGCCACAGTGACCACCAGCCCATTGTCAGCTCATCGCTGTGGGGCTGAGGGAAGGCCACCCCCAGAACAGGCCACCCAGCTGCTGCCCAGTGCTGCCCACAGCAGCCCCTGACCTTCGGCCCGGCCCCCCCGCAGGTACCTCATCAACTTCCTGCTGGACGCCACCGTGGGCATGCTGCTCATCTACGCGGGCGTGCGCGCTGTCGGTGTCCTGGTGGAGTGGCAGCAGTGGGAGTCCCTGCGGTTCGGCGAGTACGGTAATGACCGGGACCCATCTGCACGCCGAGCAGCGCTGGCTCCACAGGTTTAAAGCTGGTGGCTGTGTCCACCTGCCACGTGGCGGCCGAGGGTCTGGCTGGACACTCCTCCTCTCCGGCTGGGGCTCCACTCCAATGGCAGGGAGGCGGCTGGAGTCACCTGGCTGCTTCGCACCAGAGAGCAGTGGGGGTCCCACCCCAAGGGCCTTGAGGCCACCCCACTCTGCCAACACAGCCTGCCATGCACATGTGACAGGTCCTGGCCGGAAGTGGTGAGCTTTGTCTCCTGTCCTGTGACCCTGCTGTGCCATCGGCAGGGGCTGGGGACTTGCAGGCAGCATGGGGTGGTCCACTTCTCCCGGGCCAGGCTGCCTCAATCCCCCACTGCAGGCTGACTGTAGGCCCCTGCCCTGCAGCACTAGCTGGGGTGGGAGCTGCTGCCAGGCTGGCTCGGCGCTCAGGCAGTGGGGGGGGGGGGCTGGTGAGAAGGGCCTTGTGGATCCACCCACTCAGACACAGGGATGGAGGCCACTGCCCACCGGTGGGAGGGGGGGCGTCTGCCACGAGGGGGCACATGGAGAGTGGGGCAGTAACTGGATGCCCCAAGGGGCCCTCCCGCCCCACAGGCTGCCGGCTCAGAGGGGCTCACATGCATAGGAGGAGCCGGCTGGGAGTGGTCTGGTCTTTCTAGAAATGTTCAGTACAGAGCATGTGTCTCCGTGAGGGGAGAGGGCTTTTCTGAGCCCAGTGACGGGCTCGATGAGTCACTGACCTAGATGGTGCCCGACACGCAGTGCGTGTGTGCTGTGGCCGCAAGGAGGACTGGGCTTAGGGGAGGTGGGACGGGCCACATTCTGGGATGTCCACTGACAGAACAGGCCCCCAGAGGAGTGCAGAGCCACAGCAGTGTGTGTGTATAGGGGGAGGGGGCCCTGGTTCTTACCACCCGCAACGCCGCTCAGAGCTGCTCCTTGGCTGTTACAAGCCTTCTGAAGCTTGGTGGTGCCTGGCTCCCACGGCCGACTCTAATCAGGGTACAAGAGCTGGATCCTGGCAAAACGGGTGGAAAATGTGGTGCAACACCAGCTCCCATTGAGGCTGGAGGCCCTGGTGTCACCTTTCAGCTCAGTAGCAGGCTAGCTCAGGAAGTAGAGATTGTCATGCTTGACTCTAAGAAAGGAAGATCAAGGGGGGTCCGGGGGCTGCTGCCCACTCAGCCTAGTTGAGAGCTGCCAGCCTCCGCCACCGGAGAGCGGTGAGGCCCCGTGCCGCCAAGAGCGTCCAGGCTCCAGCAGCCAGGGAGCGGCTCTGCTCTGTCCTGTAGAGCGGCCATCCAGGGGCTCAGTGTGGGGTCTCTATCCAGCCCAGTAGCGTGCGGTTGATTGGAAGCACAGCTGACAATGTTGGAGGCCGGGAGCCAACTGCCGTCGCAGAGTGAACAGGAACAGTGAGCACTGAGGGCTGTCACCGGGACCATTCGGCAAGAAGCCAGGACGGGGTGGATTTGGGGAGTTCCTGGTGATAAGTTGACAGAGGAACAGCAAAGTCACACCTGGTTTGCAGGTGGCTCTGCACCACATGCAGGTGCCACTCGTACGTGGACAGCCGCAGCACGACTGCCCCTTTCTGGGACCTCCCTGAAGGACAGGTGAAGGGAAAGCCGCCCAACGGGCAGGACTTGGAGCAGGGCACCTGGCCGTCCAGTTGGCCAGATGTGAGACAGTGTACTGATTCAGGGGCTGTGGCTCATGACTCTGCTGGGTGCTCAGGGAACTGGAAGGAACATGACTGGAAAATTGGTGACAAGGAGATGTGGGGAAGAGGTATGTGGATGGATCTCTCTGAATGGGCCAAGAAAGTACAGGTAATCGTGTCTCATGTGAACGCTCACTAAAGGGTTACCTCTGAAGAGGAGGACTGTAACGATCCAGTGGATGTGATGTGGAGACTGGTCCTCCTCTTGCTCTGCCACTCCTGTCATCGCCCAGTGGGTGCATAAACGTGTGTGTGTGTGAGAGAGAGAGAACCTTCTGGAAGGCAGGACGTCCTGCTGGGCTGTAGGAAGGCAGTGCGCAGGCAGCCCCACCCACAGCATCTGCTCCCGGCTTGGTGCGGGGGTGCAGAGCAGTTGTGGTTGCTGGTGCTGCAGCATCAGGGCCGGCCTGTGCCCTGCACGGCTGCCAGCCCCAAGAGTGGACAGCAGGGAAGAAGGTTGTGGGGTAGGGGTTGGCGTCTCCCAGGCAGGTGTCCCCAGGTAGAGCCAGGGCAGCCGGTGTGCGGGTACCGGCCGTGGGTGCATGGCTGCTCCTGCCACTCGCTGAGGAGCTTGGGGTTCCGATGTGGGGTTCTAAGATCAAGCTGTTGGCAGGTCTGGTCGTGGTGGAAAGCTCTGGGGAGAAGGGGTTTCCTTGCCTTTCCCCGCCTGCCTCCTGTGGCACCGGGCTCTCCCTCCATTCTCAGAAACCGCAGCAGTGGAGGTGGGAGCCTTCTGCCTCTGCCTCCCGAGTCTGCCTTTCCTGCGGTGGTGAGGAGGCCTTGTGCGTGTGCAGGTTCTGGCTGAGCTACCTCCCTAGAACCAGCCTGGACCCTGCCCGTAACCTAGAGCAGCCACAGGTTCCGGGGATTCGAATGTGAATGTCTCCCGGGGAGCATGGCTCTGCCCACCATACCTGTTACCTGCCCAACCAGCTGGGGAGGCAGGCGCCTGTCTTGGTCAGTGGACGGCTGTAAGAAGCCCAGTGCCTGCCCACAGGTGCATCGAGGTAGAGGGAGCGGGGAGACCTTCCCTCACTCTCTGTGGAACGCGGCGCTGTCCCCACACGTCTGTTTCCTTTGTGTCTCTCGGGAGACATGCACACGCACAGCCCACAGCGTCCCTGGGCTTAGAACCACAGGCAAGAGGCTGGGGTTTACAGCATAGATTTGGGGTGACAATCCAGTCTGTAACGTTCTTCCCTTTGGCCCCCAGTGTCATGCCCTTGACCATGGAGCTCACCTTCGCCCACAGCAGCATCCCCAAAGTCCAAGTCCGAGAATTGATTGAGTGCCGCTGAGACTAGATGCCCCTTGACCTAGGGAGCTGTGACACCCCAGTTCCTCACTTCTGAGGCCCAGGGTGAGCGTCCCGTGACAGACCTGGAGGCTGGATCCTGGGCACCAGGAAGTCGCAGGCCCAGCAAGGCTCCGCCTTTTGCCCGTGGGCTTGGCCGCACGTGTGCATCCCTGGTGGACACCTGAGCCCCAGCCGCACCTTTCCTGCCTCACTGGTGGCTCCTTCTCATCCTCCCTGAGAGCCCGCTCCCTGCCCACCTCCACCAGGGTGCCTGCTGCTCCGAACTCGAGTGCAGCTGGGACGCTGAGCTCCAGGGACGCCCGCCCACCTGCCTGCCCGCCCTTGGACGCCAGAGGCCGTGTTCTGTGTCCGCCCAGCACTCCTCTCTGCCAGTGGGCAGCGCTCGGGAGGGTCTGGATGTCGGTCCCTGGAGAAGGGACTCCCCAGAAAAGGGACTGTCCATGACAGCCGCCTGAAGGCCTCCCCGTGTGTCCACGTGGGCGTGGCAGCAGGCCCGCAGCCAGGACTCCAGGAAGGCTGGAATGAGAAACACGAGGCTCTCTTGGCGCTGCGCTCCCCCTCAGGGCCAGGAAGGGCCCTTCTCCCCTAAAAGGCTACCTTCTACCCTCCGCTGGCCTGTCCATGTCAACGGGCTCCCCCACCTCCACTCTCCACTTTGGGGAGACTGCCCCCCGCCCACCCCTTGGACCTGCCCATCTCTGCACATGCCAATCATCCCCCGAGGGGCTGGACCTCCCCTGGCCGCCCAGTCCCGTGGGGACATTTTGGAAGCACCGCAGCCCGCATGTCCGATGGCTGGGATGGAGGACTCTTGGGCCCGTGGTTTCTCGGCCGTGACGCCTGATGGGGCGGCAGGCTGGCCTTGGTCACCCACACACAGCCTCGCCATCCTCCTTCCTGAAGCCTGGCCTCCGCCTCTCCCCACGGGGCCCTGAACTCCTCAGATCAGGATTTTTATGGAAGTGGGATGGAGGATGAGCTTGGGGGGGGGGGGGGCGGGATTGGCAGAAAAGGAATGAGCTCTCAAACACCACAGCCCTACGGGTCCTCCTGGCAGACATGCCTGCTCGCTCCCTGCCACAGAGCAGATAGCCAGCGCCTGAGTCCCTGCCGCCACGCTGCTTACTGGCTTCGTCCCCTGCCTCTTATTGAAGTTTTCTGCTGTGATTTGGGTCAGTCACAGTGGGACTACGTCCCACAGCTGTGGACGCAGCCTTTGTTTCACTCCATCAGGTTTGGGCCCCTTCCCCCAGGGCCTCCCATTTCCGTCCCACCTCCTCTCCTGACCCTGCACCCTTGTCACGGGCAGACGCTCCCCGTCTCGTCTTCTAGAGGCAGGTTCCCATCCACACCTGAGGGGTGACTACGGAAGGGACCACCTGTCTCTGACCTGCTTCATCCATGGTGTTCAGTGTTGCTCCACACTGCCCTCCCCTCTGTCCATGACCTTCCAGCGTGAGCCCTTTCAGAGCAGTGGGGACACTGGCTGGGCACCATCTACTGTCTCCGATCTCCGGGCTTTGGAGGCCGATGCCTGTGTGGCCCAGGTATCCACACGTCTCTCCATGTTCTCCACTTCTTCTCCCAGATGGGGAGAGACCAGTAGTTCCACGTCACGGGCTTTGAGACCCCAGTCCCTACTCATGAGACTTCCGCATCGATCCTGCCCTTGTGGACGAGTTGTGCCCGTTGACTGATTGATTGTGGTGTCTTCTGACCCCGTCCCCCCCCAAGGCCAGAACCTCATCCCCCAGGTGTTGGGCTCCGTCTCAGTGTTCATCTCTGACCTCCCATGTGCTGCCCTGCTCCCGTGGGTCTCTGCAGTAAAGACGAACACACGTACAGATGCCCTCTGTCAGAGCTGCGTCTCCGCATGGTGTCCCCCAACTGTCCTCCCACGTGTCCACTTGCAGGTCACCACGAGTCCAGACTGGAGCACAGAGCAGTACCAGCCGCTGCTGCCCTTTCTGCCCCATCCCTGCCCCAGCACTTCTGACCAACCTGCCTCCAGGACACCGCCCCACTCCCCACCCCACCCCACCCCACGGTCACTGTCCAAGAGTGTTTTTTAGTGTGAGCACTGCTCGTCCTCCAGGGCCGTCTGTGTGCTGGGGGCTTGCTCAGACCCACCTTGCCCCTTTGTGCCTCTGTGAGCGTCCGTCCATTCTCCCCTCTTCAGCCCATTGGAATGATGTCTTCCCATCTCTCAGTGGACATCAAGGATGGCCACTCAGGTGCTCTCGGGCGGGGGCTCCTTCGCAGACGACTGTCGTAGCTGATGGAGAAGCAGCGAATCTCAGCACTCGGGCTCTCACTCAGGGTTCTGAGAGCCGGGTAGAGAGGGAGCCCCCGTGTGACGATGTCTGCCTGTCCCTGCAGGAGACCCTCTGCAGTGCGGAGCGTGGGCCGGGCAGTGCGCCCTCTACATCGTCATCATGGTCTTTGAGAAAGCTGTCGTCTCCCTTGTCCTCCTGATACTTCAGTGGAAAAAGGTTTGCTTGCCTTCCTGGGGCCTCGCAGCCCCGTCACGCACACACACACACACACAGGCACTGCTCCCTGCCCGAAAGTGGCCCTCCTGCCCTTTGAACGTGGACATGTCGTAGGCACGCTGGCCGGCTCTCACTAACAGGAGCTTCTTGCTGGAGTGCATTGCTCCACGTTGGTGCCCATCATGCCGGGTGGCTGCTGGCCGAAGGGACAGTGGGCTGTTTAGGAGGGGACCTGCGGGCCACCCGGTGTCCCTTTGCAGGACGTTTCCACGTCCACCGACGCCGCTCACGCCACTCCCGTGGTTGGTGGTTTAGGGTAGGCGCCATCCTTGGTCCGTGACTACCAAGGGATGGCCCCGAGAGCCCACCGGCTCCGGTTCCGGTGGCTGCATTGCTGGGAGACCCTCCGAAACCAAGCTGAGCAGGCGTGTGGGAACAGGTGGCACAGATCTGGGCCCTGTGTGGTTCTGTCTGGTGGATGTTTGTATTTTTTTTATGAAAAATTTAGAGACGCTTCTCAGAGCTACTGCCCTCTGGGAGGTGGTGAGGCCCATGTCTATTAGGCTGGGGGCGCCCACCAGGCCCGCCCCTCGGCTCCCCCTAAGCACCTCCTCCAAGAGGGCCACCGCAGTCCGCTCATTCCCTTCAGGCCCTGCGGGCAGGCTCGCGCTCTGAGCTCACGGCCTGCTTCTCATTCCAGGTGTCCCTTCTGAATCCCATCGAGAACCCAGACCTGAAGCTGGCCGTGGTCATGCTCATTGTGCCCTTCTTCGTCAACGTCAGTGCCGCTCTGCCGAGACCCCGCCCCACTGTGGCCCCACCCCTCCCAAACCCCGCCCAAATGTGGCCCAGCCCCACCCCAGGGTAGGGTCACACACCCGCAGTTGGTTACCGCAGAGCTCTGACTCTGATGGAAAACGCACCTTGGGCCCCAGGACTCTTTACAAGTGTCTCTGGGAGCCTGTGCTGACCCCTGAACCCAACCCCATCCAGGAAGACAGGACTGCCTCCCAGAAGGCAGACCACCCCCAGGGCCCCAGCCTGCAGTCCTGCTGAGGGGTGCCCATGGGTAAGACCGCCCCTAGAGCAGGACCCCCACGTGGTTAGCTGGCAGGTGGCCGGACTCGGGAAAGAGGGGTATGTGATGCAGCCCAGCCCTGCTGCCTGAATGACCGCACGCTGTCACACCCGTGCTGACTACAGCCGCCCTGCAGGGTCCCTGGGACCGGGCCTCCTGGGTGTGCATGTTGACAGGCCAACCCGCCCGCTAACCTCTCAGCAGCTGAGCGCTGAACCACCGGGCCACCAGGACTCGTTTCCTGGTGTTTGGGGCAAGGATGGCCATCCCGTCTGTGGGGAGAGCCGGAGTGGAGCACGTGCGAGGGAGGAGGGGGGCTGCAAGGGGCCCAAATGGGGAGCTCTTCCCAAGGTCCTGGGTACTTTCATGCGGATCCGGGCAGCGAGGGGTCCCCGCCAGTTGGCCCAGGACTGCTGGGCCTCCCTGGACAGCCCGTCTGTCCCTCTTGCAGGCATTGATGTTTTGGGTGGTGGACAACTTCCTCATGAGGAAGGGGAAGACGAAGGCCAAGCTGGAAGAGAGGGGGGGCAGCCAGGACTCCAGGAACGGAAGCAAGGTCCGCTATCGCAGGGCCGCATCCCACGAGGACTCCGAGTCTGAGGTGCGCTGCCCGGGACCGGCGCTCTGCGCCCTTGCCTGCTGGCCCCAGAACCTGGTGGGTGGGCGGTGCCCCCCTCTGCAGGAGGAGCTGGCCGAGGTCCTGTGCAGGACAGGAGGGGGCTGGCCGGCCAGCTAGAAGGTGATCCCGAGGGCCTGCTGAGGCCTCCCTCTCCCTCCTCCCCAAGCCTCTCCTGGTGGTTACGCATTGGGTGGCTAGCCACAGGTCAGCTGCTCCAGGAGAGACAGGCGGGGCTCTCTGCCCCTGCAGAGACTGACCGCCTGGAGAACGCAGGGCACTCCACCCAACCTGCAGGCCCACTGAGAGTACCTGGAGCCGCATCTTGAGTTGAGGTCGAGAGTTTGGCCCTCAGGGAGACTCCGTTGAGGCAGGAAGAGGGTGGGCTGGAGTCTGATGCTGCTGCAGCACCGACTGACCGTCCCCACTTCTGGGCCGGGCCAGAAACCCCCCAGAGCAGCGTGGGGGGCTCTTGCTTGCAGCACCCTGGTTCACTGTGACTGGGCAGGGGATGGGGGAACTGGTAGAGTGGGTGTCTGTGGCTCGGTCCTGCTTGTCCGTCAGCTGCACATGCCTTGGGAGCAGTGAATCTTGGGGGCCAGCATGTCTTGTTCTCCAAGGCGTCCCCCCAGGGGCTGATGCAGGCCCCTTTCCCCCTCAGATCCTGATCTCGGCGGAGGACGAGCTGGAGCAGTCGGACATGGACGAGGACCTCCACAGACTGACGGCTCCAAAGCCCGGGAGGAAGAAGCACCGCTTTGGGCTGCCTGTGTGACCCTCAGCCCCCTGCAGCACACCTGCCCCTCTACCTCCACTCTCCCGCTGCCCCCGCCCGCCCTAGACCACTGTGACTTACCAGGGGCCGGGGCTGCAGGCAGTGGAGGCCCCTTCAGTTGCACTACAAACACTGACCAAATATGCAAGTGAGGAGTTTTGTTGTCCCAAACCACCTCGTGGGGATCCCGAGCCCCTGCCTGCGTGTGTGACCGGCCGGCCTTGTGGGAGAAGGCGCCCGCCCACCCTCCGCCCGACGTGCCCGTCCGCCCATCCATCCCC
Source organism: Echinops telfairi (assembly GCF_000313985.2). Taxonomy (NCBI): domain Eukaryota; kingdom Metazoa; phylum Chordata; class Mammalia; order Afrosoricida; family Tenrecidae; genus Echinops; species Echinops telfairi. Next base: position 53,511,675 of record NW_022111320.1, on the reverse strand, counting down.
CCGTGCATCCCCGAGGTGCGGAGAGTGTGAGTGAGGACCACCCGGTGCCCCGACCCCGATGGCTTTGTAACTTGATTTCTGAGCAAGCTCCTCCAGCTGCCAACGCTCACGTTTCCGATTCTGTGTTGATTCTTACAGGTACCTTTGGGACTAATGGACACAACCTAGTTTTTAAGTCTTCCGTATGCTCTCTGACTTTTATATTTTTAAGTTATATTTTCATACTATTGTATTTAAAAATCTCTTTTTAATCCCCAAAGAAGTGCGTTTGTGTGCCTTCCGTGGGTGTGAGTGTGAACTGGTGGGAGGGGACAGTCGGAAGTCCTGCTGCTGTTGGGGGCGGGGCGGCGAGCAAGCTAGGGCTCTGCCCCCTTTCAGCCAGCTCGGGGCCCTGTGGGGCAGAAACGGCCAGCGCTCAGCCGAGGCAGGTCCAGGTGTTGGTCCTCGTGAGTGAAGTTGGATCGAGAAGGGAAGCAGAGAAGTCTGTCGGAGGGGGGGAACGGCCAGGCCCCTGTGTGCCTCCGGCTCTCTTCAGAGCCTCCGCAGAGCCGGGCCCTGCTCTCTTGCAGCCCTGGGCCCGCACCTTCACCCCCGAGTCCTCCCTGCTGGCGTGGACCAAGCTGGGGCCCAGCCCTCCGGGCCCATGGGCAGGACAAGGGGCTTCCAGGCCTGTGTCCCCTGGGCGCTGGGGATGTGTTGCAACCCGCAGGGGGTCTCATGCGAGGAGAGGCCCACGTTTTGTCACAGCCCAGCAGCACCATGGGAGCTGGGGGGGGAAACCACGTCCGCCTTGGACACGCACGAAACACGCTTCACACACACCTGGAGTTCTGGACTGAGGCCGCCGCTAAGCTGGACAGCTGCAGCATGCTCTGCCCGCCACCCGTCCCTGGGCACGTGGGGGCCGGCCAGGATCTGGTGCCAGAGCGCGGAAAGGAGCGGGGCATCTGCCTACCTGCCGGAAGTGCACTCCACCACTCAGGAGGCCCAGGGCCAGTGCCTCCGCCCACTGCACCGACTTGCCTGTGACAAGACAGGGCTCATTAGCGGTAGCCCGTCCCTCATGGTGCCAGCACCCCTCCATCCCTCTCCCTTGTGGGGCTCCTTCGCAGCCTGTGCCCACAGCTGCTGCTCCCACGGCCCTGGGATTCCGCCCAGAGCTCTGAGCTCCGGGTCTCCCCAAGCCGGGGAGGGGAGACAGGGTCCCATACTGGCAGGGGGCTGGGGGACAGGTGAGGCGCACAGCCCTCCACCTGCTGGTCACTAAGGGCTGTGTTCCCAGGGGGACGGCGTGTCGTGGTGTCTGATCACGCAGGGCCTCGGCCTGTGGCTTGGACAGCGTGGCCTTTCCCCCTCCTGCCTTCGAGGCTTTCCTTCCTGGGGTTCCCTGGCCGCGGCTGCCCAACTGCCCTCTGTGAACCAGTGTGCCTTAGGAGGAACAGCTCACCGCTGGCTGGACAGACGGACGGGCGAGCAGCTGGGGCGAGCATCTGCCTCAGGAACAGCGGACGCCTGGCCGGGAAAGCTGCATGTGGTGGGCGTGATAAGCAGGCTCCTCGTGTGCCCTGGAAATCCCCCAGTGG
>NW_022111320.1:53501883-53509018 GCF_000313985.2 Echinops telfairi | reverse complement strand
TGGGGGAGGAGGGCATTGGGTGGGGCTGCATAACCCAAGGCCACTGCCCTCTGGAGCCTTCAGGATAAAGTGACCCCCATGCCAGACAGACAGGAACCTGGTGTGTCTGTGCCCGAGGGAGCCAGCCTGGGCCCCAGAAAAGCCGAGTAGTCTGTGGGGGTCACTGTCTGGGGTAGGCTGCCTGCTCAGTGGGCTTTGTCCGCCCCATCTCCTCTCACCAACCCCCTTACATAGCCCCTGCAGCCAGCCCCCTACCGTGGCCTCAGCGCAGCCCCAGAGAAAGAACACATGTTGCTGTCAGTCACAGGAAGCCGGGAAGTCTCGAGGGGGGGCAGGCAGAGAGCAAAACAAACCCAGAGCAGCTGCCTGCCCTGGGCCGTGCCTCCCAGGAGAGCTGCACAGGGGAGGGTGAGGCTGTGACTCGGGTGCCTTCATACACGCTCCTCCCACCTGCCCTCAGAGCCGCTGCCGGGGGGCTCGGGGCTCCCCAGCTGCTGTCACCACAGCCCCATCATCTCCCAGAATAAACTCTGAAGCCAGCGCCTGCATGAGGCCTGAGTCAGGGCAGGGCAGCAGCGGGCTCCCCAGCTGCCTTCCCCGCAGCCCCCATCATCTCCCAGAATAAACTCAAGCCAGTGGCGGTGGGGGCCTGCGTCAGGGCGGACAGCAGGGCGGTGACTCCCCGGCAGGCTGGCCGGCTATATAAGCCGAGGGCTCGGGTTTGTGCCGCATTCCTGCCACGCCTGCCGAGCGGTGCCTGTAGAGACCCTCCCACACCATGTCCCAGGTAGGACTGTCATTTCTGGAGGCTCGCCCCGTGATGAGCCCCCCCACCCCACCCCACCCCATCTGGGAGGAGGCTGGGAGAAGTGACTGCTGACCACGCACCTGGCCCAGGGCTTGGGAGGGAGAGGTGGCAGACTGGCGGGCGGCCCGGCCTCAGGGTATGCTACGGGATGGGCATGCTATGGGGTGGGGGCTGCGCACCTGGACCCCCAACCCCACTTCACACAGAGCATGCATGGTGAATGCTGGGGGGGGGGTTGGGGGGGTCTAAGGACAAGTCCTTACAAGCCCCTGCCTCTGTGAGCAGCTCGTCAACACCCCAAGGCCCTGGCTCCAGAAACCAAAGCAAATTCCCAGCTCTCGGAGCTGCTGGGCCTCAAAGCCAGCCTCCACCCCCCACCCCCCCCACACACACACCACCACCACCCCTGTTGTGCCCAGCCTGAGCTGGACCGGGTAGACAGACTGCTTCAAGGGTGGTGGGCACTGGCAGGGGTCAAGTGTGTGACAGGCGAGGGTCGGGAGAATTGCCAGGGGAGGGAGGGGCTGGGCCAAGAAAAGTCTCCAGAGGGCAGGGCAGGGATGCAGCCCTGAAGGGGGGCGCTAAGATGAGGCTCGGGCTCACCCAGGCCGGCGCCCCGGAAGCCCCCATCAAGAAGAAGCGGCCACCTGTGAGGGAGGAGGACCTGAAAGGAGCCCGAGGGAACCTGGGCAAGAACCAGGAGATCAGGAGCAAGACCTACCAGGTCATGCGGGCCTGTGGTGAGTGGTGTCCGCGGGGGTGGGGGGGGAGGTGGGCAGGGTGCAAGGGGAGTCCTGCCCTGACTGCCCCCTCCCCCTGCAGAGCAAGCCGGCTCCACGGCCCCCTCCGTGTTCAGTGGCTCCCGGACTGGCACCGAGACTGTCTTTGAGAAGCCGGGAGCCGGGCCTGCCAAGAGCGCCCTGGGCTGAGGGGGCGCCACCTCCTGGCCTCCCCCAGCCTGGATGCCAGCCGGCTGGCCTGCCTGAGAGGCCACCAGGAGTTTGCTTTACATCGGAACACGCCCACCTCACCTGCTGCCTTGGCCCAGGCCCTGCAGCCGCCCAGGAGCAATAGACCGCCCAGCCGTCCCGGGGAGAAGGGGGGAAGGGGGGCAGCCAAGATCAGGAGGGTGGCCTGCATCACTGAATGCCGCGCGCTCCTCAAACTGCCGTGTCATGTGTTGTGTGTCTTGTGCATCGCCGCACCACCAGCCAAGAATAAAACAGCCCAAGGGCGCTGACTGACAGCTGCTACTACTGTCCTAGGGGGCTGGGGGTAGGGGGCAGGGGCTTTCAGAGGGAAGGCACCCCTAGCACGGCTGCACCCCAGCCCCATCTCTGCTGACCAGTCTCCCTGGTCCAGGCCTCCCCACCACCTGACCACTGTTCCTGTCCTCTGCCCACCTCCCTGCTTGACATCTGTGGGTCCATGGCCGCGGAGACAACTACACAATGCTCGACCTCCTCTACCACCACCCCAAGGCATTGAGATGTCTCCGAGCCCCTGAGAGGCAGAAGACCATGGCCCCTCTCCAACCTGCTCACTCCCCCCAACACACTACACAGCTCTCTGGGGGACCCTCAGCCCTGTGGACCTCGGAGCACTCACACACCCCCACCCTGGCCGTGGTCCCATAACAGTCTGACCGGGGCTGTGACCAGATGACAGGCATGTTGGCAGAGGCCCTGCCCACAGCTTGGACCCTGCAGGGATGCCCCACCCCACACCCCGGGAGGCTGCCCTGGCAGGGAGGCCCAGCACAGCCTTTCCCACAGCCCCGGCTGGCCGCCTGGCCTCCTTTTATAGCTCTGCATCCAGGCTGGGCCAGGACCTCAGCCTGCTCACTGGGATGCCTGGGGAGGTCCTTCCTCCACATGACTGAAGGGGGTGTCGTCTCCCCTCACCCCATTACCACCAGAGCCAGATGGGGGATCAGTGTCAGGTACAGGAGCAAGACTTCAAAAGGGGGAGCGCTTCACCTTCAGCTGGGGAGATCGCCCCAGGCCCACAATGACTTCCACCAGCTGAGGGGGGCAGGGCTGAGGGGGAGGTGCCTTCCTGCCGTTGCCCTGGGTAAGCGGCTGACACACACACACACACACACCCCACACACACACACACACAACAGGCCTGGGGCCCCGTCACGCCTCTGTCGTGCATCCTAGAAGGGGCCATGGGGACACCACGGACTCCTCCCTGAGCTGCTAACGCAAGGCCAGCAGTTCCACTCAACCAGCCGTGAGGAGGCTCCGTGGAAGCGGGCAGGCTTCTCCGTGGTCCTCTCGCCGCTGTGACCCAGAAGCTGTGCAGGGCACTCGCTGTTGGGCCTGCTATTCCTTGGACCAGCGTTAGGCTAGCCTGACATGGCCCACACGACTGCCTGATCCCCACGGGAGAGGGGCCCAGCCCCTCTGGCCCCAGAAACAAGACCGGTAATAAGACATTTCAGCTGGCTTAAAGGGAAATTGAGTCGCTGGTGACCCAGGCCCTGGCCGCCCCGTGGTGCTGGGGGCTCTGGCCCTGGCTGGTCTCCACAGGGCACTGCAGCTCCCAACCCCCTGCGGGAGCGCCCAACAAGACCTGCAGGATGGGGCCTTTGGACACTGGTGGTTTGGGGACCTGCCTGGAATGGAGCCAAGAGTCCTGGCCAGCCTGATGAGCCCAGAAAACAACCTGGTCACGGAGAACGTGGGGCCCAGTCCTCCCTGCCCCCAAAACAAGACAGATAGTCCCAATTAAGACACCTCCCAGGGCTTCTCAGTGGCCACCAGGACTGTCACTGCCCAGTCGCACCACTGCGCTTCCAAGGCCCACCCTCCAGGAAGCCCACCCCCACCCCAACTCCCTCGCTGCCTGTCCCGCCACCCCCAGCCCTGGCTTTCAGAGTGGACTGTGGCCTTTCATGGGGCTAAGGGGTGTGGTGGCCTGAGAAGGTTCTGGTGCCAACAGCCACCTCCAACCCGAGCCTGCCCTTCCTCACACCTCCCGGCCCCAGCCAAGGTCCAGGGGCACTCAGTGTGCCTGCTCCCCTGTGGCCCTGCGTGGTTGGCTTGTGGGTCCAATTTCCTGGAACCTGCCCCCGCAGGGGTGGGCCATCAGGCAGTTACTAATCTGTTCCCCCTGCCTCCCAAGCTCACAGAAGACAGCACTGGGCTGAGATGAAGACCCGGACCTGCAGCCTGCTGCCTGTCCTGCTGGTGCTGCTGGCCGCCCTCCAGGCCGCCTCGGCCCAAAAGGTAGCAGGCTGGGGGCCGAGTGTCTGTGGGTGCGCATGTGAGGTGTGGGGGGAGCCTCTGTGTGCAAGCCTGTAAGTATGAGCGAGGGAACACAGAGGGTGTGTATGCAAGTTTGTGTGTGTGTGTGTGTGTGTGTGTGTGTGTGTGTGTGTGTGTGTGTGCAAGCACATGTTCTCAAGAGCCTGCTCAAGGAGACCCTGCTGACGGCATTGCCCCCTCTCTGCCGGGGCTCTGTGTGTTCTCTGCATCCGGAGGGGGTGGGCCTGTTGTTCTGGTTCACAGACAGGAGCTGTGGCCATGGGGGCTGTGGCCTGGGGGCTACAGTGGGGACAAGCCCATGCCACTGGGGTCTAGAGCTCGGGGCAGTTGGGTGCCTGAGGGAAAGGAGCCTGTGTCTGGGGGGGGGCCTCTGGCTAGCCTGGGGTAGGGTGGGGGACCACAGGGTCCCAGGCCCTGTACTCTGGCTTCAGGAAAGGGCACGGCCATGTTATCATCTTAGGAACTAGACCCACCTTTACCCCCAAAGCCGCCCAGCTCCTGTGGCACCCTGGTTGGAGCATGGCCACCCGGGTCCATGGAGGCCAGGTCCCCGGAAAGCAAGTGACTTGTCCATGGCCCTATCACTGAAGACGGTGTTGGAGGCTTCCTGGCCCTCTGTGGTCCACTTCTGCCCCGACAAAGGTGGCCTCCCAGGCTGGGCGTCGGCGCTCCAGGGTGCGCCGTGGGCAGGCCCCTGCTCTGCGGTGCCTCAGGCCAGGGTGTGACCTTGGGCTGCTGCTTACCTGAGATGAGCATCCACTCAGGAAGTACCCACCTGGGTCTCTACCCGGAGACCTGGCTGGGCACAGTGGAGACGGGTCAGGATGGGCGACAGGGCCCACTTCTCGCACCGAGCCAGGCGGTGGTAATGCAGCTGCACCCCTCTTTCTTGGGGACAGAATGGCATCGACATCTACAGCCTCACCGTGGACTCCAAGGTCTCCTCCCGGTTCGCCCACACGGTCATCACCAGCCGGGTGGTCAACAAGGCCGACACGGTGCAGGAGGCCACCTTCCAGATGGAGCTGCCCAAGAGAGCCTTCATCACCAACTTCTCCATGTGCGTGCCGCCCTGCCCGTCACCACACCTTTCCCCAGGCCTGCCGGCAGTGCCAAAAAGCTGGAGGCTTTACGAGGAGAGTCCACATAGGCCTTGGGTGCTGCCAGTGATCCCCTCCCTTCCGTGCATGCCTCCACCCACCCACCCCTCTATCCATCTGCTTAGCCACCCACATATGCTTCCACCCACCTAGCCCCACTCCCCCTTCCGTGCATCCATACACAGAGCCCTCCCCCCACTGGTCTCTGAGTGCGGCCCCAGTGATGGGCTGAGGGCCCAGACTTTGGGCTCCCCGAGGCCAGGCCCATGCAGGAGGGAGCTCTTAAAGGTAGATTCCAGCCAGCTCAGAAGGCAAGCGAAGGCCAGGATCCCTGGGGAGAAGGATCTCCTCTACTGGAAGCCCTAAGCCAGGCGAGCTTAGGTACCCCCACGTGGTACCCCCATGGGGACACCAGAGTCCTCACCTTGTCCTTGTCCTTCCTCCCCCTCCCCCCCACCACCTCCCGCCCCTGGTCTGGCTTCCTGTCGCAATGTTTGCTGAACACGGGTGAGCGCCCAGGATGTCCCTGGCCCCGTGGAGAGACAGGCCACATGCAGCTGCTGCCAGAAACCCAGGGGCAGGTGGGGGAGTCGGCAGAGGGTGAGCGACTCTCGCGCAGGGTCCTGGGCAAGTCCGGTGCCTCTGGAGACTCTGCAGCAAGACGGGGTCTTTGCCATCGACTACTTCTTCCCTCTCCAGTCTGTCCCTCAGCACACACACACACACCATACACACACGTATACATGCACACGCACATGCAGATGTGCACACACACCACATGTAGACACACACCCCACACATACACACACATGCATACTCACACACCGTACCCTCACACACACCACGCCACATCACACAGCAGCCCCGGCCTGGCCGAGCTCTCAGCCTGGCCTGCACTGCCCACCCTCTCAGCCGAGTCCCCCACTGGACGCTCAGTGCTGAGCCATCACACATGGCCCCAGTGCTGCTGCTGTGTGGGTGGGCAGAGAAGAGGGCGGGATGCTCTGGGAGAGGACCCCGTCTTGAGTGGGAGGAGCCCTGCTCCCCCACCCAGCAGCCCCCACTCCGATCCAGAGTGAAAGTGTAACCAGGAGGTCAGAGTGGGGACAGCTTGGTCCTGAGGAGCTGACCTGAGCCATCCTCCCCGCCCCTCCCTCAGCACATGCCCACTCTCACCCCTGGGGTCAGGGACATGCTTACCAGGCACATCCACTCTTGCCCCACAAGGGCTCGGGGAGCAGGTTCCCCTCCCTCCTGCCCCCCAGTAGAGTAGCCCGGTCAGTGCTGCTGCTGGGCTCCTAAGGAGGGCAGCTGGTACCAGTGCGTCGGCGCCTCTGGGGGACAACCAGCCGGTTGCCCAAAGCCCTGCCTGCGCTGCTGCTGGCTGTCGAGGGGGAGGATGGGGGCCGTAAGGACTGTCTCCACGCACCCCAGATTCTGCTCTCAGATTCTCACAGGGCCAGGCACCTGTGGACCCAAGGCCCGCACTGGGCAAGCACTCCTTCGGGGCAGACTGTAAGCCAGAGTGGACAGGCACAGGGAGCCCGGGAGCCACCTACCCTGCCCCCTCTGACCCACATCCCTCTGCGCAGCCTCACTGGGCCAAGATCCAGCATGCCGTGCCCAGACTCCACCCTCACCCAGCCCTGGCACAGTGGGCACAGAAGGAGTGGGTGGGCCCCAGGAGAGGCGGGGTCACACTGAGGTCCAGGGAAGCGCTTAGGCCGCCAGGTGGGCAGACTCCCAACAACCACTGCCCCTCCCCCGCAGGACCATCGATGGTGTGACCTACCCCGGGAACATCAAGGACAAGGCCGCCGCCCAGGAGCAGTATAGCGCGGCTGTGAGCCGGGGCCAGAGCGCCGGCCTGGTCAAGTGAGCCGGCAGGGCCTGGGGTCACGGGAAGACAGGGTGACCCGCCTTCCAGCCCTCCCCTCACCCCCCACCCCCCC
>NW_022111320.1:53499491-53501588 GCF_000313985.2 Echinops telfairi | reverse complement strand
CCTCCCCAAGGAGCCCCGGCCACGAGGACCCAGCGGCCCCTGCTCTCCCCCAGATGGACATTCACATCTTCGAGCCGCAGGGCATCAGACTCCTGGAAACAGAGAGCACCTTCCTGACCAACGAGCTGGCCGAGGCCCTGACCACCACCCAGAGCGACACCAAGGTACGCGCTCCGCCCTGCCACGGCCCCGCCCACGCCCCAGCTACCCACAGCCCGCCCCGCCTCGCCCATACCCACCACCCATGGCCCCAGGAAGGGCAGGCTCAGTGAGCAGGGCTCCCATGCCTGCTCTCCTGGGAGCAGGGCCTGAAGCGGAGGCCCCTCCGAAGCCCCAGACCTGCTGCCATTTGGCCCTGAGGGTGGGGGTGCTAGGGTGAACCCCGAGGTCGGTGTCTGGGAAAGAAGTCAGAGCGTTGAGGGGTAAGTGTCCTGGGCCACGGGTCAAGGTGGAGAGCCTCTGCTCACAGCCCCCACCCAGGGGCCTGCTCTTACCCCCTCCCCGGGGGGCCCCCCCGGGGTGCTCCCTCGCCAGCATGGTCCCGGCACCCCTCCTGACCCTCCCGGCCTTCTGTCTGCAGGCTCACATCCTGTTCAAGCCCACGCTCGCCCAGCAGCAGAAGTCCCCTGAGCAGCAGGAGACAGCGCTGGATGGCAGCTTCATCGTCCACTACGACGTGAACCGGACCCTCTCGGGGGGCTCCATTCAGGTGGGGGGGCCAGTCAGCCCAGCAGGCAGCACAGGCTAGCCCCGGTGGAGGGGGGCAGTGGGCAGGGCTGAGCTCTGACGTCCCAACGCCTCTCTGGCTGCAGGTGGAGAATGGCTACTTCGTGCACTACTTTGCCCCCGAGGGGCTGACCGCCATGGCCAAGAACGTGGTCTTTGTCATTGACAAGAGCGGCTCCATGAGCGGCAGGAAGATCCAGCAGGTGGGTCCAGGCCAGGCCTCCCCTCCCCCCGCCCAGCGTGCAGGCCAGGGCAAGGGGACCCTTGTTCCCGGGCAGACACTCTTGTCCCCATCCAAGCCAGACTCCAGGAACTCAGGGGTGCCAGTCCAAGGGCACTGAGCCCCCTCCCCAGGAGTGCCCCCTAGCAACTCGCCCCGTGCTGTCTCCCCTGCAGACCCGGGAAGCCCTGGTCAAGATCCTGGACGACCTCCGCCCCCAGGACCAGTTCAACCTCATTGTCTTCAGCAGCGAGGCCAGCCCCTGGAGGCCCCTGCTGGTGCCAGCCTCAGCCGAGAACGTGGACGAGGCCAAGCGCTATGCAGCTGGCATCCAGGCCCATGGAGGTGAGCACCTGGCCGGCTGCCCTGCCCTGGGCAGGGTCTGGGGGAGGGAGCAGCCCCTCACTAAGTGTCTGCCCCTCAGGGACCAACATCAACGGCGCCATGATGATGGCCGTGGAGCTGCTGGACAGCAGCAACCAGAAGGAGCAGCTGCCCGCGGGGAGCGTGTCCCTCATCATCCTGCTGACCGACGGGGACCCCACCGTGGGTGAGTGCCCTGCAGGGGGCGGGGTGGCCCACAGGGGCAGACACCCTGCTCAGAGATGCCAGAAATCTCTGCTAAGGGACTCACAGATGCCCGGCCCTTCCCTGGGTGCAGGCGAGACCAACCCTTCCAAGATTCAGGAGAATGTCCGGGAGGCCGTGGGCGGCCAGTACAGCCTCTTTTGCCTGGGCTTCGGCTTCGACGTGAGCTACTCCTTCCTGGAGAAGCTGGCGCTGGACAACGGGGGGCTGGTGCGGCGCATCTACCAGGACTCCGACTCTGCCCTGCAGCTGCAGGTGCTGCGGGAACCCCCCACGGGGCCGTCAGGGTGGGGCCCACAGGGAGGCCACCCCCGGCCTACCTGACCGCCCCTCGCCCTGCAGGACTTCTACCAGGAGGTGGCCAACCCACTGCTGACGTCGGTGGCCTTCGAGTATCCAGGCAGCGCCGTGGAGATGGTCACTCGGGAGAATTTCCGGCTCTTCTTCAAGGGCTCTGAGATGGTGGTGGCCGGAAAACTCAGGGGCCAGGGGCCTGCAGTCCTCTCGGCCCAAGTCACAGGGCGGGTGGTGAGTCCAGCCAGCCAATCTCCAGGGAAAGGCCG
>NW_022111320.1:53496563-53499375 GCF_000313985.2 Echinops telfairi | reverse complement strand
CTGAGAGCAGCCGTGAGCTCTGGCTGGTGGAGCTTGGGCCAGTCGCCCTGAGAATGCCCTGAGCCTCAAGTGTCACCCCCCCACCCTGGGGCGACAGCCGCCTGTGTTGTGGGGGGTCTGAACTGGAGGCTCTGTGGGGGGCGGGGGGACAGCGTGAGGTCTGTGGTGCCCAGCATGGGGGCCGTGGGGGGCACACTGCAGTCAGAGCAGACCTGGTCACACCTCAGGCAGGGTAGCTCACCAACGGGCAGACTGGGCTCCGGGCAGGCTCTGCCCCCACTGCCACGGGGCCAAGAGCCCAGCTCCTCAGAGTGCCCTCCCTTGCCCAGCCTCTGCAGGGCTCTGCCTGGGAGTCCTGGGCACTCGGTCTGCAAAGGGAAACTGAGTGCCCAGTGTTGGCAGGGCCTTCTCTAGGCCTTGGGGATAGACCTCCCTGCAGTCCAGTCCCCACTCACACCAGGAGCTGCAGGCCGGATGTGCCGCAGACAATGGTCCTGTGGCCTCTGGAGGGAAGGCAGTCCCGGGGCCCCTGCCCGGCTGGCCTGTGGTCCAGGAAGGGCTTCCAGGAGGAGGTGGGCAGAGCCAGGGTGCAGTGACCTCAGGATGCTCCATGCCGCTCGATGCGGCAGGAGGGCAGTGTGTGGGGAGACGGGCAGGTAGGCATGGGAAGGGTGGGGGCAGGACCTCCAGCCAGGCGAGGCAGCACATTTCCTAGCTGCTGGTGCAGGCCAGGCGGCACGCCCACCCGAGTGGAACTCGGCGGCTGGAACCTCCGGGAAGCCCCTTCCTCCCGGGCCTCAGCACCCTTGTGAACGCATCTGAGTTCCCGTTCCCACCTCTGTGGGTGGCGGTGCACGCCGACACTGCCCCGGAGGCTAGGGGTCCCCGGACACTATTGGCCCCCAGGATGCTTCTCCAGGCCACATCTCGGGTTTTAGGGGTCACGTGTTCATTTCCATGCACCCTCTGGAAAACATTACAGGGACCTAACATCTCTCGGTGCGACTGCTGGGCGGGGCTTGGGGAACGAGGCCCTCTGTCTGTGTTGCCCTGGGCCCTGCAGGGGCCGCGGCAGAATCCCCTCCCGCAGGCTGAGTGTGAGCTTGGGACACCCAGGCCACCTCCTGCTCCGCCTGTTTGTCCTCGTGGGGCTGAGGGTGGGACGTATCCGGACACCCTTTCAGGCCAGGGCAAGGGGACCCCTGTTCCCGGGCAGACACTCTTGTCCCCATCCCAGCGAGACAACAGGAGCCCAGGGGTGCCAGTCCAAGGGCACTGAGCCCCCTCCCCAGGAGTGCCGACCACCCTGGGGTTTCCACACTGGCTGACCCCTGCATTCTGCACGAGGCGCTGCCTGTGGAGGCAGGACTGCTGGTCCCTATTCTCTGCCCCTCCCGCTCATCAGCCGAGGGTCAACCCCCCCAAGCTCCTTCCAACGCCCACCTCTCCTCAAGCACATGCGGATCTGCCGGGCCCCAGGGGTCGCTGAGACGCCCAGGCGTCAGGCCCTCACTGCTCCCTCCCTCTCTACCCTGCCCCCCCCAGCACAAGCAGAATTTCACCTTCCAGACGGAGTCCAACGTGGCCCAGGAGGAGGAGACGTTCCGGGGCCCCAAGTACATCTTCCACAGCTTCATGGAGCGGCTCTGGGCCTACCTCACCATCCAGCAACTGCTGGAGGACCTGTGAGTGACCGGCTTGGTGGTGCAGGGACAGGCACTGACCGGCGTGGGCCATCCCCTAGGCTTGGAGAGGAGGCTCCATATTCTTCCAGGGGACGCTCCCCGGGGGGGTCCAGAAGGGAGGGAGGTGGTCACTCAGACACCAAGAGCCTGCTGACTGACCCCGACACCCCGGCCGGCAGAGTTTCTGCATCCGATGCTGAGCGGCCAGCCCTGGAGCAGAAGGCTCTGAACTTGTCCCTGCACTACAGCTTTGTCACACCGCTCACCTCCATGGTGGTCACCAAGCCCGAAGGCCAGGAACAGTCCCAGGTGGCTGAGAAGCCCAAGGAAGATGGTAGGTCTGGATCTCGGCTGCCCAGCCTCCCTGGCACCTGTCCTGCTATTCCCGAGGCCCCGCCCACCATCACAGTCTCCCAGGAAGTGGCAGAGCCCCCAGGAGACTCGTCCCATCTCCCTGCTGGGGAAACAGGCTGGGCCTCGGCTTGGCGTTCACCACCATGTGGGTTCTGGGGTTGGGAGTTCTCATGCCGACTCAGGGCGGCCCGGAGGACAGGGGAGGGCTGCCACCGAGTCCCCGCGGCTCTCTGCAGGAGCAGAAAACCCATCTTTCACCTGCAGAGGGACCAGTGGTTCTTATCAAACACGTACTTGCAATTGATGCAAATCGTCCCAACAATGTTTGTGGGTTTTTTGTTTCTCTCTCTCTCTGTTTTCCCCAGAAGACAACAGACACATGCATCATTTCTATTCAAGACTACATCTGGTCCCAGGATCCGCCTTAGGTAGCCCAGGGGACAGGCCCCTTGCCCACGACCCAGCGCTCTGGCCCTATAGGGCCCGGTTCGTGAAGAGCCTCCCCCTGCGGCTGCCCTGCAGGAAGGACATCACCTTGCCCAAGTTACTGCTGTCTCCACTCACCTGCTTGTTCACATTGTGGCTGGCACTCACCTGTCTGAGGCCCTGTCCCAGACACACACCAGGGACACAGTCCCTGTTCAGCCCGGGTCCCGGGAAAGGAGACCCAAGAAGCAAACCCGGGGTCTTTGATTTCCAGGTGCCGGACCGGGCCAGGCCCAGAGAGGAGGAAGCAGATTTAGAGTGAAAGGTGGAGCCTGGAAGGAAAGCGT
>NW_022111320.1:53474747-53496432 GCF_000313985.2 Echinops telfairi | reverse complement strand
AGCCTGGCATGGGGGCGGGGCTCAAGTCCGGGTGTGCCCTAACAGGGAGCGCCGGAGGCCACTACCCCGAGACTCTCTCTGCTGTCAGAACAAGAAAGAAAGTTGGCTGGAGAGTCTTCGGTGAGGGGGTGCGGCACCCCACAGAGCAGGCGCGCACGAGGGCCTGTGGCTGCAGCCTTGTGTCTGCCCAAAGGGTGGAGGGAGGGGAGGCAAGGTCCCAGAGCCCTGCTGTGCGGGCTGTGGTGACTTTGTGTCGCCCTGTCCCAAAGCCGGCCTTCCCACCATGTCCGGAGACCCCAGGCTTCCTGGTGCTGCTGTTGTGCTGGCCGCCGAACCCCCAGACATGGACACACTGAGGGTGCCGGACTACTTCGGGCTGAGTAAGCTTGGCACAGACCAGGGAAAGCTGCCGGGGGGTGGGGCCAGGGGGTGGGTGGCCTCCAGATGTGGACATTTGGTTGACCGCAGAAGCTGTCCCTGAAGGAGGGAGAGCGGAGGTCAGGAGGCGTGGAGACAGGTGGAGAGCAGGGCCCGGTGTGTCCCCAGCGCCTCATTCCCTCTGGCGGGGGCTCTTGCACTGCTCCCTTGTCACTGAAGTCCTGGGCTAGCAGACCTCTGGGTCCAGAGGGGAGGGGCCCAGGCAAGACTGCTCAGCAGGGCGTTCACCCCTCCCTCTCCCTCTTCCTCCTCCTGCTAGGCTCTTTGATTAAGCCAAGCGGGCTCCCACGGTCCGTGTCCGTTTCAGCTTCACCAGGTATGTGGTCCCCAAGGCAGGGCCTTCGGGGCCCATACCTGTAACCGAATCGGGGGTTTCATATGCTGGGGCCACATTCATGACGAGGCCCCCTCACGGACCAGCTAGACCCTCTGCCCTCTCCGTTTCAGAAGCCCCCCTGCAAAGGCCCTTCTGGGTGGAGGGTTGTGTGCAGGCGCTTGGGGGATGTGGCGGCTGAAAGGCTCTGGGTGCTGTGTCCCTGCGCTCAGTCCTCTCTGTCGGCTTGACGCATAGTTCACAGGGACATGTGGGCCCTGAGGATGACGCCCCGCCCAGCCCACAGCCCTGGGTGGGGAAAGCCTGGGCACCGCTGTGAACCTGTGGCTCTGAAGAGGGTCCCTTGCTCCCTCCTCCCCTCCCCTGAGGATGGAGCTGCCTCATCTTAGAGCCCCTTTCCTCTTGAAACAGGCGCAGAAGCCCCGACCCCAGGTAAGTTGCTGCCCGCCCCCCGGCACCCCAGCCCACCCTGATGCCCAGCCTACTCCACTGCCCCAGGACCCTGGCACCTGCTCCCCCAGCCCCCCTGCAGGCTCCTGACGCCATCCTGCCACTGCCCGGGCAGAGTGTGCACCCACTCTGCGTGGACCTCAAGCACGCCCAGGGACCTGTGCACCTGCTGTCCGACCCTGACCAAGGTGAGCCCTGCTCCCCAAGGGAGATAAGCAGGCAGGTGGACGCCCGCTGCCTGGCCTGTCCCAGCCCTCTGAGCACGTCCTCCCAGCCACCCCTGGCACGCCCACACCCACACTCACTCACACACCCACCCCCCAGATTGCTCCCTGGTGCTCCTGGTCCAGGTCCCTGGCCTGGCCACTGCAGGGCCACTGGCCACCCATGAGTGGACCCCCTACACTCTGGGGAGCAGGGCAGGCACAGACCTGGGTGCCCATGAGCACAGTGACCGGTGGGCAGCGCCTAGAGGGCCACGGAAGAGGCAGGAGTTGCCTGAGGGTCCGGGGAGCTGAGTGAGGGCACACGGCTCATTGGCGGGCAAGTGGGAGACTCTGAAGCAGGTGGGAGGGGAAGGGGGAGGGGATAGGATATACAGGGGAGCATTGAGGGCCTGCAGAAGCCCCAAAAGTTGCTGGTGGGATGCAGAGGGTGCAAGGGCAGGGTCATGGTGGGAGGGGGCATGCTGCCAGGCCCCTGGGAAGCGCCCCCCACCCCAGATCTAGCTGAGGTGAGCGGACAGACGTGGGGACACCCCACACACATCTGCAGCATCAGTGAAGCCCACTGCTCCCTCCTGCCTGCCGAGCCTGTTTGGTGCCCACTCAGTCTCCATTGGCACAGGAATCTGTTTGCTCCCAGGGCAGGGCAAGGACCACTGGCATCTAGGCCGGCACCAAGCCCAGGACAGGGGTCACTGGAAGGTTCATAGACTTGAGAGGACCTCCCTCTCAGAGGGCTCCTTGGGAGGGGGAGACTCCAGAAGCGTTGCCACAGGGGACTTGAGGGGCCCAGCACTCAAAAGGAGACCAGGAGATGCTGGTGGGGGACCCCGAGGAAGGCCTGCTCTGGCCGGCTGACAGCGTGACACCCGTCCCTGGCGGACAGGGTCAGGGGAGACTTCCTGTTTGGGTCAGTGCTGGTGCTGCGGACGGGGGCCATAGCCGGGCTTCTCTGGGCCTGCTTCTCCCAGGGCTGGAAGTGACCGGTCAGTTTGAGAAGACACATTTCTCGTGGATCGAAGTGACCTTCAAGAACCCCAAGGTGTGTGTCCATGTGTCCCCTGAGCACGTCATGGTGACCCGGGACCAAGGAAGCTCTGCCCACCAGTGGAAGAAAACGCTGTTCACGACGATGCCCGGGTAAGGCCCAGGCCGGGACACTGGCTGGGTGACCTCTGACTACATCGCTGGCCTGAGGCCTTGGACCTGGGGGGCAGGGGGGGCTGCACTACAGGAAGCATGACTCCCATGGAACCCGGCACAGTGTGGTCCCTCCAGCGGCACTCTGTTTGACCAGCACCTGCCCGTCTGAGAAAGAGGAATGGGTCGGGGGCAGGATGGAGGTCCCAGCGGAGAGCAGGGGGTACAGCACCCACTGGCCTGCTTGCCTCACAGAGGAGGGTGGGTGGGGGTGGGGGTTGGTTTCCTGAACCTGCGTTTGAAGCTCAGCGGACACGTCTGCCTGGCTTGAAATCCTGGGGTCTGGGCTGATGCGGGCAGATGACAGCCCCTCGGGCACAGCCTTCCAGAGGCGGCTCTCTGGCTCCGGGAGTCACTGGGGTTCTCAGGAGAGGGGCTTGGCCGGCCACTCCCAGCTCTGGGCGGTGGCGCATCCCTTCCTGTCCAAGTCAGGAGGGCCCAGTGCCTCCACCAGGAAACTCCTCCCGCTTCACCCATGAGCCTCCCGCAGCCTCGGGTCATCTGAGGAGAGCGTCGGAAAAGTGGCCATCCTCGGACTGTCTGCTCACACCCATGGGTGGAGAGGCCCTCTGGTGTTTCCTTGGCTTTCAGGAACCTCAGGAGACACCCGTGAAGAAAAGCAGGCCCCGCCACTGGACAGGCCCGTGGCCACAGCAGAGTCTGCCAAGGGCAAGCCCATGTGGACAGCCCCCGAGGGGCAGCCTGGCACTCGACAGGCAGCTCCACCATTGCTGGGACCTGGGGCCGTGACAGCATGTCAGCGTCTCTGAAAGTCGCCCTTGACACAAAGTCACTGTGCTCTGGGAGTGAGGGAGCCTGGTGGCACCATAGGCTGTGAACTGGGAACCGCAAGGCCAGCAGTTCGAACCCACCAGCCAGCCGCTCCGTGGGAGAAAGACGAGGCTCTATGCTCCCGTGGAGAGTCAGCCTCGGAGACCCACAGGGGCGGCTCTGCCCTGGCCTGTGAGGTCGCCATGAGTCGGCGCCAACTGATGGCAGGGAGTTTGAATGTCGTCGTGTAACAACACAAAAAGCAGCCGTGTCAATGAGCAGCAAACTCCCGCTGAGAAGGCAAAGGGGTACAACCGCTTACAAACAACACAGCGTAAACAGACCTCCCGTGTGACCCACGAGGAAACAGGCCCAGGGACAGAGCAGCTGCTCCTGCCTGCCTGCCCTGTGAACTCCCGAGACCCCCGGAGAGCCCCTCAAGGTCCGGCCCAGCCAGACTGCCCAGGTTCTGACAGATAGCTCACAGCCTCCGCAGACCCCACCTTCCTGCTCAGGACACTGGCTTTGTCCACAGGCTCAAGATGACCATGGATAGGACCGGCCTCCTGCTGCTCACCAGTCCCAACAAAGTGACCCTCGGGCTGATGTCCTGGGAGGGCCCTGGGGCAGGCCTCCGGCTCCTTCTGCGGGACACCGACCGCTTCTCCAGCCACGTCAGCGGGACCCTCGGTACGCCGCCCATGGTCCGGTCAGGGGGCCTCCTTAGGGGCGGCCAGGCAGTGCCCCCTCATCTCTGCCTCTCTTGGCCCATCTCTGGCTTGGGTCTTGCTGACGCAGCCTTTGTGTCCCAGGCCAATTCTACCAGAACGTGCTCTGGAAGCCCGAAGCTGCCGAGGACGGCAAGGGAACACTGACCGTCCAGGGGACTGACCACCCTGCCACCAGGTGACACCCCTCACATGCCCGTCTCAGTGCTCAGTGACCGCCCTGGAAACACTACCCAGAGTTCCCCGGGGCATGCTGGGAGCACAGGAGCCCCGTAACTCTTAAAGCCTTTGACCTGTGGGGTCCCCCGGGTGATGAGTCCCTGTCAGCACGTCAGAAAGGGATTCTAGGGGAGCCCAAGAGACCACCACCACCCCGCACCCCAACCCTGCTGTCCTGCTTTCTTGCCACCATGCCTGAGAGCTGCGATCTGTCTGTCCCAGGGAGCTCAAGCTGGACTACCAACAGGGGCCTCCAGGAGCCGAGATGTCCTGCTGGTCTGTGGTGCTGTAGCCCGGAGTGGAGGAGCCAGGCCCCACCCACAGCCCATCCTGCCCCTGGGAGCCAGGGGTCATCACCGGCCACCTAGCAGACAGTGTCAGGGGTTTCCCCCTGCGGCCACAGGGCCCCCTGTGGGCCTACACTGCGATGAGGAGGGTTCCCAAGAGTCGTAAATAAATAAAAAACATAGTGTGAGCCCAGGATGTGGCGCGTTCCTCAGCCTCAGACCCCACCTGGGCGTTTGGCACAGTGGAGTCAGACCCTCAGCCACCCCCCACCCCCAGGACCCACGGCATGCAGAGCGACGGCGGGCCTTGTCCGGTCTCTTCACGTTGCAAACGGGAGTTAATGTGTCGGGGACTAAAGCCCCGTTTAAAACCCTGCGCCGGCCCCAGTCAGGGCAAGGGCTGGAGAACCCGCAGGGACGAAGCCCCGGTTGGCAACAAGCAGTCGGAGTCAAGAGAGAGAGAGAAGTGGGTGGAGGCTCCGGACCTGTGGAGGGGGCTTTGCTCCTCGTGAGCTGAACTCAGATCTCACGATGGCACCTCGCTTGTGCCCAGGTGCAGGCCTGTCCCGCAAAGGGAGGCCCGCTTGCGCCCTGCCACGCCCGGGCCACTCACGGCCACCTGGAGGACAGGGTAGAGCTGCTGCCTGGAGTTTCCCAGGCCGTGGCTCTTCACGGGAGCAGACGGCCTTGTATTTCTCCCAAGGAGCAGCTGGTCGGTTTGAACTGCCCTCCTTGGGGTGAGCAGTCTGGTGCCCAATCCAGGGGCATTCTGGGGCTCCTTAGCCCAACTCTTTGCAAAGGACAGTGAGCCAAGACCCCGTTCCCCGGAGGAAAGCAAGGGCCCGTCCCAAGAGCAGCTCCTCTGGTGGCAGGGAGCCAGGACCCCCAAGCTCTACACCTTGTGCTGTTGGGTCTCCCATCCATGCCCCAAGGATTCCACCCAGTCCCTGCACAGACACAGCATCTTGTTTGAAAGTATCTTAATCCACCTCCTTCTAGAAACAGGACATGCGTCTGTGGCTTACAGATGAACAGCACAGAGCATAAAAGCAACACCAGGAATCCAATCGGAAAAGAAAAGAGCCAACCAACAGGACAGGTGAATCAGAGACAAGGGGGGCGGGGGTCAGAGAACCTGCAGTCAGGAGCGAGCGTGGGCAGAGCTGAGCTTCCTGGCTGCCAGGGCAAAGCAGGAAATGAAGGCGTTGAACTTGCTCAGCAAACCAAATCATGAGGGAGCACAGACCTTCACTGAGTGCGTCTTTCCAGAAGGTTCCAGGGCGGTCTGGCGGGAGGGCTCGCCAGCCGCAGGTTGGCCAAGTGGCAGACACCCTCTCCGTCAGCCCAGCTGGCTGCAGGGTGCCTGCCTCAGGGGGGCGGCCCTTTGTGAAGGGTGCTCTGAGATGGGGCTGCAGTCTGGGGCGCTGCCAGACTTCCTGGGCCCAGCCTGGTGAGGCGGTGTCCGCCCTAAGCTCACCCTCGGGGGCACGACCCCCTGAACTGGGCTGGTGGAGGGGTCACCAGTGGCTTTCTGGCCCAGCCAGCACCCGCAGGGCAAGGTTCTCTGTGGACCCTGGACAGCCGAGCCCTGCCCTTCTCCAGGCGAATCGGCCCTGGGGGCCGGGCCGAGCCGGGACGTGGGTCCCTGGACATGCGGAGAAACAGTGTCGCCCTGGGAGCGATGCGTTGTCCCAGAGCCCAGGGCCTGGGGAGCCCCGGGAAGGGTTTCTGGAGTGGTGTGGCTGGAGTTGATTTCTTGTGTGTGTGTGATTGTTGACTTACAAGCATTGTAATCCGGCCCAAACCAACCCTCTGCTGTGAGTTGACTCTGACTCACTGTGGCCCCACAGTGACCCCATAGGACCCGCCCCTAGGGGTCTCCAAGGCTGTACTCTCTCAGGGGGCAGACGCCCAGCTTCCTCCCAGGGCTTCGAACCTACGGACTCTGGGTAACAGCCAAGTGCAGAGTAGCTGCTGAACTACTTGAATAACGAGCTAATTTTTGAACACGGATTGTGCGGTAGGTGAACGTTGATCCCATGCAAGTCATTCCATCCACAGCCCTGGCTGCTGGCCCCACAGGGTGTCAGTGCGCTTGCCAGTCCACCCTGCCTGGCCTGGCCCTGTGCTCTTGCCCTCTCTGCTATGGAGCACGCGCTCCCGGGGGTCCCTGTCTTTGCCTGTTTTAAGGCGCACGTTCCTCACGGGTGTTGGGGAGCCGGTTTCACTTCCACTGCAGCTGAGTTTTGAAGGAAGAGAAGTCCGTCTGGCGGAAAGGAGAGCCAGGGCTCCAAGCAGGGTACCGCCAGTGTGTCCAGACCTGCAACCAAGACACAGCGTGCAGAGTTAGGGAAGGTGCTGGGGCCGTCCTGTGAGGCCAGGTGGCAGGAGGGGATGGTCGGGGGTGGGGCCAGGCCTAGCCAGGCCAGGGGGGGCTGTTTCTCCCTGGCTGTGAAGCAGGCCTCTCCCCGGGAAGCCTCAGAGGTGGTCAGCAGGGACAGGCTGACGTGGAATTCGAACCAAGATAGAGTCTGTCTGGGTCTGACCGTGTGGTGGGTCTCCCCCTCTAGATGCTGCGGAGAGAAGGCAGAACGGTGAGCGGAACCCCTCCCTCTCCTCTCCTCCTTCCCCCCCCTCCCCCCCACCTCCTCTTCCCCTGACCTGCCAGCCTGGGCACTGGGCAAAGATGAGCACCCTTGGGAGGGGTGGCAACGAGCCACACTGTGCACGCGCACACCCAGGGGCCGGCTCGTTCTCCCCAGTGTTTGCGTGAAACTTGACGCTCACGATGGCGCTCAGAACGCTGGGGCTCCTCCACTGTCTCTGCCCTCCCCCTGGGATGGCAAGCCAGCCTTTTCTACCCTGTCCACCTCCCAGGCCTGCCGGCCAGCCAGGAAGTACACCAAACTCACCTGGGGCTGTGGGGAGCTCACTAGGGGAATATCATGTACCCCCCTTCCCTAGGCTAGTAATCGCTCCAGTTTCCCCAGCAGCCGCCCACCCGAGATCTCCCTGAGAGCAAACATTTCTTCCAGCCCCCCCTCCAGCCCCCCAGACCAGCGTGGGCCCCGGAAATCCCTGGTTACGGCCCCAGCGGGTGGGAGCTGGGACAACAGCCTACGGGATCGGATCGGGATCTCGGCTGAAGCCACCCCTCTGGGCTTCTTAGCACCTCCCAGTCTGATCCTGAGCTCCTCCAGCCTTCTCATGTGCCCTGCGCTGCCCCCACCCACCCACTGCTTCCTTCCAGGGGCACCCTCTATTGAGCTGTGTGCTCCAGATCCTGGCCTGGAGTAGATGCTGTGTTTATCCGCTAGATGAGTGGCTGGATGATTGGTTGGTTTGATGGATGGATGGTTGGGTGGAAGGATGGATGGGTAGTGTGTTAGTCTGGGTAGACTAGAGAAACAAATCCATAGAGACACTCGTGTGTAAAAAAGAGTTTTATATACAAGAACAGTTTATATTGAGAAAATATACCAGCCCAGTCCAGATCAAGTCCATAAGTCCGATATTAGCCCATATGTCCAATACCAATCTGTAAAGTCCTCTTCAGACTCACGAAGCACATGCAATGACGCCGAATGCAGGAAGGTCACAGGCCAGTGGGTGGGAAGTCTTGTGGATCCAGTGTAGGTAGAAGCATCTCAGCGCTGGCAGGGGTTTCCACGTGGTTCCTTCAGCTCAGGACACTAGCTTGGTTCCATGTGTCTTGTCAGCTGAAATGTCTCTCTGGGAGTGAGCTGAGAGAGTGTCTCCTGCCTCCAAGAAGGAAATACCGGCATTCCCAGAATCCTCAGGGGACGGCCATGCCCAAACGAAGGCCTCATTGGCTATAACCCCTTCACTCTTAATCCTCTCAAGTTCCAAATTCCAAATTGACACCAGATTATGTAACTACCTGGATGGATGGATTACTGGCTGGTTTGATGGATGATTGGGTGGATGGATGGGTAGATGGATGGATGGATGTTGGATGGATAGATGATTGGATGAATGGATGGATGGATGTGGGGGAAGGTATGAGAGGGGTTGGATGCCACGGCAGGAAGAGATAGAGCAAATAGGAATGTCTGCTTCTATAGGAGACAGAATCAACCATTTGCTCACTTTAAGGCAGCACAGATTTAAGGGGAGAATCTGTGGGAAAAGATAGTTAATACAGGAAAATGTGCTTGGACTCTATCTCTGACTTTCCAAAGTGGCGGCTTTCCTGCTGTGGAACACTAGCTTTCCAGATTCCCTCTGTACTAGTCAGGGAATATGTCCCAGTCATATTTCCCTCAGTGTTAGTTTCCCACATTTCCCCCTTCTGTATTATGTTTAAAATTTAATAGAGTCATAAAGGCAACATGGTTTCGTTTCATATCTCTTAGTTTTCTATAGAAGCAGCACGAGACTGTGAGCATCAAAATTATGATGATAAACAGAACAATCAGACTGGAACTTAAGCTGTGTGAAATGCTTTGAACCCAAGCGCGTGGGGTAAACCCTCCATGCCATCCAGCAATTGTTTAACCCTATCAGAGCCAGGGACGCCTCGAGTCTGTCTTTGAATGTGTAGAAAATATCCTTTTTAGCTGATCAACATCTAGCAAAATGTTTCCCTTAAGCCCTTGCAAATGTTTTCTAATCAAATCCCAATCAAGTAAGGTTACATTATATAGGTAAGCGGTTACACAGAAATCGGTTTTAGTGTGGGGGGAGGTCAGATGCGCAGGCATTCCCCCCCCTGAGGGCGATCAGTTGCCAGACTGCACTGGGCCTGCTCCCTGCTATTGGAGACAATGGACTACTTCTCTCTGAAGCTTGGGACCATTAGCTTGGTTCCTGTAGAAGGGGTTTGCACCCTACTGATAATGGTTCCTATGGAGACCCAGAGACCACCCCCTAGACCACCCTCTCATTACTGGGTACCCTATAGTGTAACCCCTCCCTGTGAAGTATGTCTCTGCCTGTAATTAGTGGGCTGGCATGCCCCCAAAAGATACATAGGCGTGAGTCAGCAATATAGAGCTCTTGGACTGGACCTCTCTGACTCTGAGCTCCTTGCTGCTCACTCCCTGGTCACTCCCCTCTCCCTTGTTCCCTTGCCCTCCTTCCCTTCCCCCGCTCTCCACATGGACCACCAAGCTGGGCTGAGGGAGCAATGTTACCATGTAATGTGTCTGACTGTATTATTGTAATATCTCTCATGCTCTCGATGACTCTAATATAATACATATATATCTCAGCTGTACAATTGTGCATTACTGAACCCAGAAGTAGTATTACTGAACCAGTGAGTTCTAGCAGTGGGTGGGGCTGGCACCCCACTCCACCGCGCCATTTTTTAATTTAATACTACATTTTAGCACTCTAGTTACATTTTAGGGTTTACTGATGTTGCAAGTCTATACTTTGATCTCCAGCCACTGGACAGTTTGCTGCAGCTCCGCTGCTTTGCCTCCCCCCTTCATCATCCACCTTTGCCCGAGTGGCCCAGAGCCGATGTGAGTCCACTTGCCGCTTCTGCACAAAGTGTTCAGTTTGGGTTTGTTTTTTTAACTACTTTTAGCAGGGGCTCTTACATCTCTTATCACAATTCATATGTTCCTCTAATGTGTCAAGTACATTTGCACATATGCGTCATCATCATTTTCAAAGTATTCTCTTCCCACTTGAGCCCCTGATATCAGCTCCCCATTTCTTCCCCCTCCCTCCCCGCCTACCCTCCCTCACAAACCCTTGATAAGTTATAGATTATTTTTTCCATATCTTGCATAGTCCTTGGTCGCCCCTCACCTACTTTTCCATAATTCGTCCCCCAGGAGGAGTTTCTAGATTGATCCTTGTGATCGATTCCCCCTCTCGTCCCCACCCTCCCCTAAGACTCCTGGTATCTCTACTCTCCTTGTTGGACCTGATGGGTTTATCTATCCTGGATTCCCCATGTTTCAGGCTCTATCTGTAGCAGTGTGCATGCTCTTGTCTACTCTGACTTGTACAATTGATGTCATGATAGTGGGATGAAGGATGCACCAAAGAGCTAGAGGAAAGTTGTGTGTTTCGTCAGTGTTATACTTCACCCTGACTGCTCATCTCTTCCCTGTGACCCCTCTGTGAGAGGATGTCCAGTTGTCTACAGATGGGCATTGGGTCTCCACTCCTAGCCCCTCCCCCCCACATTCACATTGAGTATGGTTTTATTCTGGATCTTAGAGCCTGATACCTGATCCCATCAACACCTCATGATCACACAGGCTGTTGTGCTTCTATCATGTGGGCTTTGTTGCTTCTCAGCTAGATGGCCGCTTGTTTATCTTCAAGCCTTTAAGACCCCAGATGCTATATCTTTTGATAGCCAAGCACCATCAGCTTTCTTCACCACATTTGCTTATGCACCCATTTTGTCTTCAGCAATCATGTCGGGAAGGTGAGCATCACAGAATGCTGGATGTTAGAACAAAGTGTTCTTGTGTTAAGAGAGTACTTGAGTCGAGGCCCAATGTCCATCTGCAACCTTAATTCTTAACATATAGATGTGAGTACATAGTTCTATTCCCCTCTCATTATATATATTTTTACATATGTACATGCTTGTATTTAGACCTCTATAAATGTCCTTTGCCTCCTGGTTCTTTCCTCTATTTTCTTTTACTTTCCTCTTGTCCCACCATCATGTTCGGCCTTCATTCAAGTTTAGTAATTCCTCGTTGCTACATTGCCCTTGAGTAAGCCCCACTAGGCATCCTACACCCTTCTCTCCATTGATTTTAGTTCACTTGTTGTTCCCTTGTCCCTGGGTTGGTTCCACCCCTCCTCCTCTTTTCTCCCACCTCCCCTTCTCCCTTATCCTCCCAGGACCAGTTGTCTCGTTGTTTTCATCTCTGAGGTATTTGTCCCGCCTATCTTATCTAGACATACAGATACATTACTAAGTGCAAAAACCAGGCAAAGCCAAATAAAACAGCAAAGGAAGTCAAAACCAACAAAACAATAACAACAACAGCAGAAAGCAAGAACAAAATAACAATAACAAAAGAAAGCCACTGACAAAAATGGAAAAGCCTATAAATAGTTCAAGGTCTGTTTGTTGGCCTTTACCAGTGTTTTCCAGTCGAGTCTGATGGGTGCCACACTCGGTCTCCAAAGTCTATTTCTGGTATTCCCCGGGGGTCTCATCACTCCGCTCCCCCTGCTGCTCTGCTGCATGCCCTCAGTGCCTCGCCCCAGCGTGCTGGCGCCAGACCGGGCACTGTTCCCAGCACTGTGTCTCCAGTGCTGTCCCCCGCAGAGCCATGGTTCAGTGAGGGAAAATGTTCAGTTTTGATGGACTCTTGTGGAGCTCCTCCAGTGATGGCAGCAGTGGTGGCAATTGCTGTAAGTCCGATTATAGCTGCGATTAACATTCCCACGAATCGGTGCGGTCTTTTCAGCATCTCCAACATCACTTGCATCAGGAAGGACGACTCGGGACTGCTCTCCCATCTGCGCTTCATCTCCACTGGGATCCACACCCCATCCTGCTTTTTAGGATGAGGATGCTGCCTTTCAAAAGGTTTATAAGTAGAGCACGGTTCATGTAAGTAACATTTATGGCAAGTGGCACTGCGCGCAGTTTCACTTAGGATGATGTGTCCTACAGCAAGCACACAAGGCAGCTTTACACACGAGACTGTGTATCGAGTCTCCTTCTTGTGAAAAGTATAAGTATAACAGACCTACTGGTGCCAGTAAAGCTTCCTGTGTAGCCTGTTAAAGGCTCTGTGGCAAGCGGTGATTTCCACAGGTCCCACTGTTCAGGGCCTGTCACAGGCTTCAGTAACCTGGGGCGGGGAGGCGCAAGGCCTCCTTCATGCCAGGCCATCAACTTTGACCTGGTAGTGGCAATGCCATCAGGGGTCTTTTGCCACTCACAATTACTGACATAATCACATGAGGTGGTGTTGGATTCCTCTGAGCAATTAGTTAGAAACTTTCCATGGGGGCCCCAATCAATGATAGTTACAGTGTCATTTCTTAACACCTTTCCATGTGGCCCCTGACATTTGAGCCATTTGAGCCTGTCAGTAACGACATGCCGGTAACTCATAACTTTACAGGTTTCCATGTCTCCTCTCCCCTCCACAGTAGTGGAGTTTTCATATTCTGCAAATGCGTCACCCATTATCATACGGAAGCCATAGCTGGTGTCATTAAAGACCAGCCAGTTATTCCAGGCCTGAGAGTTAACGGTTAAACAGCTAGGGCTGGCGCCCACACATAAAGACAGAGTTTCAAAACCCAGAGTGAAATGAAAACTTCTGCCTTCTTCATCGGGTTGTCTGGCTACTCCATTTCCCCAAGGCCCCGGTGTCCATACAGAGTCATTTACAAATATGACAGGGCCAGTCTGGGTCCACTCCACTATCACTAGTAGAGGGGCATGGGGGACTTAAGTCCATAGGAGTGATTGGCACTTACCTCGGTGGCGACAGATACAACGGCCACCCTTGCCAGGAGCACATTCCCACAGGTGCCGGTGTTGGCGGTGTTGCTCGTGCCTGCTGGTTCAGAGCTTTCATCTGTCTCCAGTTAGGGGGGTGAGTTGTCGAGTGTTTGGTACTGCGGAGTCTCTTACTCATGGAGAGGGCTGCCATCTCCTTGACTGGCACAGAGTCGGGATCAGAGTGGCTAGGCGGGGCCTTCCTTTTCCTTGCCCCTCTCAATCCGTGGGCGGACTCTTCTGAGGGGGATCCATCTGTTTTCCCCGCCATCTGAAAGAGTATAAGCATAGCCTCTACCCCTGGTCACCAGCAAGCCTGGTGTCCACCCCCACCCCCACCCCCATCGTCGTTCTTCCACCAGCTTTTCTCCAGGTCGGCTTTCCCTGTGGGGTGGGAAAGTGTTTCTCCGCCCTAGTTACATTGGAATCTTCTGGAAGTGAGAAGAAATTTAGCGTCATTCGGGCCAAGTGGAGTTCATTGTGTGCTGTCTCACCTTTCGTTTCCCCCTTCTGTTTAGACAATTGCATTCCCAGTGTGCCATGAGCCCGTTCAATGAGGGCTTGGCCTCGGGGTTGTAAGGGATCCCTGTTGTGTGATGAATATCCCAATCGTGACAGACACTGTGGAATCTCTTGCCAGTGTAGGCAGGGCCACTGTCTGTCTGTAAGTGTGTAGGAGTGCCCACAACAGCGAAACAGGGCAGCAAGTGGCTGATGACATATTTTGTGGGTTCTCCAGGCATGGCTGATGCTCACAGAAACCCTGAGAATGAGTCTATTGTGGCATGCACAGCCCGTGGGCGTCCACATGAGGGTATGTGAGTGACACCCATCTGCCACATGGCATTCGACTGGTCACCACGTGGGTTTACCCCGTGAGGGCCTTCTCTGAGTGAGGCGTGCTGGCAGTGAGGACACTCTGATGATCTGCCTAGCCTATGCCCATGTTAGGTGGTATCTATCCCTTAAGTTGGCAGCAGCCTCGAATTCCGATCCCAATAATTTCTGGCAGGGTGCCTGGAATGAGCTGAAATTTGTCTTGGCTGTTTAAATCTATCGAAGAGCTTCCCTTCCCCCCACCCGGCATTGTGATTGAGTGATGAGGCTGACTGGCCCCAGTGCACCTCCTGGTGCTGGGTTCAGCAGGGACAGAGTCTCAGGGCTCTGCTGGGTGGGGCTCAGAGCAGTCCTGCCACAGGTCTCTGGACTGGGAAGTGCTCACCAATGGGATTCCCTCAATGTTGAATCTCGAGTGACATTGGCTCACCCAGTGATCTCCCTTCTTGCAGCAAGGGCACAGTCCAGGGCCTCTGGCCCCCGGCCCAGGCCCTTCTTCTAGTCCTGGCCCCGTCCTCTCTTAGCTTCCCATTTGCTTGGTGCACACTGCCGGCATTCTTTCTGGAAATGACCACCTTCGCTAAGGGATGAAGCACTCACCTGTATTCATGTGTCCCTCCAGGCCTGCATGTCCTGAGATAATCGAGGAGCGAGCTCTGTTCCTTGAATGGATGTATGACAGATGGACACCATGGGTTCGCCTTCTCATATGCTAATGTAATAATGAGATTGTCCGAGCTGTTGACTGCCGCGTTTTTTTGCAAACTGCAGCCTGGACACAAACTCTACATAAGGCTCGTCATCCTTCTGCCTCACTGCCGTGTCACTGGGCCATCTGCCTCCTGACAGTATTATTGTTTCCATCACGTGTCTGTGAGCACACTTGTTTGGTGACCTGCAGTTGTGTTTCCACTGTGATGAAATGACCACTCCCCATAAGCTGATCTCTCCTTGTGATAGATTTTTCTGTTCCATCCACATTTTTTCTAGCCTGGGTTTGGGCTCCCACCAGATACGGCATTGCAAGCAATCCACTGCATTCCAATCCACGGGGATTAGACATCGAGCCTCCGCTAGGGATCTAATCATGCTGACTACAAAAGGGGAGCCTGGTCCGTAGCTCGCCACTGCCTGTTGGATGTCTTTTAGAATTTTTTTAAAAAAATCATTTTGGGGGGGGGCTTGTACAACACTTATCACAATCCATACAGGCATCCATTGTGTCAAGCACCTTTGTACATTTGTTGCCTCAACATTCTCAAAACATTTGCTTTCTACTTGAGCCCTTGGGAAGCTGCCATACTGCCATTCTTGATAGCCCTGAGGGTTGTCTGCATCTGGTGGCCTTTCTATTACATGCACAGGAAAAGCTAGTCTGGTCTCTAAGTCTCCGTCTTCTGCAGTACCTCTCTCAGCCTTTGAAAGCAAAGGTACTTTGTCATGCTTAGAACCTCCTCACCCTCATCTGCTCCCTTTGTTTTAAGGCTTCCTGGCCCCTCTGAGTTGCAGTCCTCAGGTGGGGCTGAGGCACGAGCCACTGCTAGGCCATCCTTTCAATCAGACCTAATTCCTTCAGTTTTTCTAAAACCTTCTCAACTATCTCCTACTCATTTTGGGTCACTTTCACCTGCGTGTGTAATGTCGGATAGTTGACTTCAGGCCTCTCCTGCTCTGTCTGTCGAGGCTGGAACACCATCTTAACTTGAGCCCACTGAGACCAGGTCTCCGGGGAGTACTCAGCCCTCTCTGTGTGCTTTCTTTAAGTTCCTACCTACTTCCTCAAGTTCCTAGATCTAAAGTTCCTTCCTCTGGGAACCATGGGTTATACTTTTTCACCACTTGTAGAAAACCTTGCGTCTTTTTTATTCATTACTGCTACCTTCTGTTTTTCAGTAAATGTGTGAGAGTAGTAGCATAAGTCTTAGGGTTACTTCCGTCTGCCCATTGTCCTCTTTAAGATATTATACTGCTATTCTTATTCCTTCTTACCTGCTAATCCCCACACCGGATCCTCACTTCACACAATTTCCCCGATTCACTCTACCGTCCCGTGGGGCCGTACAGTTGTTACACTGGGTACAACTCAAGAGTCCTTTTCCTACTGCCCCACGATGGACGCCATTTGTGGGGGAAGGTATGAGAGGGGTTGGATGCCGGGCGGGAAGAGAGAGCAAATAGGAATGTCTGCTTCTATAGGGGACAGAATCAACCATGTGCTCTCTTTAGGGCAGCACAGATTTAAGGGGGAAATCTGTGGAAAAAGATAGTTAACGCAGGAACATGTACTTGGACTCTATCTCTAACTTTCCAAAGTGGCAGCTTTCCTACCGTGGAATACTAGTTTTCCAGATTCCCTCTGTACTAATCAGGGAATAAGTCCCAGTCATATTACCCTCAGTGTTAGTTTCCCACAGATGGATGGATGGATGGATGGATGGATGGGTTGGTTTGATGGATGGATTGATGGATGGTGGATGGATGGATGGATGGATGGATGGATAATTGATTGGTTGGTTGGGTGAGTGGATGGATGGATGAATGGATGGGTGAATGACTGGTTGGTTTGATGGATAGGTGGATGGATGGATGGATGGTTGGTTGGATGGATGGATAGATGATTAGTTGGATGGTTGGATGATGGATGGATGGATGGTTGGTTGGATGGGTGGATAGATGATTAGTTGGATGGTTGGATGACGGATGGATGGATGGATGGATGGATGGATGGATGATTGGTTGGATGAATGGATGATTGATTGGTTGATTAGATGGATGGATAGTGAATGGGTAGATAGATGGCTGGTTGGATGGATGGATGGATGGATGGATGATTGGTTGGTTGGGTGAGTGGATGGATGGATGAATGGATGGATGAATGACTGGTTGGTTTGATGGATAGGTGGATGGATGGATGGTTGGTTGGATGATTGGTTGGTTGGATGGATGGTTGGATGGATGGATGGATGGATAATTGATTGGTTGGTTGGATAAGTGGATGGATGGATGGATGATTGATTGGATGAATGACTGGTTGGTTTGATGGTTCGATGACTGGTTGGTTTGATGGATGGGTGGATGGATGGATGGATGGATGGATGGATGGATGGATGGGGTATGGATGGATGATTGGTTGGATGGATGATTGGTTGGGTGGATGGGTGATTGGTTGGGTGGATGATTGGTTGGGTGGATGGGTGATTGGTTGGATGGATGATTGGTTGCTTGGTGAAATGGATGGTGGATGGGTGGATGATTGGTTGGATGGATGGATAGATGATTGGTTGGTTGATTGGATGGATGAGTAATTCATTGGATGGATGGATAATTGATTGGTTGGATGGTGGATGGGTAGATGGATAGTTGGTTGGATGGATGGCTGGATAGGTGCATGGGTGGGTAGATGGATGGATGGTTAGTTGGATGGATGGATGATTGGTTGGTTGGATGGGTGGTTAGGTGGGTGGGCGAATGGATGGTAAGATTTTGTGGGGATTGGTGTTTTGATGGGTGGATAGGTAGATTGTTGGATAGATAGTTGGATGGGTAGATAATTGGGAGTATGAAAGGATGGATGACATCTTCATCTAGCTGTGAGCTGTGTTTTCTCTAGAACACTCCTTGTTTCTGAGTCTTAGAAGGTCTTTTAAGCCTGAAGGTCCTAATAGGAGCTGCTAACTTATGGCTCCTCACTTGTCTTATGATCCTACTGAACTCTGCTATGCATTCAACCCTGTCCAGCTTCTGGGCACTCCTTTTCTCTAGACTCAAGTCTTTATTTTCCTTCCAAACGTTATCATACGCTTGGCTCCCCCAAGTGTTGCCCACCAAATCTTGACCTTCAGCTGTATATGTGAGGCCCAGGGCATAGCCTTCCTCGCAGCCATCCCCTCCCTCAAGTTTCCTCCATCCCCGCTGTGCCTCCCTTGGATGATGAGCTCTTACAGGCACGCAGGCTGGTGGCTGGCCGGCTGCTTTTCATTGCAAGCTTTATTGCTCAGCCCCTCCCACAGACCCAGACGTCCACAGCCGAGTGGGCAGGTCCCTTCAGAACAGGCTGGGGACAATGTAGTCAGTGTGGACGCCGTCAATAAACCCTTCTCCATTGTTGTGGACAAACCAGCAGGGGACCTTGGTGCCAGTGTGGCTCTTCTTCCTGTAGTCTTTCTGGGAGCCCCTGGGAGAAAGGAGGCAGACGCAGTTAGACAGGGGGGACAAAGCAGCTGATGATGGCCTGGATCTAGAGTTAATTGGGGGGCAGTTCTGAGACCCCCCCAGAAATCTTTGGTCACCTGAGTCAGAGACCTACGACTGTTCTAGAGGAGCCAGTGTGGCCTGTTTCTTGGTCAGGGAAGGTCAGAGAGGAATGAGACCCCAGAGGAAAACAAGAGGACCCCAAAGTTGACAAGAGTCTATCATGCAAAGATGCCTGCTCAGAAGGGCCCTTGCCTCTCTCCCTGTGGCTGGGTGGGCTTGGAGGACCCCTCACCTGGTGACAGTCAGCCGGCGGTTCTTCACCACCATCGTGGCATCCTGCTTCGTGGGATCAGAGCCAGGGTGGACATCAGACACGCTGAAGTCAAAGGGGTGGAAGAATTGTCCTGGAAATACAAACGTCCACTCTGTCAGCACCTGGTCATCACCAGGGGAACCCAGACTCAGGGTTGAGGCTGAGGCTGAGGCCACCACGTGGCCGGAACCACTGCCGCCGGGATGGTGCGTACCCAGTAGCCCTTGTGTCTGTGCCGACATCCGGTGGCTGTCCACCACATAGAAGCCCAGGAAGTCACGGTGGGTGGGGTGCTTCTTCCACACCTGGTGCAGGACGATCACAAAGGTGGCCCCATCCCCAAAGGAGACTGTCATGTTCTCATTCCTGTGGATTGCCACCAACATCCTGGGGGGACGAGGACTTGGGTCAGAGGGCATCTTGGCAGCATGTTTCCCTATGCCTGACGCGAGGAGGCACACAGATGCCCCAAACCAGCTGGCCCATGTGGGCGAGAAGCTGCGTCCAGGTTGCCCCCCACCCCACCCCCGATGGAGTCTGACTCCTTGTGTGCGCAGGGAGGAAGGCTGTCCTGGGGGACCAGAGTCCTGGGGCTCGGTCCTGTCTGTCATTCACTCTGGCGTGACCTGGAGCGGGTTCCACCCACCCTCTGAACCACTGGGGGTGAGACGCGTGCCCTGCCCAGCAGGCTCTGGGCCTGTGAAGACCAGGGAAGGTTGGGAGCTGGAAAGGTCACAGTTCAGCCGGAGAAGATGTGAGCAGGCTCTTCCTCATCATACTGGCTTAGTGTCTATCTGAGTGCCAGGCCGGCCATCAAGAACCTTTCCCGCAGGGTCACTCTCAGAACCAGTCCAGTTACCAGCTGTGTCTCTCACAAGCCCTGCATGAGAGGCCCATGCAGGTCCCTTCCCAGAGCAGGGACAGACCTCCAAGCCCCTAAGACCCCCTGGGGGATGCGGTGGGGGTGTCTCGTCCAGACCCTGGGGCTGTGGCACCCCCAGGAGACCTAGGGGAGGGGCCGTACCCATCCTGCGCGATCATGACTGTGTCCAGCCAGCTGAAAGTGCTCCGTGTGGCCCCACTCCCCAGGCTGAGGGTCTCCGTCGTCACCTCGATCTGCAGGTCCATATGAGGGTTGGCAATGCCCAGCCTCCCAAAGTAAGTCCTTCGGGTCTTGGGGTCAGGGCTGGGCTCCTTGTCCCCAATGATCTCGCCGTTGACTGTGAGGCCTGCCGGGGGCACGGGGAGGGCGAGATCGAGGATACCTTCTGAGTCCACTCCGGAGTCCATTTCTGAATGCCATCTGGTAGCGTTCCCTGGGCCAAGCCTGCTCAGGGAGGCCCTCAGGTGGGGCCCTCAGAGAAGGGCAGATGCCAGAGGCCAGCACTGTCTGTCCCGGGGTGCAGTAGGCCGTGCTGGCTGCTAAAGGCCCACATTGTGGACCCGCCCCTCAGCTGCTCCAGGGAGGAGAACTCTTCTTAGTCCAGAGAGAAGCTACTCCTAAGCCACACAGGCTGGGTTCCAGCCCCAGGTTAACGCCATAACTCTACTTGTGTCTGCCACGCCACCAGCAACCGGGCAGCTCGCTGGGTGGGGGGGAGGGCTAGTGCGTGCATGTGCGTGGCCCACCTGTGGCTGGGTCGTGGATGAGGCGCAGCACGGTGCCCGGGTCTTCATTGATGTTGAAGCAAATGGCATCGTCTTCCTCCGCGACTTGGATGATGAAGTGGGGGTCTCCATCCACTAAAAGAACATCAGAGAAGGGGTGCCTCCTGGGACCTCCCCGACCCCTGGGCCCATGGGGTGGCTTGCAGGGAGACAGGCAGGGAGGCAGGCAGGGCTGGGAGGCAGAAGGTGCTGTTGCAGGACTTACCGTAGTAGTAGGGGGTTTGTGGAGGCTGGTAGTTTGCTGTGGACACAAAGCAGGAGTGAGCTAATTGGAACCAGAAGCCCCAAGGGTCTCCAGGACCCCCACTCAGATTTGGGCTCAAACACCTTCCCCTTCTGGCTCAGAAATGCTCCCACCCTCCCACATCACCCCCATCTGTCTGTCCTGAGATGTGGCTCAGGTGGGGGCCCTGGAGGGAGCCAGGCAGCAGTGCTCTGGGCAGTGGGCAGTGGGCAGGGCCCGGGGCAGGCAGCGCATACTCACTCAGGTAGGCCATGGAGGGGGTCACAGTATTGGCTAAGAAAAAACAAGGCAAAGGACATCCTCAGTGGGGTCAAGGGCCCCCCTTCTCCAGCCCATGATTTCTGCCTGTCTGGGGCCTCCTGCCCCAGGGACCCAACGCTACAGATAGCGGGTGGGAATGAGACCCCAGGTTTGGGCTTTAGAAGTGGGGAGCCTGCCCAGGGAACCCCTTAGTAGGGCAGACAGAAATAGGGCAGTACTGTCAATGTTAGGGACGTGGCATTTTGATGTGGCTAAAATGGATGTGTCTTAGCTGCCCGCTTCCATCCCCTGAGTAGCGCTCCCAGCAGATAGCCGATCTCGTCCTCATCCCACACTCACACTGCCCCCTGGTGGGGTGGGGTGAGGCTCACAGCTGCCTACTGCTGCTCCCAGGGGTAACACACAGGCACACACACAAGCATACATGCACGCGCCCACACATGCACACTCGTGCACACATGCGTGCATGCACACACAAAAATGCATGCATGCGCGCATGCACACGCACAGGCCGCTGGCTGTAGTTTGCCTGCTGTGAGGGAAGCCAGCAACCAGATCGATGCACTGCCAGACCAGGCGCACCCTTGCCTGCAGAGGTGGGGCAGACGGATCGGGCTGGGGGAGGGCTTTGGGGGCTAGGTTCTGATTTTCTGACCAGACAGCTACCGAGCACTGTGATTGCCAGCCCGCGCGTGGGAACCAGGCTGCCTGAGCCCGAGTCCCACCTCGGTGACCTACTGCCTTACACTGTGCCTCGGTTTCCTCACCAAGAAATGGCACGCAAAGCCAACCCGTCAGACTGGCCACTGTAAGTGTCCAGCGTTTAGAAGCTGCTGACGGTTTGGAGGAGCTCCTCACTCAGGGCCTCCCCTCAGCTGAGGAGGTAGCCCCCACCCCCCACATTTGGCGGAGGCTCCGAGCTGGCAGAGAGCTGAGCCGCATGTCCTGGACACCGCTCCCTCTCTGCCCCGTTACCCTCCCAGGACACTGCCCAGCCACCAGCTAGCGTACCTTCTGCAGCCACCGTGCGGGCACCGTGCAGGGTCAGAG
>NW_022111320.1:53468587-53474397 GCF_000313985.2 Echinops telfairi | reverse complement strand
CCATCGGGACCAGGTCTGTGCCAGCCGCCAGCACCCAGGCATCTCCCCCTCATCCCCCCAGCTTCCCAGTGACCCGCTCAGGGCCCCACGTTCGGGCTCGGAAGTGCTTCTTCTCATCTGACTGAACCCTTCCAAGCTGTGATCCAAGTCCGCGTCCTCGAATCCCCCCTGGGCGGCACAGTCCTTTGCTCCCAGAGGGGCCTGGTCACCCAGCGTCCGTGCCAACTGTGTCCCTCCGTCTGTGTCTATACCCCCTGCCCTGCTCTGCTCCTTTTGAGCCATCTGAATGCCCCCCCCTCGGTCTGGCCCACCTTCCCCTGGTTTGTCGGCAATGGCTGTTTGGCTCTCCCCGTCCTCGGGCTTGGTCACCACCATGGAGGTCAGCGGCGTCACAAAATTGTACTTGAGGGACAGTCCCAGGGCCTTGGCCGTGAGGTTCTCCTTCTCCTCGCCTTGGGCCTTCTTGCTGTGAGGGGCACTCGGGAGGGTCAGCCTGCCAGACCCAGGCTTGGCTTCCCCAGCAGGGAGCAGCCCATCCCGTGTGGGGCCCCCAGGCAGAGCCCAGAGGACTCGGGGGAAGCTGCTTCACCAGCTCACAGGGGCATGCGGCCATGACTTGTTCCCGCTCTGGGCCTCAGTTTCCCCACTGATTGAACACGGGACGCTTAGGGGCCTCTAACAACAATGCCCACCATGGCGTCCCTGTGTGAGGGGCCCCAGGCTTATCCACCTGTACTGACGACGCCCCCCTCTGGGGTGGGCCCACGCACTGCAGCCTGTGATTCTGCTCCATCTGCCCTCACTGAGGCTGGGAGTGGACCGCCGAGGCCCGGCCCTGTCCTCCCTGCCCTGCCCCGCCCGCCCTCTTTTCTTCTTTGATGCAAGACTTGATTTTACCGCCAGCGGGCAGAGGGTGGGCAGACGGGTATGGCTGGGGGTGGGGGTGGGGTGCTGTGGTCACCGTTGGTCCAGCAGCTGCTCGATCGTGAGATAGGCCCAGAGCCGCTCAATGTAGTTTCCAAAAATGTAGCTCTGCTCCTCGAAGGCCTTCTCCAGCTCCTTCACGTCCACCTCCTCCGTGAAGGTGAGGTCGTTGACGGCCTGGGGCGGGGCAGCGGGAGGGGAGGCCATGGGCTTGGGGCTAGAGGGCTGTCAGGCACCCACGGGCAGGGGCCTGGACATACAGACCCCCCCATCCCAGCACGGTGCCCAGCGGGCCCCACTCACACCGTGGCCCTTCACGTCCGCCTTAAAGCTGTTCAAGTCCTGGTCCAGCAGGCGCCCGGCTACCACAATCTCGGAGCCGTCGTAGAAGTTCTTATAGTTGTTCTGAGTGAGGTCCTGGATGGCGTTCTCGGGGTACTCCATCTCCACGCCCATCAGCAGCGGGTTGGCCACCTCCTCGTAAAAGCCCTGAAGAGTCAAAGGGAAAAGCCCATGGGAATCTTCAAGCGATTTGTGGGACAGAGAGAAAGGAGGCGTTTTGAGAAGGAGACCTGGTGCTGCAGGACGGGGGGCCCCAGCCCAGTGGGGGTGCAGGTGTGCAAGGGGAGGTGGACCCACTCGGGTGGGGAGGGACAAGGCGGCCTGGTTGAGCCAATCAAGTCTAGGCCGCATGGTTGCACTTGAATTTCAGGCGCACTGGGAACCTTTTAGCGCAATCACAGAAAAACACAACAACGATGAGTCACTGTGGCGTTACCCTGACTCGATGGTGACCCCGAGCGTATCGGAGCAGACCTGTGCCCCACGGGCTTTCCCGTGAGGCTGTGGAGTGGTGGCAGACCTTCCTTCTGAAGTAGTGCTTGACCTCCAGCCTCTCGCTGGCTGCACAGCATGTTAACTGCCGGTTGGTCACCCAAGGACTCAAGCACAAGCATGGCCTAGGCCCTATTCGGGCCCTGCTGTCACTGGAAATCATTGCGTGCGCATCGGCGAGGCAATGTATAACGGACTCCTCTGAACCTGGCTCAGCTTCTACAGAGGAGGCGCGTCTGTTCTGTGTAGTCTGAGCACCAACTCGGATCGTCGCTAGCTCACAGAGAGCAAGCGTCACCTCTCATGCAAATCCTGGAGGGTCAACTCAGCCGGAGTGTGCGGCGCCCTTCTGGAAGTGACAGCACCCGTAAAAAGAGGAGACGGGGACCACACCAACAGGGACGGGCCGACAGAAGGGGTGGCAAGCGTCCTGGCACACAGTGAAAAATGTCACTCGTGGCACGAAGCCGTCTGAGGAAGACTCGCTAAAGAGGAACCTCGTTTGTTGTGTAAATGGTCACAGGAAACACAACAAAACACACGTTTGTTTTTTAAGGAGTTGAAGGTTTCTTTTCTTCCCCTCAAAAAAAAAAAGAGGTGAATTTTCACCCAAGAGGAGACTCTTTCTGATGACTGCACTTATTAGAACAACTTAGTGGAATCGCTCCGGGATCGGGTAGAGAGCTCGATGCTCTGGAGGTGTGCAAGACAAGGCGCACCTGCAACTGCAAGTGGGCATCGGAATCCTCGTAAATGCGCCGGGCGAGACCGTGGTTCTCCAGGGCCAAACGCTCCAGGAAGTTGTAGTTCAGGTTATTGCCAAAGCCCAGGTTGTACAAGGGGAACTTGCCCCCAATGGCGTTCCGCACGTTCTCTTGGATCTTGTCCGTCCGGCTTTCGCCTGTGGGAGAAGACAGTGTTCCACGCAGCAGAGGCCAGGGCTCCAGGGCATGTCGGACTCCCGCGCTCCCAGGCCCTGTCAGTAGGGCCCAGAGCCCCGGCAGGGAAAGCAGGGTCTTGAGGCATTGGGGGCCTAGAGGCCTGGGAGGGCTGTCTCAGGTGTCCTAGTGGGCAGGCTGTAGGCAGACTGCGCTCTGGGCGGGAGCCAGCCCTCCCCACCCCTGCCTCACCATAGTTGGCGTCCCCGTCGGTGAGCAGGATGATGATGGAGCTCCTCCTCGCTGCGCCCTGCCCGTCCCAGGCCTCATTCAGCATGCCGATGCCCCGCATCAGCCCGCCGTTCATGTTGGTCACTAGCACACAGACAGGACCGTGAGGGGCCAGAGGATGCCATTGGGACGGGGCCTGCTCACATGCCCAAGGGCCTCAAGTCTCTGGTGGTTGAGATAGTTAAGGTTTATTGTGCCAACCTGGCCGATAAACACATGTGGGATTACTTGAAGGGCAGAGAAATAAATGGCTCAGTGAGCCTCTCCTTTCTAGTTCTTGGGTCTCTTGCTTTCTGATGGTCGCATCAGTGTGCAGCTGCCTGAGCCAGTTCCCTGCTTCAGCAGGCAAGGCTCACTTCCTGCAAGACATCCCTGAGGAGAAACCGCATGGACCTACCCCGATGCAGCCCTGAGTGCAGGAGCAGCCGTGTGGAGACCCCTGCCAGCGCTGAGATGCTTACACATTCACTGATTTGGCTTTCCTCCTGCAGTCAGTGTCATTGTGTGTGTTTTGTGAAATTGAGGAGGGCTTTGTAGATTGGTGTCGGACATAAGGGCTAATGTCGGACTTACAAGTTTGGACAGCACTGGGTTGGGATGCTTTCTGAATGTACACTTACCCTTTATATAAAACTCTCATAGTTTCTGTGGGTTTGTTTCCCTAGTTTACCCAGACTAACACAGTGGTGCTCAGTCAAAATTGGCGGAGGGAGACGGAGGGATACTCTCTCCAATAAAGGTCAAAGGGCCAGCCTTTCCCGGCTGCCATCAGCTAGAAGCATCTCAACTCACTGCCAATGAGTTGATTCTGATCCCCAGCGATCCCCTGGGGCTAGTGGGAGCCGCCCCTGTGGGTTTCTGAGACTGTAACTACATGAGAGCGGGAAACCTCACTTTCCCCCCATGAGCAGTGGGCAGTGTTGAACAGTTGACCTTGCAGCTCGTGGCCGCAAGTGGCCTCGGGGGCTGCGAGCCTTACAAGCAGGCAGATGAAGTCTGGGCTGAGAGGAGGAGAGCAGAGGTCTCTGGTTTACCCAGAAAGAGGCAGCAAAGGACACGGGGCTTGGGGTGTGACAGCTTTGGAACAAGTCGGGCACCAGGATCCCGGGTTAGAAACAAAGAATCTTTCTCTAGACCCAGAGAGTTCCAGACGGAGCACCCTGGTGTGCTGCCCACAGCCAGGGTCTCTGGTCCCAAGGAGGGGAGCGGCCGCTCGGCTGGGCTCAGAGCAGCGAGGAGACCACTGGCCACCTGCGGCCTTTCTAGTAGCTCTTACTTCCTTCGTCGTTGATGTTCTTCACGAACTCCCGGGCCTGCTGCAGGTTCTCGGGAGTGGCTTGCACCAGGGTGTCCTTCCAGGTGGTCACGCCGGTGCTGAACAGGATGAAGTTCAGGTAGTCCTCTTCCTTGATGTCATCCAGGATTTTCAGGAGGGCGTCCCTGGTCTGGGGAGAGGACAGTTCCCTGACCACTCAGGGCCTCAGGGCCGGAGGGGGAAAGGGTCATCCAGTGGTGCCCCACGCCTGAGGCACCCCACGAAGGCCAGGGAGACGGTTTGTGAGTCAAACATCTTGTCTGGAGCAGCTTTTCCTTTCGGCTTCAAAAGCAGACCTCTCTCACCTGCTCTATTTTCCGGCCGGCCATGGAACCACTGATGTCGATCACAAAGACCACATTCTTGGGCACCACGGGAAGGCCGTGAGGTGCGAAGAAGTGCACAAAATAGCCGTTGACCACCTGGGAAGAGAAGGGGACAGAGAGATGCCAGGCTGTGGGCCACATCACCGTGGCTACCTCTGGACACAAAACCCAAACCGCCTCACTGCCATCGAGCCAGTTCAGGCTCACAGCGACCCTGCCTGACAGGGTGGAACCGCCCCGTGGGCTTCCAAGACTGAATCTTTACTGGGGTAGACAGCCTCATCTTTTCCCCAGCGGCTGGTGGTTTCAAACTGCTGACCTTGTGGTTAACAGCCCAGAGCGTCTATAACCCACTCTGCTGGCAGGGCTCACCAGACCCTGCAATTAGAAGCTGGATATCTCCCAGCCCAAGAAAAAGACGTTCCTTTGGCTCCATGCACCAGGGGGTGTCCCACAGAGGCACACAGGGACTGTGCGGTCCCGGGTCTGGTAGGGAGCTGGGTGAGGCTGCTCCCCTCCCCCGGCCCTGCGGGCAGGTCTACTTTCCGGCGCCCAGGTACCTGCACGTTGGCTGGAGACTCTCGGTTCACGTCATAGGTGATGATGAAATCCCCGTTGAGCAGTGTGTCTGCACAGGTGGGGCAGGAGCGCTGATGCTCTAAGCTGGGCTTGAAGGACACGTGGCCCTGGGGGCGGGGGGGCACATGGACTTGCTCAGCCTCCTGTGCAGACCTCACCGGCCTGGATGAGGCTCAGGGTGAGCAGCTCTGGGTAACCCCCTGCTCTGGCTTCTCTGAGCGCCTCGCTCCTTTCCCCTGGCTTCTTCCCCGAGTCCCTCACCCACCTGACCTCCAGGGCCTCCCCCACCCCTGGGGAACGACCTTTGCAGCGTAAGAACAGGAACTTCCTGTTGGGTGGGGCCCAGAGGCGGGGAGGGCTAGGGAGGACCCAGAAACCCTCTCAGCGGTGCCCTGGGCGCTCAGTGATCAATCTGTGATTTAACATGTGTGTGGACTTCCAGTCATCTGCTGCCGGCCCAGCGAAGGTCCGGGGTCGGCTGGGGGCCTTAGGGGTTGACCTAGAGAACAGTGCTTCCCATGTGGGCAGGACCACCCTAGGGTGGGGGTGGGGGCGCTAGAGCCCTCCAGAAGCTGCAAAGCCGATGCCTGTGCTGTACCCCGGATTACGGGCTACAGCACAAACATTCTCAATGCCAGGGCAGGTGCTGGGTCAGTCTTCCCC
>NW_022111320.1:53455573-53467757 GCF_000313985.2 Echinops telfairi | reverse complement strand
TGAGCCCCACAGGGGAGTCTGAATCCACAGGGGAGCCTGGACCCCACGGGGGAGCCTGGATCCCACAGAGGAGCCTGGACCCCACAGAGGAGCCTGGACCCTGCAGGGGAGCCTGAGCCCACGGGGCAGCGAGTGCCGCGTACCTCAAAGTGCTTGACCAGCTGCTTGGGCTGCACCTTGAGGTACATCTCGTACTTGCCCTTGCGCCTCTTCAGCAGCTCCTCATAGGTCAACTCAAAGGTGACCTTGCTGCCAGCAGCCACGTTGACCGACACCGTGAACTTCTCCAGCTTCCTGCCCGAGGCCCTGGGCCGGGGGGACAGGACTACTGCACAGGCTCCCCCTGGGCCCGAGGGTCGAGCCCAGCCCCTCAGAGGGACACCTGATGACCCTGAGCCTCAGCAGCTCCAACTTCAAAAGGGAATCATGTAAGAACTGTGGGCACCGTCTGCTGTAATGATAGTGCTAATTGATCATAGCAGTGATAATTAATCATAGTGATTGCAATAGTAAGTAAGCATGGATCAGAGTCATTGTAATAATCAATGTAACAAACCCTAGTAATATAATCACTGTAATAGTAATTCATGGTAATAATCACAGTAGTAATCATTCATGATGACAGTCACGATAACTGCTGTGGTCTGGTCTGCCAGCCCGCTGCCCCCCTGATGCGATGTCCCCCACCTACTTGACCAGCCCGGCGGTCCGGCCCTGGGACACGGCTTTCTCGTACTGCTGCTTGGCCACTTCCTTCTCCTTGATGTTCCCTGGGTAGGTCACGCCATCAATGGTCCTGCAGGGAGCAGGTTGTGGGGTCAGGGCGGGGCGGGTGGCGCTGTGCAGGCCGGCGGCTGGCAGCGGCGGCACTCACAGCGTGAAGTTGGTGATGAAGGCCGTCTTGGGCAGGGCCACGTCGAAGGACACCTCCTTGGCGGCGTCTGCCCGGTTCACAGCCCTGGTGGTCACCACATTGTGGGCAAAGCGGGAGGTCACCTTGCAGCTGATCTTGGTGCTGTAGACCTCGATGCCGTTCACCACCTGCACAGAGGGGGTCGGGGCCATGCCTTCCATCTGACCACACCCATCCACGCCCTGTCCAGGCCAGCCACCCCCCGCCCCCTGTTCTGAGGATGCTTTTGAAGGTGCTCCTTTGCAGGTGCGGCCGGGAAGCGTCTCGAAGCCCCGTCTGAACCCTGTCCCTCTCCTGCAGACAGCCCTCTGGGGGCTCCCCGCCACCCTCCTGCAGGTCTCCCTGCCCCAAGGCCCGGCTCACAGCCACCCCCCCATAACTGCTCTGGGTCTTCCCCGGGGTCCTCTGCTCAGCTGTCTGTACGCCCTCCCCCTCTGTGTCTGGGGCCTTTTGTCATTGTCAGCCTGTCATCCAAGCAGACACGGAGCCCTGTGCCGCGGGAAGGGTCACAGTGCCCCAGACACCCTCCTCCTAACCGGGCAGCGGCTCAGGGAGGCTTAGGGACCCTCCTGGGTGGAGCTTGGGCTTCATGGGCTCTGAGAGACTGACAGACACTGCACCGACCGCCCAGCCCCAGTCCAGGCCCAGAGCCCTTCACTGGGGAGACTGGTGGAGCCGTCTCCCCAGGCTGCCTCCTGTAAGGTGCGAGGGGGCATGGTTTGGGGGCTCCCGTTCCTGGCGGGCTCTCATCCAGGAGGTCTGTCGGCTAGATCCCAGGGACCTGACAGGGCACCCTGTACCTCCAGTTCTTGTGCAACCAGCTTGGTGCTGCCTCCCCTTGCTCCACCCCCACCCCCACCCCCACCCCCTCCTCTCCCCGGTGAAAGGTCTCACCCCTTCCCCTTCTGGCAGGCTCCGTTTCTGCAAAGCAAACAAACAGAGTGTTCAGGCAGAGACCAAGGCCGCTGTACCCTGGGACCCTCTCTGGGCAGAGGTCAGGGCTTCTGGGTCCCCTGTCGTCCCCCCCCACACACTATCCCCCCTCACACTTGGAAGAGCCTTTGGACACAGGACTCCCCCAGAGCCACAGGTGTGATGCGCAGAGGCGCAGAGAGGGCCGGCCCGCAAGTCACCCAGCAGGGCAGGGCAGAGTCCCTAGCTCGTCCACAGTCTACCTCACCCTGCCGCGCCCTGGACAGCGGCCCTCTGGCCTCCTCCCAGGACCCCCTCCAGCCCACCCACCGTCCAGCTCAGCCTTTTGTGGGGGCTGCTCTTGTCTGAGACCTGAGTGCTCACAGCCCCTCTCTGAGGTGAGCAGTCCACAGGGCGTCACCCCGCTTGGCAGGTGGGGAAACTGAGGCCCGGGGAGGTGGGGGGTTCTCCAGGTGTAATCTTAATTTTAGTTGCAGTAAATACACAGGTAGGTAGACACTTGCCGCTTTTCGATCCCCGCACCCACACTTAGATGGCATGACCTACACTCATCCCGCGGTCCAGCCACCACCACTAGACCTTCCCAGAGGAAGAACAACAGGATCCATGTGATGGGTTGTGGGCCCATCTTCCTCAGGGGCCCTTGGCGGCCACCCTTCCCGGCATGTCCCCACATCTGTGTCTGTGTCCAAGCTGCGGGAGGCAGCCCTC
The DNA here is from genome assembly GCF_000313985.2 of Echinops telfairi. Taxonomy (NCBI): domain Eukaryota; kingdom Metazoa; phylum Chordata; class Mammalia; order Afrosoricida; family Tenrecidae; genus Echinops; species Echinops telfairi. Next base: position 53,465,200 of record NW_022111320.1, on the reverse strand, counting down.
AGGGTGGCACAAGAGCCTGCGGCTCCCAGCTGGTCAGCATGGTCTGTCCTCCCAATGCCCAGACTGTCCCCTGCTGAGCCCCAGCTCCCCGACCGCCACCACCCCCCGCGCACTCAGAGGACCGCCCCACAAGGTGCCCTCTGCCCACATAATGCCTCTGGCACAGATGAGGGCAGGGCAGACTCACCCTAAGCTGCTGGAGAGGGCTGGCGATCACCAGGCCAGAGAGCAGGGCCAGGGCCAGGCAGCGCCAGAGAGTGGACGCCATTGTTGCTCATGCAGCCCTGGCCCAGGCTCCTTATATGACAGACACCCGTGTTTCCCCAGTGGGGTCGGTGACCTGCAGCCTGGGGGAAGGGGGCAGCGTGGGAGGCTTTTCCAGGAAGTCGGCGTGTGGGTGGAGTCGAGCCTGTGCCCTCTGCCCTGTAACTGCCTGTGTCAAGGGGACCCGGAGGGCACTGCCAGTAGGGCTGGGGCTTTATTCCAGATGAGCTGGAGGGCATGGCCCCCCCACTTCCACGAGCAGCATCAGTGGAGTCTGGGCAGACAGAGCTGGGTGACCCTGGGTTGGGGGAGATGGAAACCGGATAGGATTGTGTGGCAGCCAGCACCTGCTCTGACCTCCTGGGTCAGTCCCAACCCCCAGCAAAAGTACACACCCCAAACTCACTGCCGTCAAGTCAGCTCTGACCCGTAGAGACCCCTTACACGGAGCCCAGGACTGTACATCTTTGTGGGAGCAGACAGCCTCGTCTTCCTCCTGTGGAGTGGCCAGTGGGCTGGAACGACCAACCCCACGGTTGACGACCTGACGCCTAACCCACACCACCACCGGGTTCCTTCCCGACAGCAGACAGCCAGGCCTGCCCTCAGCTCACTCCACGCCTGGCTCCAACCTGCTGATCTGCGGCGGCCTCCCTCCCCGTCTCACCAGGAAGCCTTCCTCCTTCGAGCCTGGCCCTCAGCCAGCCACTGGACAGCCTGCTTGCTCCACAGTCCACACTCCCCAGGGTCTGCCCGGCCCTCCCCTCATGTGGAAGTCTGTGTGCTCAGCCCTAACTGTCCCATTAGCCTCAGGACTCGCGCTCTGAGAGCCAGACCGTGTCCCGGGCCACGTCCCTCTCAGCACCTAAGGGGTGCTTCAGGGACACGACCCGGTCTCCTACCCCTGGGCTAGGGCCTCCTGGGCCATACCAGCCCCCTTCGCCTTAGTGAGACCCTCACGGGTGCTCTTCTGTGTGAGTCTGACCAAGGGGCGCCCTTCTTGTCCGTCCACTCCTGAGTCGGGTAGACGAGGCCACTGGGCCAGGAAAGTGACTGCTGGCTGTTGCTGGCCTTGGTTGGAAGCTCGGGCCTCTAGATGTACAGACTGAGCTGCAGAGAGTGGGTCCTGGGGCAGGAGGAGGAAGGGGCTGGGCTCACTGGATGTGACGGAGCCCAAGTGGAGGGTGGCCGAGTCACACCGTGACAGAGGCCGCTGGTGAACAGGGCTGGACATGGCGAGAGGGCCAGTGGGCGGTGCCCATGTTCCTAGGAAAGGCCTTAGCCCACTGCCACTGGGCACCCAGCAGGCCCTGGCACCCGGTGCGCCATCCTCAAAGCTGAGCTGTCCCAGCCCTGGAGTGACCCGGCTCCCAGATGGCCCCTGAGCCGGGTCACTGCCCGGTGATCCCTCCCCAGACCCGGAGTGCGCCTTCATCCAGTGCTCTGGATTCTAGGGGAGAAGCAACCAGAAACCGGGATTCTGAGCTGTGGAAAGGCTGGCTAGGCCCTACAGGGGCCCAGCGTCATGGGGGCAGGGGGTTCGATGTAGACTTTGATAGAAGCCGGAGAGAGAGCTTCACGTTTCCGCACAGGCCCTTCCTGCAGGGAGGGAAAGGAGGCCTGCCTGCAGCATGGGGTCTCCCCGGAGAAGCCCAGCCCAGCCGGGAACAGGCTGGCCGCCAACAGACGGCTCTGCCCTGCTTGTTACAGCTCTGGGCTGGCAGGGCCAATCCTCTACGCCTCCGGGCCCTTCCGGGCGTCCTTTGGAGCAGGAGCCGGACAGTAACCCACAGGGAAAGGGCTGGTGGGAAGGAGTCTGCGGCCTGCCTGCCCGCACTGGCTCTTCGAGTGTCCCTCTGGCTTGATGGTGTCATGCTGGGCGTCGGCGTGAGGAGGGAGGGGGCCACTCCCAGCCCCCCGAAATGGCAGCTCCTGGGCTGCAGCTTTCTCTGCATTTGGGAAACACTGGCTGGGCCGATGGAGGGTGCAAGCCCCTGTCAGGGCAGCTAGGCTGAGGAGCCCGGTGGGCGCAGCTTCCAGTCCAGGCCGGACTTTAAGACTCCATGTCCAAGGGTGAATATTGGCCCAGGGGCTACGGGTTGGGCTGCTGGTCAGAAGGTCAGCAGTTCAAATCCACCAGCTGCTCAGAGGGGAGAAAGCCCACCAAAGATGCTCCGTGCTCCAGGAAAGGCTGCAATCTGAGTGTGCTGCAGGTCACCGGGAGCCAGCATCGACCCCGTGGCCGTGGGTTGTTTGATGTTCATTTTTAAGTGATTTTCATTTTAAGTGAACACGTGTTCGTGTAGGGAGGTGAAGCTTATAGGGGCCAATACCAGGAGACGTGGGTCTGAGCCCCACCTCTGCCTGCCTCTTACAGGCTGAGTGGCTCTGAGCAAATCGCCTGAGATCTCCGTGCCTCAGTTTCCACCGCCGCTGATGGGCACAATGAAAGCCCGTCGTGAGCAGATGTGGAGTTAATTCAGGCAAGGTACTTAGAACCTGCCGGGCCCGGGGAGCCCAGGGCTGGCTGTGACACACAATTGGGGTGCCCTCTGGTCCCTGGACAGGGTGTTGTGGGCGGGCTCCCACAGGGCACTTGAGGACAGGGGCAGGGGACTACAGAGCACAAGGGCGCATGAGGTGGGACAGAGGCGCCCTCTCACCCTCTGCCGGCTTCTCCCCGCTGCAGTCGGGGCTGTCGATTCCAGGCCCTTGGGTGGCCTCCCTGCCACCCTGCCCCAAAGAGCCACCCGCTCCAGTTGAGCAGCAGTGGCTCTCGAGTGGATGCCCACCCAGGGCTCAGCGGTGTCCCCAGGGCCGCCTTTTTTGGAAGCAGACCTTGCTTATGAGACGTCTCCGGTTGGACCGGAGTTTCCAGACGTCGCATGGCAGCTGAGCAAATAGACCATGTGCAGTGAACACAGCTGATCGCACGCAGCCTCTGTTTAATGCTGGGGCGCTGGGGCGTCAGCTTCGAAAGGGAGGTGTGGCCGGGGCAGCAGGTGGGATGATTCCCAAGGCCCAGTGGGGACAGGGGTGCTGGACGCAGGGCTTAGAAGATGTCAGGGACAATGTAGTCCGTGTGGAGGCCATCGATGAGGCCAGCCCCACTGTTGTGGACGAACCAGCAGGCCACCTCGGCTCCACGCCGGGGGTCCCTACTGTAGTCTCTTTGCGTGCCCCTGGGGAGAGACGAGTCCTCTGTTCACCCTTCACCTGACAGGGTCCCCCCATGTGACTCCCCGAGGGCCAGGCCGCCCCCGCCCCCGGGGACCCTGAGCACACCGCAGAAGCGGAAGGGCTGGGCGCATGTGGCAGGCCCACCTGGTCACCGTCAGCCGGTGGTTCTTCACCACCATGGTGGCATCTGGCTTCTCCGGGTCAGAGCCTGGGTGGACACCGGACACTTCAACTTCAAAGGGGTGGAGGAATTGTCCTGGGGAGCGGCACAGGAGGCGGGGTCACTGCTGGGCTTTGCCTCTGCCTTGCCCAGAGCTGGTGCGCACGCGCCAGGGTTTCGAGGGCTGCCTGGACATTCTTCCAGGGCCTTGACTGTCGCCGGTCAGCACCACCTCTGGTCAGTCAGCAAGTGGGCGGGGGCTGACGCACACACGGGGCCATTGCTGCTGCGGCACGCCACTGCCCAGGGCCCCAAAGACACCTGCTCGTGAACTAAGCCAGCAGCAAGGGGACGCTCGTCCGCAGTCCTCGCGTGCGAGGCAAGCGGGGACGTGGGCTACCCGGGGCTGGTGGGAGTGGGGGGATCGCGCGTGTGAGGGTACGGAAGGAAGGTCTGGAAAAGGAGTGTGCGCAGCCGCAAGACGTGCGAGGGCAATTCCGCGCACTGACGTGTCCGGGCATCGAAAGAATTTTCTGCGGAGAAGTTGGAAGCCACACGGGACCTCACTGGCTGTGGGAGACTGGATACATGCTCAGAGGGGGAGAGAGGCCAGAGGGGAAGGGGCCTGCAGAGGGCCAGTCTGTGGCCCACCCACCCACGGGGGATGGAGCTTCCTGAGGGCGGAGCAGACCTCGTACCTCCATCCCATGCTCACTAAGCTGCCTTCTCGTCGTGTGATCTCATCGTGAGATCTATTGTATGATCGCTTCCTGTGATCCACTGTGTGGTCTCACGTGATTCCCATCGTGTGATCTCATTATGCTTCATTGTGTGATATCTTCCTGTGATCCACTGTGTGATCTCATTGTGTGATTCCCAGCGTGTGATCTCATAGTGTGCATGATTCTAATTGTGTGATCCATTGTGTGATTTCATCATGAGATCGGTTGTGTGATCTCATCCAGTGATCCACTGTGTCATCTCTTTGTGTGATCTGTTGTATGATACCGGCATGAGATCTAATATATAATCTCTGTGATATTGTGTGATTCCCATCATGTGATCTCATTGTGATTCATTGTGTGATCTCATCCTTTGATCTCATGTGTGATCTCTTCCTGTGATCCATTGTGTGATCCAGTGTGTGACCTTTTCCTGTGATCTGATCTTGTGATTCCCATGATGTGACCTCATCATGTGACTCATTGTGTGATCCACTGCGTAGCCCTCACAGGAAAGCCTGTCTCTGGCAGCCCTGGGCCTCAGAGGCCATAGGGAGGTGGCCTGGTGTCCAGCAGGGAAGCTGACTCCTTGCTCCAGGAGCCCAGAGGAGGTCACTGACTTCAATCTGCCACCCATGGTCCTGCCCACTGGCCAGCCGTACCCAGCAGGCCGTGGGTCCGAACCGACATCTGGTGACTGTCCAGCACGTAGAAGCCCAGGAAGTCCTGGTGGGCGGCACTCCCATTCCACACCCGGTGCAGGATGACCTGGAAGGTGCCCCCATCGCCCACGGACACCACCAGGCTCCTCTTCCTGTTGATAGTCACCACCACCCTGCAGGGTCGGGCCAGCCGTGAGGGCAGGTGGGGCCTCACTGCACCCCAGCACCCACCCCAGCACCCCGCCTCCCCACCCCCGTCTCCCCACCCTGGCTTGGTTACTCGTCCTGCCGCAGCACGGCCTGGTCCGCCCAGGAGAACACGGGTCCACCTGAGCCGGGGCCCAGTGAGATGTTCCCAGGAGTCACTTCCAGCTGAAAGCCCGTCGCAGGGTTGGCGATGCCCAGCCTCCCGAAGTATGTGCCCCCATGCCCAGCCTGGTCGCCAACAAGCTGTCCGTTCACAGAGAAGCCTGCAGGGGTCAGAGCCTGCTGTTGCCCATGCCTTCCTCCTGAGAGACGCCCATGCTACCCCCTGCCACTCCTGGGGCTCCTGGGGACCTCCCTTACCCCATGACAGCTCTGCTCCTTATCCTGGAGCCCCTCACCCCCCAGCCCAGTGGCTTCACTCTGCAATGATCTGTCTGTCAGAGAGCGGTGGGGGTGGGGAAGGGAGAAATGGGGGGGGCTCAACCAACACTGTGCAGAAGGAAAGAGGGAGGAGCCAAGTGAAGAAGAGGGGCACCCCCACTGTCAGAAGCACTGCTGGGAAAGCAGGGGGGGGGGCTTCCTCGGCCACACGTGGGGGAGGTGCAGCAGGACCGCAGCATGTCTTGTGTGGGGGCCAGGGCAAGAGCAGGGCCTGGAGCCCATGTTCGAAAACGCTTAAGCACTTTGGACGGCACTCCAAGTGCCGGGGGCGCAGAGCCAGCACTCCCACAGCGGCGTGTACATCAACACGGGTCTGTGCTGGGCAGGCAGGGCTGCAGGACTGACATTCTGCCCACAGACTGACTCACACTGGCCACCTTCCTGAGAGCAGCCACGGCACAAGCTGTGCACGTTGCCCAAGAACAAGGTGGCAGTGGAAGTTCGTGGGAGCAGGCACGGGGTCCTTCTGGCTGGGGCTGGGCGCCCGGGAGACCAGCCCTGGGCTGGGCTCAGGCCAGTGGTGGGAAGAGGAAGCAAGTTCAGGCCAGAAGGCGCAGCACACACAGTCGGCGGGCAGCGGACACCCTGGCCACCGTCCTGTGTGTGGCTGACAGGGAAGTCTTGGTCCCGCCATGGCCCGTGTCTGGCAGAGAGCATGACACCCACCCATACCTGTGTCGGGGTCCTGCACCATGTCCCCCCACCCATACCTGTCGGGAGTTCTGCACCCCGTTCAGGACCACCCATACCTGTGTCGGGGTCCTGCACCAGGTTCAGAATTGCGCCTGGCTGCTCATTGATGTTGAAGCACAACGTGAGCTCTTTCTGGGGCACATGGACGATGAAGTGGGGGTCAGTGTCCACTGGGGGCATAACACAAATTCCGTGAGACTGGGCTTTGGGTAGGCCCCAGGGGACAGCTGGACAGTTGGGGGGTTGCCTGGAAGGCAGACACCACCACCACCCCCAACTCACCACCAGTGACTTGATCAGGCAGCTGCTGGCCCAGAGGGCTGGCGTGTGTTGGCAAGGGTTGCCAGGCAGGCAGCATGTAGACTGGCAGGCGAGAGGGACCGGCATTTAGAGGCAAGGTGGCTGGGCTGCCCGGGAGCTGCTGTCCCTTGCCTGATGGCCCTCCCATACAGTCCCGAGGCCCAGGGAGCAGTAGGGACACTGTGCACCGTGCACCCTTGGGTGCCTCTCAAGGAGTGCGACAGAGGTCATCTCCCTCCCCCAGGCTGTGGGGGAAGCTGCACAGAAGGGTGGGAGAGCATCTCCGAGGGGCAGTCAGGAGAGCTGGGACGGAGGAAAGCAGCCTGGGGCCTTTGCTCCCCATCGGGCGGGTGGGGGACGGGCTGGGGACTTTGGGTCAGGCAGACTGAGTGCAGCTCGGGGTGGGGGAGTGCAGCAAGCGGGAGAGGTAGAGACTGCGTCCCTGTCCCTTCCATGCGTCCCTTCCACGTGACCAGCACTTACTCCTTCTGGGTCCCACCAGCTCTGCAGAAGACAATGACAGATGACGTGTCCCTACCGTGCCCCACAAGACAACCCCCCCCCCCAGTCTGCATGTGTGTCCTGGGTCCAGAGTGAGTCTGCATTCCTTTCTGGGCTCCCAGGCCTACCCCGGGGTCACCCCCCTCGGTTCGTTCCTGGTAGTAGCCTCAGGGCTGGGCACAGGCTCAGGAAGCAGAGACTCCATCCAGAGGGAGCCCCAGGACGGGGCCAGAGGGCTGAGGGCAGGGGGCAGGTGGGAAAGGGGCCAGGCTAGCGCTGCCGGGCTTGGGGGGTAGGGCGGCGCGGTGCTCAGCCACCAACAGCCCCTCCATGATGAAAGGCTCGAGGGTTAAGGCCCACCTGAGAAGTCGTCTGGAAGGGAGGAGGGGAGAAGAGAAGAGGGTTACAGGCCAGAAGGCGTGGCCCTCAGAAGTCTCCCGCTGCCCACGGCCTCCTGCCCAGCAGGGCCCTACCCTCTGAGGGCTTGTCGATTGTGGGCCTCAGGCCATCCTGGTCAACCATGCCACTGATGGTCATGGAGGTCAGTGGGGTCACGAACTGATAGTCCAGGGACATCTTCAGGGCCTGGGCAGACAAGTCAGCCTTCTCCTCCCCCTCCACCTTCATCCTGGGAACAGACGGACCGGCACCAGTTCTGGCCCCTGGCGCTGCCACGCTAAGGGACTGGCACGCCCTGGCCCTGGCCCCTGCAGGCATGAGTTCAGCAGCTATGTGTGATGGATCTGCAGCGCCCCGAGGGTCTTAATGGGGGTTTAATTGCCCGCCACAGAGAAAAGCACCCCCAGGCTGGGCGGGCGCCCGGCTCAGGTCCCAGGGGAGACCCCTGCCACTCCATCGGCTGTCTGTGTAGTGGGGACAGTGAGAGCTTCCCCTGCACCCTCGACGCAAGGGCGGAGGAGAGCGGGGGGCAAAGAGGGGGTCAGGGGTACCGCTCACACTGCTGACTGGGCTGGGGGCTGGTGTCCACTTCGTGAGCGAGGCTGATGGACGGAGAGGAGGCCGTGGGGCCCGCCCCGCCCACGAGGGGCTGCAGCCCTACCGCTTTGCCAGCAGCTCCTGGATGGTGAGGTAGGCCCAGAGCCGCTCCAGGTGGTTCTCCAGCACATGCCCCCGCTCCCGGAGCAGCCTCTTCATCTGCTCCTGGTCCACCCCGCACGTGGTCTGGAACGCCCGGCCCTCCTGGGGGACGCGGAGGAAAGAGCAGCACCCTGGGCTGAGGCTCCTGGTCCAGAGAGGTCCCTCCCCGCAGCATTATTCTGAGCCCCTCTCCTCCCTCCCTCGTGCTGCAAACACTCCCTGCCGGCCCACCCTCCAGAACCGGCTGGACCTGGGCTCTACCCTCATGGGCTCCCAGCTTCAGGGAGGCCAACAACCCCAACCTCCAGGTGGTTTCTGTCAACACCTGTGCCTCCAAATGCCCACCCCCAGTAGGCTGCATGCACGATTCTGCGTGTCAGGACACACGGCACATCTGCTCTCTCCCCAGGGCTCCCCGTGTGCCAGCAGCACAGGCCGGTGGGCAGGGCACACGGTGTCACTGACCGCTGCACACGACAGCCAGGGCAGCCTACCCGCAAGGACAGACAAGGCACCTGAGGCCCGGGGACCTAGAGCTACTGCCCAGGCTCGAAGCCTGCATCCAGCCCTCGCGCCAGGTGTGCTCTGGCCCATAAGAGGGGCACCTGGGTGCCCCACCCTGACCTGGCGCCGAGCCCCTCACGTGGACCGTGTCCTTGGGGAGACTGAAGGGAGGCACTGCGGCAGTCCACTCTGAGCCGGGGGTGGGGGTGAGGTGGGGTGGGGGTGGGGGGTATCTGTACTGGCCCCATCCCGGTCTGTCCGGCTCCCAGATTCCTGCATGGGGAGGAGCTCACGCCTGAGGGGGGGGACTGTGCTGTGTGGGATCCCTGGGGGAGGGCAGATGAAGGGCCAGTGGGGGGCTGTACCCGTGGGCCCACTGGCCTCTCCACCCTGCAGGGCTGCCCACCTACCCCCCGGGCCCGCACATCAGCCTTGAAGCTGCCCGGCTGGTGGTCAGCCACGCGCCCTGCCACCACGATCTCGGAGCCCTCGTAGAACTGCTTGTGCTGGTGCTGTGTCACGGCGGCTACTGTGTCCTGCGGGTACCGCAGCTCCACGTCCATCAGCAAGGGGGTGGCCACCTGGTTGTAGAAGCCCTGCAGGGGAGTGGGCCGAAGCCTCTGTTTGAGGGCCACCCTGGGCACCAGGAAGCCCCCCCCCCCCATCCCCTCTCAAAGGGCTTTGATCTCCAGCGCCTCTTGACTGCAGGTGGGGAGCACCCCCATCCTCAGTCCCCTACAGCCCACTCCCCCCAGGGCACTCCTGCAGACCAGAGCCGCAGAATATAGACTCACAAGGTTGAGGGGGGTGGGCGGCAGAGCCCCACCCAGACAAGGGTTGGGGAATGGGCTCCAGGTCACACCGCTGTTTGAAGTCAAATGGCAGCCAAGACCAC
>NW_022111320.1:53454334-53455376 GCF_000313985.2 Echinops telfairi | reverse complement strand
ACCTTCAGTTGCTGGGTGGCGTCCCGATCCTCATAGATCCTCTGGGCCCGCCCGTTGTTCTCCATGGACATGGCCTCCAAGAAGTTGAAGTCCACTCTGTCCCCAAAGCCCAGGTTGTAGAGCGGGTACCTGCCCCGGATGGCGTTGCGGACGTTCTTCCGGATTTGGGAACGGTCTGTCTCCCCTGCGGCCACAGTGGCAGGAGCAGGCCCCACACTCACTCACGTGCGGCACAAAGGGGCTTTGGGGCACATTCCCGGGGGTGCGGACAGCCTTCCATCTCCCCCCACCCCCAACCGTCTGGAGGCGGCACCACCTCCTGTCTGCCCAGAGCGGCTACATCCGATGGCCTCTACCAGGGCCTGCCCTCCGCGTGCGTCTCTCCAGCTGATCTGCCCAGCCCTCTGGCCCCTCATGCGGTGAGCCAGGCCCACCCTGTCTGCAGGCCCCGCCTTGCACAGCCTCCTCTCCCAGAGACCCTTCCTGCCTTGCCCTGCTGCTTCCAGGCGGAGCTCAGGGTGGCCTCCTTCAGACCGCCTTCCGGGACCCTGCCCTGCGGCCCAGGCTCTCCCTGTGTGTGGCCCGCTCCCCGCCAGCACCCTGTGCCTCCAGGACTCTCGACAGCACGTCTGCTCCTGGGTCTGCCGCCTCCCGGTCGACTAGACCCCGGGCTGCCGCCGGCAGAGACATCTGTCCCTTGCTGGAGTCTGGAGTCTCTTCTTGGTTCCAGCGTGTTCTTGGCATGAGCGAGGTAAGACCAAAACCATGCTGACTCACGAGACCCTATAGACCCTATAGGACCCTATAGGGCCGGGTGGGACGGCCCGGTGGGTTCCCTAGGCTCTGAAAATTTACGGAGTAGAAAACCCGTCTTTCTCTTAAGCAGCAGCTGGTGGTTTTGAACCTCGGACTTTGTGGATCTCAGCCCCAAATGGGATCCCTATGCCGCCAGGGTTCCACTCGGCATGCTGTAAGTGCTCCCTGCAAAAGCAGTGACTTACACACACATGGCACGCCCTGGCCCTGGCCCCTGCAGGCATGA
>NW_022111320.1:53449446-53454234 GCF_000313985.2 Echinops telfairi | reverse complement strand
CCCTGCCCTGCCCTGCCGGTCTCCCAGGCCCATGCAGAGGCCCACAGCAGCCGACTCACAGGACGGGGGCACACCCTTCAGCTTCGTGGTGTGGTCAGTGGCTTTGTAGCCGAGTTCTGGACCGGGCCCTCGGCCCCCCTCTTACCACCTCGGCGAGAAGATCGCCGCCTCCTGAGGCAGGCGGGCGGGCGAGACACTCACCCTCGGTGGGCTCGCCGTCGGTCAGCATGATGAGGATGGAGGCGTGGCTGCGCAGCGCAGGGACGGCCTCCTGGGACCTGTTCAGGGTGTCGATTCCCCGCCGCAGACCGCCGTCCAGGTTTGTGGCTGCCACGGAGGGAAAGCTCTCTCTGCAGGCACAGAGACTGCCCTGGGGCAGCCCGAGGCACCCCCACCCCAACCCCCACGCTTACCCCCAGCCACGGAGAAGCGCTGCACAAAATCCCGAGCTGCCTGCAGGTTGGCGGCGGTGGCCTGCACCAGCGAGCCCTTCCAGGACTGCACTTGAGACCCGAAGAGAACCAGGTCGAAGTGGTCGTCCGGCCGCATGTCCCCCAGGATCCTCAGGAGAGCCTCTTTGGTCTGCAGGGACAGAGGGGGTAGGGGAGGGACATGTCCCCAAGAACCCCTGGAGCTCATGGACAAGACAGTTGTCCATCCGTCCGTCCCAGGTTAGGATGTCCTGCTCCATCCGGGGTGGATGGGGGCCGGAGTGGGGGGGAGAAGGGAACCCACCTGGGAAGAGTCATGACCCCGCAGGCTGTGTTTCTAAAGTCCTGTCGGTCCAGCTGTGGCCCACTGCGCCGTGGACTGACCATTCAGACCCCAACAGGTTGAAGGACTCCCAGCAGCCCCCACACTCACACCCTGCCCTGGGGGGGGTGTCGACAGCCCACCCCCGAGGACTTGCCCACCCATCAGCGCCTGGCCCTGAGGACGCTGTCACCCTCCCTGTTTTTGCCATTAAGGACCCACGGCTGCACTGGCCCGGGAGGAGGGGGGATGGTGGGGGTTCTGGTCCAGAGGGACACCATGAGCCTAGGACTCCTGGTCACGCCCCACGTTTCTGCCCAGTCAGCCCTCCTAGACCCAGGCTGTAGAGGAGGGGTGGGAGTGGGGGGCGCTGCCCCAGCCTGTGCTTACCTGCTTCACTTTCTGGCCCTGCATGGAGCCGCTGATGTCAATCACGAAGACCAGGTTCTTGTTCAGGTTCGTCAGGTTTTGGGGAGCCAGGAAGTGGGCAAAGTGATTATTGGCGACCTGAGGCACAGGGGAACCGTGAGGCCTCTCTCCTGAGCACTCTGCCATCTGTCCGTCTGTCCATCCAGGCCACACGCTTCAGGCTCACCAGGAGGTCACAGATCTTGTCTCGATTGACATCGTAGGTCACCGTGAAGTCCCCATCCCACAGGGACGTGGGGCAGGTCGGGCAGGACTGCTGCTGTCTCACCGTGGGATGAAAAAGCACGTGGCCCTGGGGCCACAGGGGCAGGGGTTACTGCATCCAGCCCGCATCAGGAGGTTCGCAGAAGTGTGTGTGCGCGCGTGTGCGTAGGCTTCTCCCAGATGCTCCGCTCCTTGGTACCTGGCACCAGCCTCCCTGGCCCAGGGGCAGCCTGTCACCACCCCCAGCCACCCGACACACCTTTCTCCCTGAGAAGGACTTCTTGATCATGTGGGCCAGGTCCTGGGAGAGGAAGGAGGCCTGGGCGTCCAGCTTGCTGATCCCCTGGGGCTCGAAGATATCCACGTTGATCTGTAACACCGAAGCACGTCCATTCTCTCCCCGGGACTGTCCACCTCAGCACAGGGCTGGGCTCTTCTTGGCTGGTGAAGCCATCCCTGCCCACACCTCTCAGCGCGGCCCAGTGGCCATCACGGGGTGCAGGACAACCCCCCTGGAGATCCAGCAGCTTTGGGCCCTGCGTCGCAGAGCTGGGACATGCAGGGGACTCACCTTTAACAGATGGGGGGTGGGGGCAAGGAAAGCCCTCGGGAACCCCAGCTGGGGACTCTGTCCCCTTCCCGGGGTGCTCAGGTGCTGACCAGATCCCCGTGCGAGGACCAGAGAGGGGGAGCCCCAGCCCTGGGTGCAGCCCCCGGTGTGCGGGCCGTCGGGGTCTACCTCGAAGTGCTGCACCAGCTGCTGGGGCTTGACTTTGACGACAATGTTGTACTGGCCCAGCGTGCGCTTCAACACCTCCTCGTAGGTCAGGTGGAAGGTGGCCCTGCTCCGGGGGCCGATGGTGAAGTGGATGGCGAACTGCTCCATGGTCCTTCCGGAGGCCCTGGGGCCGCAGGGCGAGTGAGACCTCCTCCACGCCCCCGCCCCACCCCCATGCACGCTCTTTGGCCCCCTCTTGTTCTGGGCGGTGATCCAGCTCCAGTGGGCCTCCCTCAGCCTGCTCAGCTGGCTGCCCAGGATGGGGCCTACCTCTCCATGAGGCCGGTCTGGGAGGATCTCTCCTCTTCGGCCCTGGGGCCGCAGGGCGAGTGAGACCTCCTCCACGCCCCCGCCCACCCCCATGCACACTCTTTGGCTCTCTTGTTCTGGGCGGTGATCCAGCTCCAGTGGCCCTCCCTCAGCCTGCTCAGCTGGCTGCCCAGGATGGGGCCTACCTCTCCATGAGGCCGGTCTGGGAGGAGGCCCCTGCCCCCCCCCTCGTGGTGGTTGGCTCCCCGTCCCATCATCCCAGCCACTCACGGCCCTCTGCTGAAGGGGGCCCAGGGGGCCAGCCCCAGGACCTACCGGACGAGGCCGGCATTCTCCCCAGAGATGGCGGCTTTCCTGTACTGCTTCCAGGCGGTCACTTTGTCCTTGATGTTCCCGACGAACGCGTTCCGGTCTGAGGTGCTGCGGGGCGGAGGGGGCCCCAGGAGAGAAGGCCTCCCCTTAACCACCCACTCCTCCTGCGGGCGGCCCAGAGCCCACACCCAGCACGCCCCTCTCCACACCAGCTCTTACAAGAGGCCTCCTGGCCGGTACCCTGAGCTCCACAGTGATGCTGGGAGGGGCATGGGCAGTGAGGAAGCAGCTAGAGACACCCCCCCTCCCCAATCCCGGGTGAAGGCGTGGCCCGTGGCCTTGGTTCCTGGTAACCTAGATGGGGAGCACTGATTTTTTTCTAAGCTAGGAGCTGAGACCTCCCCTCAAAACAGAGCCTGGCCCATGGCCCTTGTGGGAGCGAGAGGTGGCCTGGCTAGGGGCCAGCTTCACGAGTGGCCCCTCTGGGAGGCGTGGGCTGGGACGGGGTGGGGTGCGCACATTGCGAAGTCACTGATGAAGGCCGTCTTGGGGATTTCCACTTCGAAGGCCACCTCCTGGACCCGGTCGGCGTTGTTTAGCACCTGGCTGGTGATGACGTAGTGTGCAAAGCGGGAGGTAACCTTGCAGTTGACCTTCATGCTCCGGATGACCACGCCATCGGCCTGGCGAGAGAGAGAGAGAGAGGCAGGGCCTCTAGCCTGGGGCAGGGAGCTCCCCCTGGACGTTCAAAGAGACAGACTCTGGCTCAGATACAAGAGGCTGAGACAGGAGAGTGGACCACATCCCCTGCAGGGACCCTTCCCCTGCCTGTGTCCATGCAGGGGGCAAGGTGAGCAGGGACAGCTCCCCAAGCCTGGACACAAGAGTGCCCTCTGTCCATGGCTCTGGGAGAGGGGGCATGCTTGGGGCCGGGGGAATGAGGATGGGCTAGTACCCCTGATCCCTCTGCCTGGCCGCTCACAGACCCGGTTACCAAGATCTGCACTCACTGTGCCCACGGCCTGGCGCTTCTGCAAAACAAAGCCAAGAGTGAGTCAAAGTCCTCTCTGCCCCCCACCCTGGCCTCCCCAGTGCTACTAGGAGGTCCCTTCACCCTCCAAGGGAGGAGGGGGGGAGAGGTAACCCCCGACCTCTAGGACGATGGTCTTGTCTCCTGTCTGGCCCCATCCAGTCCCAGCAGCCTATTTCTGCCCCGAGGTCTTAGCCACGAACCTCAGTGCCCCTGAGCCTGCCTGGGTCCGAGCCCTGATCCGACCAGGCCTGCAGAGCGGGGAGGGACATCAGGAAGACCCCCAGCAGCACACGCAGCCCCATGGCGCCGTCCCTAGTCGTGGGCCCCCGCTGTCCCCTTACTCCCTGAGACCAGGAATCGATACTGAGCTGGACAAACATGGATTAAACATTAGACAGAGCGAGGGCAGGGGACTCAAACATTGGTGGCGAACACTGTCCAGTGGAGGCCGTGCCGCCCAGGCGCACACACCAGGGTGCTGGTGGCATGCGGGACTTTCCCCTGGAGACTCCCCACCCACGCACGGCTGCCTTCCCCCAGTTTACCTTCCCTCCGTCCAAAGCCACTCAGACCCTTGTTTGCCTCTGACGGGCGAAAGGCTGGGAAGGCTGTGACCCTTCTCTCCCACTCTCAGGATTTATTCCAACTCTGGTTTGTTTGCGGAATCAAACAAGGAAAGAAAACAAGCCTTCTGTGGTTGCTCAGCCATCCCATCCAATCAGCGATGGGCCCAGGGAACCCCATGCGTGTGGCTCTCCACACCCGCACCTTTCCTCCCCCCAGGCTTCCCTGTCCTTCCCTCTCCCTCCTCCATGGTCTATCATGGTCTTCAAAGACTTCTCTTTTGGGGTGAAAATATTTTCCCCTTTTCTTTGTTTTCCTTTATAAATTAAAAATGGCGCGGAGAGAGGTGGGGTGAGGGCCAGCCCCCACCCGCTGCTGCTACTCACTAGTTCAGTAATACTACTTCTGGGTTCAGTAATGCACAATTGTACGGTTGAGATATATA
>NW_022111320.1:53446740-53447508 GCF_000313985.2 Echinops telfairi | reverse complement strand
ATTGTTTGCGAGTGTCATGGTGACTAAAGGGTGTTTTTTCATGTCCTCTATGCTCTAACTACGAAAATATTTGATTTACAAATAAGGGATCCTACTTCGCGGAATTTCATTTATCTCGGCAGGGTCTAGAACCGATGAACCGCGATCAACGAGGGTTCACTGCATGTACGGATTGTGATGAGTTGTATGAGCCCCTAATAAAACATTATTTAATAAAAAAATGTTAAAAAAGAGCAAGCCCGCTGAGCAGTTCGTTGACCACGTGCGAAAACAGAATTGCCCTCGCAGGGCTCCTCTTTTTGGGAGCAGGCCTGTCCTCCTGGGGAAACTGCTGGCGGCTTGGAGCTGATCTCTTTCTCGATTAGCAGCCTGGGCTGTGTGTGGCTCAGCAAATGTAATGGAAAGTTACTTGCAAGGCCAGACTACATCACTTGCATTACAAATAAGAGCCCCAGGAGTGCAGGGACTTTTTCCCGAAGGCCACATAGCAGGAGCCCATGAATATTCGCTTGCACGGGGTTTAAAACGAGGAAGAACGCGCTCAACCCGCAAGAGTTCGCGGGGTATTCTCGCGGCCTCCACGCCGGCGGTGGCGCTGAAGCCGAGCGTGCGGGCGCAGACGCTGGAGGCGTCGCTCTGGCGCCTTCCTCGATGGCTCGCCCTCCGGGCGCGGCTGAGCCCCTCTGGCCCGCGCCTCGATGGCGGCTCCTCCGGGGAAGACGGAGCATGCGCGGGGCCGCGCCGGCGCGCATCGCTATGGCAGCGGCG
>NW_022111320.1:53438966-53446247 GCF_000313985.2 Echinops telfairi | reverse complement strand
TGACCGCCCTTGGGGTTGCCTGCACCCCGCGTTTCGCGCGCAGCGTCCAGCATGCGTCCACCTTGAATGAAAGGCCTCAGACGTCTGATGTCCGGCTTGCGGGGCCCACTCGAGCCTCACATTGTCCCGCCAGACGCCCTGGCAAGTTCCCGCGGTCAGCGAGTGGCCCCTCCAGTTGGCGCCTCTTCCTGGCCATCAGGCCTTCCCTCCCCGTCCCCCGGCCCCACCGTGGTCTCGGGTTAGGCTGGGCCCCTCTCTTTAACTCTGGACGCTCCCAGCCTTCATCCTCAATAAAGTAGCGAGAGGGCTATTTTTAAAAACGAGTCTGATAGTGCCCCTCTGCCTTGGCTTCAAAACCCTTTCTACCATCACTCAGGATAATGAGCCTGTTCTTTAAGGCGATTTATAAGTAAGGTGCCCTATGTATGGTACAAACTGGGGCACTTTGGAAAGGGAACGGGGATATTATGAATTATTCTAGAGCCACAGACACAAACCAGAATGCACCTGTAAGGAGAAGGCCCTCCCACGGAGACCTAAGGGCACCGACCTGGTGGATTTTATTTTATTTTATTTTGAGTAGAGGGTGGGGTAAAACAGCCCCTTGCGATCTGAGCAGTACGTACATTCATGTACATGCTTGTGGAATGAGCATGTTGTATGGTTTTCCCGGAAATCGAGGACAATGGTAATTGAGTTGTCACTCATTCGCGGCCTTAGAGTATTAGCTGTCACCAACTCACATTTAACTGCCCTTGTGGGCTTCGGAGACTGTCACACTTGACCGGAAGAGAGCCTCCTTCTCCCGAGGAGCGGCTGGTGGCTTTGAACTGCTGGTCTTGTGGTTAGCAGCCTGAGGCATAACCACTAAGGCCCGGGGGATTCTGCTGTTCTCTTTTATAGTGAGGATAGTTTTGTATGTGGAGCACCCGTGGTTTTAGCCTCACTGGGGTGGAAGGCCCCGTTGGGCACCAACGACTGTGGGCCCCCTCTTCTGGCAGTTGAATATTCATGCTGAATTTTCTGTTCCTTTTGAGGGTGGACCTGAGAGGTGCTTGACACAGAGCTGATGATGGATCCAGTGGTGGGCTCACTCAGACACATTTTTCGCAGCTGTTACTGAAATTGTATCCCGCAGGAGGTTGCAAGGGTCATTCTGAGTGACCTTGCTATAGGTCGAAGCTGCCTCTGAGTGAGAGTACGCCTGTTCCTGACTTGCGCTTTGAGAGTGATGGAGTGAATGCCGCTCCTTGGCAGGCTCCAGATGGCTGGTTTGGGGGTGCAGGCAGACACACCGGTGTTCTGCCTGCACGCCAGAACAATGTGTGTTTTCCTTGCAGTACGTCATCAAGAAACTGAACCTCCGAAACGCCTCCAGCCGAGAGCGCCGAGCCGCTGAGCAGGAAGCGCAGCTCTTGTCTCGGCTGAAGCACCCCAACATTGTCACCTACAAGGAGTCCTGGGAGGGAGGGGACGGGCTGCTCTACATCGTCATGGGCTTCTGCGAAGGAGGGGACCTGTACCGGAAGCTCAAGGAGCAGAGGGGCCAGCTCCTCCCCGAGAGTCAGGTGGTGGAGTGGTTTGTCCAGATCGCCATGGCCCTGCAGGTACTGTCCCGACTCGCCACCCTCCTCAACTCAGGGCCAGGGTGTCGGCGAGTCTAGGGCCCCCAACACCTAACATAAGAAGTGTCTTCTTGGGTCAGTCTCTGTAGGGCAGTGCGCCGCCTCCTCCTTCCTGCTGCTTTAGAAAGCTTCTGATTGGCGATGGCCTGTATCGATTTAGACAAGAGTGTCCTGTCCGCTGGCATTAGAGACCACTCACAGTTCGTGTAATCCATATGGCAAAGCCGACTTATAGCAAACTGCAGAGACAGAGCAGGCCTGTTACAGCCGCTCCACTGCGCTGGGCTGCAAGGAGGCTCGGCCTGAGCTGCGGGCCAGAAAGGGGAAAGGCAAGCTGTGTGGTAGCACGTGGCTGTGGTGGGGTGCCATCGCGCCAGCTCCCACCCGTCATGACCCTGTGCACAACAGGGTGAAACACTGCCCGGTCCCGTGCCACCCTTCCAGCTGTGCCTGTGCCCGCGCCCCCGATATAGCCCTTGGGTGTCAGTCCATCTCCTCGAGGACCCTCCTGCACACTGCCGCGCCCTGCAATGTCAGCGTCCCTGCCTTCAGGAGGGAGATGTTTGTGAATGCCACTCTGGACCTGGGCAGAGCTGCCCGGGACTCACTGGCCTTGTCAGTTAAGTGCTGAGAGAAGCTCTCCGTGGTTGGAGACATTCCTGGCTGAGGATTCCATGGGTCTGCGAGGAGTGTGCATCTGGTGGTGTGCTAAGTGCCCTTCTACCTTCAGTGGACAGTGGTCCACTGCAGTGGACACTCCAGTGTCTTGTTTCTCTCTAGTGTCTTAACTGGACTCACATACGGCTAAACTGGCATCGTCAAAGCTCCGGGGAATAACTGTGATGCTATTGGGCAGAACAGTGCCCCAAGGTCCACTCTCCCACTCTGGAAACTCTGAGTTAGGCTTTTAAATGTAGCGACTGGGAAGCCAGAGTGTCTGGGTGTGTTTGTAGCTAACGAAGGTGTTGTCACCCACGCTGCGGTTGGCCTGTGAGATGCCGTTGTTGTTAGGGGCCGTCAGGTCTCTGCAGCCTTGTGTGCGAGGCAGTGAAGCCCTGGCCCCCTCATTGTCCTCACAACTGTACGGTTCAGCCCCGCGTTGCCGCCACTGTGTCGGTCACCTTGAGGGCTCTTCCTCTTTTCCACCCACCCTGCCTTTACCCACCAATCGTGGTAGCCCCGACAGCATGTCCGTGTTTGAGACCAGGCCTCGCTGCCCTTGCTTCCAAGCACTGTGACGCTGGTGCTGCTGCCAGGACAGATGGGCTCGCTCGTCCAGCCGCCTGGGTGCTTCCGTCTTGTTCACCAACCCCGAGCGCACTCCAGGGCACCGGCTCGGTAACGTAACTCTGGCGACGCTAACCTTGGGCACTGGGTTAGACCAAGCCTTGGCGGTGGAATAAGAGTCACAGATACATGGTCTATCTTTCCCCATTTGTATCCCACCACGGAGAGGGAGGGTACTGGTCCCCCGCCTTGGTCTGGTGGGGGACGTGGGATTGACGTGTCTCTGTGACTGTCTCCCTGTGAGACTCAGCGTGTCCACTTCATGTCATTTGATTCCTTGACCGCCGCTTCCATGAGCATGGGTTGTGGATCCAGGGACCTGGAAATCCTTGAACTCCAGTCTTGTTCATCCACAATGGTGCTCATGGACCCAGGGTGAGGATTGGTGCTTTGTGTGGTGACCCAGGGTGAGCGTTGGTGTGAGGTATACCCGCTCTGAAGGCTGTGGTCTTCGAGCTTCGTCATCGGGAAGTGCTTCGTGTCTCCTAGGCTGTCCCTCAGCAAGCGGGTGCCCTGTGCCGATAGTGGGTTGGTGCTCTCTTGTGTCCACATTCTCCCTCCCCTCACGGTCCAGCTTCTCTGATGACTTGCTCCGCTGACCGGTGGGCCAAGTGGGGTGAAAGGGCACAACCCGGATGCCCACCTGTCTTAAGAGTAAACTGTACCACAACCCCTTGCCCCGCCTGAATAAGCTCGGGCTAGATAGCAGGTTGCGCGCGCGTGTGTGTGTGTGTGTGTGTGTGTGTGTGTGTGTGTGTGTGTGTGTGTGTGTGTGTTTTAATGAGAGTCTCCCCCCATCCCTCAGTATCTACATGAGAAGCATATCCTACACCGAGACCTGAAGACTCAGAACGTCTTCCTGACCAGAACGAACATCATCAAGGTGGGCGACCTGGGCATTGCCCGGGTGCTGGAGGGCCACTGTGACATGGCCAGCACCCTCATCGGCACGCCGTACTACATGAGCCCCGAGCTCTTCTCCAACAAGCCCTACAACTACAAGGTCAGGTGGGGCGCTGCACGCCGCCTGGAGGCTGGGGTGGGTCATTGCAGAGCCCCCGGGAGGGGCGAGGCCTCGCTGACCCGCCTCGCTGACCCTCCTCGCTGCACTCTTGTCCCCCCCTAGTCTGACGTCTGGGCTCTGGGCTGCTGTGTGTATGAGATGGCCACGCTGAAGCACGCTTTCAACGCCAAAGACATGAATTCCCTAGTGTACCGGATCATTGAGGGGAAGGTAAAGAAGATTCCAGAACTCATGGTCTTTCATGTTGCCTTGTAAGTAGCTGCTGGCAAAGGCGAGGACAGACTCACTCTCCTAGCGGGTCCTTCAGACCGGCCAGTCCTTTCTGGGGCTGACGGAGTGCGAGGGGGAGGGGATTGGTAACGAACTGCAGTGTCGGCCTCTCCCTGTGACACAGGGCGGCAGGCTCGCCTTCCCTCGTGTTTTTTCATATTAATAGTCACGGTGACTTAAGGAACGCACAGGAACCAGACTTTTGGAAGCCTTTCTTCTACCTCAGAGCTAGTGCTATCTTTGCCCCAGCCGGTCCGCCTAACCACGCTCCGTTGACAGTGAATCCACTGTGTCTGGCTCATTCCGATCGCGGACCACTGATTAAAAATGGCGGAAGCCCCATCTGCAATGTGAACGCAGTTTATTCCTTCATCGGGCCAGGGGCCCTCTGCAGGGCCGGGTATCCAAGCACCATCAAGCTGTGTGACGGCTGTAAGCCATACATTTGCTCATATACGGAAACCCACTAAGTTTTTAATTGGGCGGGAAAGTATTCTGAAAGACAAACAAGGCAGAAGTTGCCCATAATTCCACTGTTAGAAGAATTCAACAAGAAAGGAGTGAGGTTTCCCTCCGTTTCTTTCCGCTAGTGAGCAGCTGGGCGGGGCTGTCTTCCTGGCCTTCTGGGTGCCGCCCTCATGGGCGTGGCTAGACACAGAGGGGCCCTGGGGCTGAGTCAGGTGGGACCTGTTGGCCGGTCCACAGCCTGCTGCTGCTGTTGGACATCATAGAGGAAGGGTAACTGATGGCCTTCCAGGTCGACTCCTGCCAATCTTAAATGATGGCTGCCTATGCCGTTAGGAAACGCTCCGTCATTTGTTCGCAAGTGTCACCGTTGTTTCTCGTTGTTTACGACTGCCATATAGCTACAGTGACCATCTGTAGAAATTCATGCCTGCATCTGAGAGAGAGAGAGTCCCCCCCAGGACTCTGGGCGGAAGGGTTTGCCCTCGATCCCTGCCCCTTGGCAGGACAGCCAGGGCAGCAGCGTACTTCCCTTGAGTGGTTTTCTGCTGATGCCTTTGTGCCATTTGTGGTATGCAAACGTCCGTCATGCCTGTGGCATTCTCTTTGCAGTTGCCACCCATGCCAAAGGATTACAGCCCAGAGCTGGCCGAGCTGATCAGAACCATGCTGAGCAAAAGGCCTGAAGAGAGACCGTCTGTGCGGAGCGTCTTGAGGCAGCCATACATCAAGCGCCAGATCTCCTTATTCCTGGAGGCCACAAAGGCGTACGTAGCCCAGCCATCAGACTGCCACGCTCACAGCCACCCACTGCTCTGACGCGTGGGGACCATGCGTGGTGTGGGGTTAGCGTGGTTGTCATCTCTGGGGTGATTACATGTGGTGTGGGGTTAGTGTAGCTGTAATCCCTGTGGTGACCACATGTGGTGTGGGTTCGCGTGGTTGTCATCTCCGTGGGGACCACAGGTGGTGTGGAGTTAGCGTGGCTGCCATCTCTGTGGAAGCAGATTGCCAGGCCCACTTTCTGAATTACCACCGAATGGCTGCCCAGTGCACTGTTAGTGTAGCTAGGGGGGCTTCTCTCGTTTCTGTATCAAGAGCTCACTGTGAGGTGGTGCCGGGTTGATGTGTTGGGCTGTGATGTGCGTGGTCGGCAGTTCGAAACCCCGCAGCTCTGAGGGAGAAAGCCGGGGCTGTCTGCTCTCTCCAACAGTTAGAGCCCCAGGGACCCACCTCGGGGGCTGTGAGCCAGCATGGACTCGGTGGTGGTGAGCGTGTTTTAAGATGCGTGAAAGGCTAACTTCCCGCGACGAGATGACATTGTGGGACGTCCCTTGCTACAGTCAGGGATCTAGACAGCCCTGGTTCTAAGACAAATGTGGGACTTGAAAACATTTGTGGAAAATGTCCATGATCTCTTCATTCCATTTTTCTTTTTTTAATTTAAGTCATTTTACTGGGGGCTCATACAACTCTTACCACAATCCATATATACATCCATTCTGTCAAGCACATTTGTACATTTGTTGCCCTCTTCATTCTCAAAACATTTGCTTTCTACTTGAGCCCCTGGCATTAGCTTCTCATTTTTTCCCCTGCTCACCCCTCCCTCGGGAACCCTTGATAATTTATAAATTATCATTTTATCATAGTCTTCATTTCATTTTTCATGCATATTTTTCAAACTCCCTCCATACAGAGTAGACGGTGTTACTAGTTGTATCTAGAAGTAATTGTCAAGGTTCTGAGGGCTTCCGGAAGGTTCCCAGCCCCAGCTGCCTCCTTGGAGCGGCCAGTGGGTTCGAACCACTGACCTTCTAGTTAGCAGGCAGGCGCTTAACTGCCGCACCACCAGGGTTTCTTTCTGGCACGGTACATGACAGGATCTAAGACGGAGGGCTGGGGGGATGCCTTCATGATCTCTGGCTTCCCCTGAGGGACCCAGGAGAGCTACCGGGACGTCTGAGTGCTCCCATTGTCGGTAACTCCCCTTCAGACAGACCTTTGACCTTCCCTTGACTCTGCAGAGATTTAACTAAGAGCCTGCAACGAGTGGTTCTATTCATTGGCATATTTACAAATCAAGACTGAATACACCCATGCTTTTACCCCCAAGTTGGCGCAGCCGCTGTGTCCTTACAAAGAAGCGCCTGAAGGTGAACCGTGTTCTGGTATTTCTTTTACTTAAGGCAGTGCCCCTAAGTTTTACAATTTTATGTTTATAGAAAGGTTGCAAATACAATGCAGAGAGTTTTGACTTACTCTGGCCCCGTTTCCCTTCTCATGAACATCGTATGCCACATGGTACACGTGTCAGGCAGGGACGACCCTGGCGTCTTGGTAGTCCCAGCTTTTTTTGGCCTTTCCCGGGCTTCCCACTGTCCTCGCTCTGCGCCCGGCTCCCTCCAGGCCCTGCGCTGTGTCCCCTCCCTGTGCCTGTGGCAGGTGCTCAGTCCGGCTCAGTGTCCGTGGCCTTGCTTGTTTTGAGGATCCTGGTGTCTTGTAGAGTGCCCCGGTGTTGTGTGTTCACACTGAGTGAGTGAGCGAGCCCTGGGCCCTGAAGATGGTTTTCTGTGCGTGGAGTCGTTGGGGGGGGGAGGCACGCGGGGC
>NW_022111320.1:53426200-53438633 GCF_000313985.2 Echinops telfairi | reverse complement strand
GGGCATGGGGGGGGCAGTAAGGTAGGTTGGGGGGGAGCGCAGGGCATGGGGGGGCAGTAAGGTAGGTTAAAACCTGTCATGGCCATTGCACAATGATGACTCACTCCTTCTTTCCGTCTTTGTGAAGAAAGACTTCCAGAAACAATGTCAGAGATGGCGATTCTAAACCCACGCCTGCGGCTCCGGTGGACTCCCGGCAGCGGGGCCCCCATCCGGAGGGACTCGCGCCCTGCCCGCCGCCTTCCTCTGCATCTGGGGTGGTAGGTGTCCCTCCGGGCACACGTCAACAAGGCGGGTCCTCCCAGGGGGACCTCGTCCGTGTGAGATGTGCGTGTTGCGGACACTCTGCTCCATCACTGCAGCTGTGCCCCTGGTGACGGTGGCACCCGAGGAGACGAGAGCCACCCAGCAGACAGCCGGCCCTTTGACAGCGAGTGAGCCGCAGGCCGCTCGTCCCCGCCAGTCCAGCTCCCACATGCCTCTCTCCCCAAATCAAACTGTGTGCCCATGTGGCGCTGCCCCCACTTCCTCCTCTCCAGTCCGCGGACGCAGCAGTGGGTGCATCTGTTCTGAGAGTTTCTGCCAAGCACGGTGGGCATTTGTGCCGGCAGCGGCGATGCTGAGACCCCTGCACGCTTGGCTGCCTTTCCAGCGCCCTGTCTGGCTCTCGGGGCTGGATGCTCCATGGTCTGCGCAGCCATCGCTTGGCGGGCAGGTGGCTGCATCTGCAGCGACTTTTTGGGAACAGGTGTTTTCAGTTCTTGTTACTGGGTCATGCGATGATCCTAGGAGCCCAGGTGGGGTAGGGGTTATGCGTTGGGCTGCTATCCACAAGGTCTGAGGTTCAAAACCATGAGTCACTCCGATGGGGCAAGATGAGGCTTGCTCCCATAAAGAGTGTCTGCCTTGCAGCCCGCCCGGCCCCATGGGAGCTGTGAGTTGGGCCTGAGGCCACGGCAGTGTGTTGGGTTTCACGGTGACTGTTTAGCTTTGGGGCAACTGCCGAACTTTTCTGCAGCAACCGGACTACCGTCTACTCCCCCAGCAATGGAGGGCCTCCAGTCCCCGTCCTAGCCAGCACGCGTGCCATGCCCGTCCTCCTGATCCCAGCCCGCGGCGTGGCGAGCTGGGTGCTCATGGGGCTTTGGGCGGCTCCTCCCCAGTGGCTGACGGTGGGGAGCTGGGTTTTCTTTTCACGTACTTTTGGCCATTTGTGTAGCTTCTTTGTAGACGTGACTGCACAAGTCATGTGCCCATTGAGTCTTTCTGGAAATCATTTCTTTGTCACGACTGAAAATACTTTCTCCCATTCCATGGGCTATCTTTTCACTCTTGCTAGTGTTCTCTGAAGCACCAAAGCTGTTCTTTTGAACAAAGTCATTACCTGTGTTGAGAGGATGCTCAGCGGGGCCTGTGCCAGTTCAGCACCTTGCACACAACCTTCTGCCCTCCTTCCTGAGCCCACACCGGCCAGTGCACTGCCCCTAAGTGCCTGTCTGGTTCCCTGGGTGGGGGTGGTCAGTGCATTTAAAAAAGAAAAAGATCCAGTTCTTAGAAGAGCCCGGTGAACCGAAAGGTAAACACACGTGAAGGAGAAAGGGCCCAAGCAGAGTCCGTCTCTGCGTGAGGAGCTGCTGTCTGCGTTGAAGAAGCTGAAAGATGAATGTGGGGCAGCATGTCTTGTCTTTGGATGAAACCTAGTTTGTCCGTTTGTCTTTTGTTGCTTGTTCCAAGACTCTGGTGCCAAGCCCAAGGTCATGAAGATGCACTGCTGTATTTCCCGCTGGGCGTTTTGGGGTTTGAGCTCGTAGATTTAGGTCATCAGTCCAGGTTAAGGGTGGCATGGGTGCGAGGAGTGCTGTCCTAACCTGGGTGTTTTCACTCAGGGAGAAGACAAGTGTCCGTCCCAGGAGAAGGCAGTGGGGGCCGGCCCGTTGAAGACGCCTGCCAGTCTGAAAGGCCACGCCTGCAAAGGGGACCTGAGCAGCCCCGCTGAGTCACTGGCCACAGTCAGCAGGGTGAACATCATCATCGTTCCTGCGGGACGGGAGGCCTCGGGGAGTGACAGCCTCGCTCGGGGGACTCGGCCGGGGTGCTGCAGTCCCTCTCATGAACTGGATCACCCTGAGTCCAGTGGTGAGCAGGAGAACCTGGGTCCCTCCTGCTCCCCGGAGGAGGCCACTGAGGCCGGGAGTGACGTGGGGAAGCCTCTGGAGCCGCGGCCACACGAGTCCTTTGTGAGTGACGGGCAGAGAAGGCTGGGAGGGTGGTCGCCATGGAGGGTGCTATGTTAGGGAAGCCGTCACTGCATGCCTCCTGGTCCCGTGCCCCAGGTAGCGTGTGAGGGGACGTTCAGCACCCTCACGTCTCACGAGCCTCTGGCTGGCTCCTCCCCGACACAGCCCGAGGCTCTTAGATCCCTCTTCTGCCCTGTGGCTGGCACGCTTGCCAGAAACATGCTCGCTCCCAGGGTTGCTGCTTTCCGCCTGGTTCTCCCTGAGTGCCGCAGATGGACGAAAGGTTGGCACCGCCAGGTGATCCACCCTCGCTCCTGGTAACTTCCTTACGGAATAAAGCAACATTCCATGTATTGGAAGCAAGGGAGACACAGAGAAGAGAGGGAGGGGAACGAGAGAGAGACCAAAGGCTTGTGATGCTGAGTGTATTCTAAGATGATTAGCGATTGTTTTCTACTTCTATGTCGTAAAAAGCCTGGTAATAGTTGAGGACTAGGGAGAAAGCAAGAACATTAGAATAAATTTAGTATATAGAAGAGTACAATCTTTTATATAGACATATTTAATGTGTATCTGGAATATATCTCGCATCTAGGATATTGAATGTAACTTATGTCCAACTCGCTGCAGCCCTGTCTGAGGGAGCAGAGCAGCCCCAGGTGCCTTTGTGCTGGCCCCACTCCCAGGACGTCTTGTGCACAGCAGGTGGACACTGCCCAGTCCTGCATACCCTCACAGCCCTGCCTGCTTCTTCCCACTGTCGCCACTGTCTCTGCCCCATAGTCACCGACCTTCCT
This sequence comes from Echinops telfairi, assembly GCF_000313985.2. NCBI lineage: Eukaryota > Metazoa > Chordata > Mammalia > Afrosoricida > Tenrecidae > Echinops > Echinops telfairi. The sequence goes on along the minus strand of NW_022111320.1, from coordinate 53,435,599 downwards.
CCGAGCACCACGTCCTCTCCAGGGACTGCTCCCTCGGGACACGCGTCCACACTCCCCACTGACTCCCTCCAGAGAAATGCATGCACGCATTCCCCTCTGAAAAGGGAGTCAGTCAGTTGTTTTCTGTTTTAACCTCCTTGTCCAGCTAGTTTAATATTTGGAAACTTTAACCATATTTCATAGCAATATAATAAATACATGTGGCCATGTAATATAGCTCATAGCAATATAATAAATACATTTAGCCTTGTAATCTAGCTCATAGCAACATACTACAGTTAACCATGTAATCTAGCTCATAGCAACATACTACAGTTAACCATGTAATCTAGCTCATAGGAATAGGATACATTTAGCCATGTAATCTATCTCATAGGAGCCCTGGTGGCACTTTCAGGTAAACGTTGGGGTACTAAAAGCTGAAGTCAGCAGTTCAAGCTCACAGCTTCTCTGAGGGAGAAAGATGAGGCTCTCCTTCCACAAAGAGTCTCCGTCTCAGAAACCCAGGGGCAGGTCTGCGCAGGGTCGCTGTGAGTCAGTTGGCAGCAGGGAGTCTGGTTAGGAATGGAAGGAGCCGAGTGGCTCAAAGCCACCCATGGATGTGCCGGAGAAAGGTTGGTGGTCGGCTCCCATGAAGATCGGGCTGGCAGCCCTGCTCCGCCACAAGCAGCGGGGTGGCACCGCAGCAGCAGCACCGTGGGGTCATGTTAGGTAATGAATTGTAGACTCGCCCACAGGGTCAGAGTTTTGTGTTTTCTCCAGACAACTTGAAGATGTCGTGCCCACGTTGCTGACTCTGGAAGCAATCTTACCGCACAGCACAGGAGGCTTCTGATTAAGATGTGGATGAAATGATAATATCTAATGTCCATCCTCCTAAAAACCCAGACACTAATCAGTAAAGATTCCAAGGTTTAGTTGCAAGAATCTATTTTGCTTAAATGTTTGATAGGCATTCGTTCTAAGACCAGCTATCTGAATAAAACACTAAGTCCCTGGTGACCTTTATAACTTAAAAGGTCATTCGTTTTATTATATTGCTAGCAATCACTCATTGTCTGAGCATCTGGTGTGTACCAGAAACAGCTCTGACCACTCTCGGTAGCACCAGTGTGCATGGCGGCCCTCCGTTTTAGATAAGGGAGAGTGAGCTTCATCTGACTCAAACTCAGCCGTCCCCTTGGCGGTGCTCCTGAGGGAAGTCAACTTATGTTGAATTGGATCTAATTGAAAACAGTTGTCACTTTTCTGAAGAGGAAATCGATGAAAAGTGATGAAGAGATCTACTGTTGAATGAAATATCAGTCATTTTCAGGGCAATGACCCTGAGCAATTTAATTAAAGAGAACACTCATCTTGGTTGTAGGGAGAGAGAAAAAGCCCAGACCATTTGGATGCGGACGCGGTTGCTGGAGAGAGTGTTGTAGAAATGCAGGGCAGAGCCCACCCAGCCGGGCCGCCCCTGGGCCGTGAGGGTGAGCCCTCTGCGTGCAGGCGGCGGCCGAAGGGCAGCCAGCGGCCTGCGGTGCGGGCCAGAAGCAGGTCAGTGAGAACGAGCTCTGGACTCGCTCCTTGCACCGCTGCCTGGGAGCAGGCCCCGGGCACAAGGTTCCTCTTCAGGGTGATTAGCAGTTCCAAAATGGAACAGCAGACTGGGAGCAGAGCAGTTTTTAGTATCAGTGAGTCGGCAGTGACTGTGATGGTAGCACACTACCGCTAGGTGACCCTGATCCTGCGTCACGCCGAAGACCGGCTTCCTTCGTCCGCCCGCGGAGCCAAGTCACCGGAGCCCTCCTTCCTGCCAGGCCCTCTCCACACGCTTCAGCTGATGGGGTCCATGTTCTCATGGCAAAGCTGGGGGACACCGATAAACAACCACCCTCTGTCTGCCTGCCTTAATGCCCACAGGTTTCTTCTCTTCCCACCGTCGCAAGAGCCGATGTTGTGCCAACACAGGGTGCTGAGAACCACCCTTGCGCAGCCGGGGGCGCTGTGAGCAGCTCCGGGCGCAGCGAGGTGTCTGCATCAAAGGTCTGTGGGCTCGACATAGGCTTTAAACCTGCCGTAGGCTTTGTGTTGTAAAATCCTGTGCTTATATTAAGGCATCTTAGTCCTGCCTTTCGGCACGCGCTGGCCCTTGGCCCACGCTGTAATGGACACGCACAGCCTCTGCTGTCCGGGGGCTGGGCACTCGCTGGGATTGCAGTTAGGAGTTGGGTAATGTAACCCCCCCCTTGCCCTCTCAGAAAGGACTCCTTCCCAGAAGCCCCGGCAGACTGTGCCCTCTCCTAGCTGCGGGTACCACGCTGGTGGGGACGGGTATAAAGTGGACGCTCTGAAGGACAGTGCCAGGCCCTTTCCTGTAGTGCAGCTGTTGTGAGGGTGACTGACCGACTCTGTGGCTTCATTTGAAAGGACCGGCCGTTGTCGGCGCGAGAGAGGAGACGGCTGAAGCAGTCCCAGGAAGAGATTGGCCCCTCAGGTAATGTCGTCCTCTGCCCTTACCCTGCTGGCTTGCCGGCATGATTCCCAGGCATGTGGGCACCAAACCTGTGGCCAAGGAGTCAGACCCAAGTAGGGCCGCGTACAGCTGCCTCCTCGGCGCCAAGGCTGTGCTTTATCTGCAGGACTGGCCTTGGTGAGGGAAGGAACTGGTTCATAATGGTCTCGGATGGTCTTGACGGGAGCACACTGCCGTCTGTCTGCCCTGGAGCAGCTGGGGGTCCAGACTGTCAGCTCCTTCTTGCGAAGGGCACCGGAGCCCACGGGGAGCGTCTCTGAGACCCCATGTGAACACAGACGGTTGGGTCTGCAGCATGCGTCCCTAGAGGGTGGAGGGGAGGCTGCAGAAGGCAAGGGGCTCAGAGGATTTCAGACTGAGACCCAGCATGTTTACGGTGGTAAACATCTCATTTCAGGCAGTATTGCCCCGTTGGAAGCTGAGGCTCGGGCTTGATTCACTTGCCCGAAGTCAGAGCGGGACTTCGAACTGAGGTGTGGGGCACAGAGTGGCAGCCAGGACGCTGCCCTGGGACTGGCTGGGGGCTTCCCTGGGGGAGGCCAGCCCACCCCAGCCAGCTGCTTTTTCAGGACCCGCCATGAGGAGCGCGTCTCTGTGTGCTGTGGAGCCGGAAAGACCTGAGGAGGGCCAGCCACTCCCTGCCCGGCCAGCCTCTCCAGACTATGGCGGCGGCGGCGGTGGCGGCGTGGCTCAGGTACGCAGCGCTCTGCTGGGAGGCGTGCTGCCTCAGCCAGCACAGGCACACAGTGAGCCTTCTGAGGCCAGCAGCTTCAGTCCTACTGTGCTCTGGTGGGGAAAGGAACTGGTTAATAGTCGCCCCCACCCCCCACAGTCTTTTTCTTTTTAAAATTATTTTACTGAGGGCTCATACAGCTATTATCACAATCCATACAAACGTCCATTGTGTCCAGCACACCTGTACATTTGTGGCCATCATCATTCTCAGAACGCTTTCTTCCCACTTGAGCCCTTGGTCTCAGCTCCTTGTTTCCCCCCTCCCCGCAGACAGTCTCAGAAGTAACTGAATCTTCCGTCTCAGATGCAAACTCACCGCCGTCATCCCGAAGGACGGAGCCGAACTGCCCCGTGGGTTTCCACACTAACCCCTGATGGGGGTCCACAGCCCGTCCTTCTCCAGCGGGCTGGTGATTTCCAACTGCGACCACTGTGCTCCCAGGGACCCTTCTTCCCTGCCCCCAACTCCAGACTAACTCCTTACGTCTTTCCCCCGTGGAGGGCCTGGGGGTCCGAACCACTGACCTTCCGATCAGCAGCTCAGGGCATAGCCCAGTCTACCAGCGAGGCTCCTCTGGGACCCTCAGTTGGTCTTTCAAACCCTGTTTCCGAAGGGCCTTCGCCAGGCAGGGCTTGGATGGTTCTGTCATTTTACCCATCAGCTCCTTTTCCCGGCTGCGTTCTGCTGACGCCCTGCTTCAGGTGTGTGCCCAACATATGGATGGTGCAGGCTCGCCATCTGGTGGCGAGACAGGCCATTGCAAGGCCCCCAGGCCCTGCTCTCCCTTCTCCAGTGACATCCCGGAGTTTGTGACTCATTTTCCTGGCATTCTTTTTGGACGCAGATTGTTATTTTACAAGCAGGACTCTGCTCCTTTCTTTTTGCACGCTCCATTATGGAGTTGCTGGGGTGTGTGGCCCTGTCAGGTTGACCAGAGCCCTCGCGGGCCATGCCTCCGATGGGGAGGTGGGCAAGCAGAGCCAGCTGGCTATCCATTCTTCAGGGCCTTACAGAAATACCTCGATGCTCCTCAGGCTCACCTGTCAATTTTATGGGTGGCCTGGGCATCGTGCGTGCACGTGCACATCGGGGTTCTCACGTGGAGTTCTGTTTGGTCAACGTTATAGGAGAAGAGGCCGACGCGGAGCGGGTCTGAGGAGGAGCTGAGTTCCTCTGCGAGTTCCACTGAGGCGTCAGACGGGGGTCCCAAGGGAGAGTGAGTGCTTCGCGAGCTGTCCACGCAGCCCTCTCGCGCCCTCCCAGCCGAGAGCGTCACCCGTGGTCCGTGGTGCGCTCTGTAGCCAAAAAGATCTCAGCCACCCAGGCGGTTTTCCACCAGCAGTCTTAGAGCGGTGGTTCTCAGCCTGCCTCACGCGCGACCCTTTCGTGCAGTTCCTCACGTGGTGGTGGCCCCCCAGCCATACGTTGTTTTCGGTGCTACTTCGTTGCCTGCCCTGAACCTGCCAGCAGCTGTTCTCCATTCTCCTGGCCTCCAGCAGTCGGGTTTTAAACTCGTCCGGAGTGCACGCTTGTTATTGCAGGGAGGCTCACTCATGCCGCCCCCCACCCCCAGCTGTGTTTTTAGTGAGAAATTCTCAGGCAGCCAGTAATAACGAGAGGGCGTTGTTTGTTGTTTTCAGCAAAGGTCACACAAATGAGATGCGTGACTTGGTGCAGCTGATGACTCAGACCTTGAAACTAGACCCTAAAGAGAGCTGTGAAGACCTCACCGCCCCCAGTCCCGCTCCCGAGTTCAAGCTGCACCGGAAGTACCGGGACACGCTGGTCCTTCACGGGAAAGTTGCCGAAGAAGAAGCAGAGGAATTCCGTTTTAAAGACCTGCTTCCTGGTATTGGTGTATTTTTTGTAGCAAGCTGGAAAGCTTCCGTTTATTAGAGAGAGATGCTAAGCCAAGGAGCTAGTGCTTGCAAATACTTTTCATTTCATGTAGCTATTTCCATAACAGTGTGTGTTATGTTGTGATGTGTTTCTGAATAATGGGATCTTTCAGGTAGATTTTCTTCACGTTAAAGAGCGTGTTTGTGTTGTGTGTGTCCCACGTGTCCATGCATGTGTTCATCCCAGGCTTGAGAAGCACGAAGCTTAAGTTCAATTAATACGAGGGGGTACCCCAAAAACCCAGAAGTACGCCGGGCAGAGCAGAGCTTTCATAGTAGGCACCCCCCCACCCCCCGCCCGGGCTTGCGCCCAGCAACTCTCTCGGAGTCAGTGCACCCAGGGGCCCTGCCCGGGAAGGTTTCTCTGGTCACAGTGACTTTCTTCATAAAAGCACGTCCGCTAGTGATGACTGATTTGAGAGAACAGCGTGCATCTGTGAAATTTTATTTCCTGCTCAGGAAAAATGCCACAGAAACTGTTGTGATGTTGAACACAGCTTACAAGGACAGTGCTATGGGAAAACTCAAGTGTAAGCGTGGTTTTCTCATTTCAAAAAGGGTGAAATGTCGATTGATAACAAACCTTGTTCTGGACGGGTCAGCTTCCCAAATGGATGAAAATGTGGACTTGTAGCACATTTGGAGTTCATTCCACCAGGTCAGCCTGTTAATCAAGCTTTCCGTGTAGAGGTTCTGAAAAGATTGTGTAACAGTGTGTGACACAAAAAAAGGCCTCGTTTGTGGCAGTGGGGGGACTGGTTTTGCCACCACGATAATGCACCTGCTCACACAGCCATCTCAGTGCACCAATTTTTGGCCTAAAAACAAAGTGCCTCTCTTGCCCTACACACCTAACTCACCTGACCTCGCTCCATTTGACTTCTTTTTGTTTCTGGGAATGAAGGGGCGCGTGGAAGGACAGCGATTTGATGACATAGAAGAAGTGAAAAAATTGAGGGGGTGCTGTCAGCCACCCGAACAGATGAGTTTGAAAAATGTTTCCAGGACTGGAATCACAGACTTAACACATATATTGAGTGTAATGGAGAGTGCTTTGAAGGTGATAAAGTTGTTTTGTAAAAAAAAACAAACAACCATAGCTTTGGAGAGGGGTGGAAGGATTCCAGGTTTTTGGGGTACCCCCTTGTATATAGATGTATGTGTATGTAAATAGCAGTCAGACGGTAAATAAAGCCTTTACACCAGACGCTTGTGAAAGTGCACAGACTCTCAATGTGATGGGACGGCGCAGCGCTGTCTGCCATGCCCTGTTGCGTGAACGCTGGTTCTCCCTGCTGTCGCCTCCAGCGGTTGTCCCGGGCTCTGCCAAGCTCAGGAGGGCAGTGGAGCTCTTGCGAGCTGACGTCATCCGGGGCCTCGGGGTGCAGCTTCTGGAGCAGGTGTACGAGCTCTTGGAGGAGGAGGGCGACTTGGAGAGGGAGGTGAGTGTCCCGTGCGCTCTCTGACCCGTTCCTCCCTTGAACAGCGTTTCTGAAATGCAGCTCACACACCATACGATTTACTTGTCTGCTATGTAAACGTGTTGGTTTTCGTAGACTTTCAGAATTGTCACGTCTGTGAGGATGTTTTCATCGCCCCGAGGGCGGCCTGTGCCCGTAGCCGTCTGCTCCCCTCTGCCCTGGACCGTCCTCTCTGTGGCTGACCTCTGCTGGGCATGCCGTGCCCCCTGTGGCCTGGTGGTTCACGTCCTACACTTTGCGGGACGCTTTTGAGGCTTGTCTGTTGTAGCGTGTATCAGTGCTCCTCCAGTGCATGCAGAGATACTTCACATTGTGTTTATCCGTTCCTATGTCGGTGGGCATTTGGCTTGGTTCTACCATTTGGCTTTTGTGACTGACGCGGCTGTGATCACTCGTGGAGAGCTTCGGTGTTCTGGGACAGGCGCCTCCAAGTGGGATTATTGGGGTACTCTTTGTTTCGAATTGCTCACGGAACTGCCAGACTTTCCAAAGCAGTGACACCATTTGACCTTTCTTCCTGCACATACCTGGTTCCGGAGAAGGTTTGTTGTTGCCCTTTGACAGTTGTTATTTCAGCAGCTGTGAGGTGGTTGAGGTTGGCGTGTCCCCAATGACTGGCAATGTTGCGCATCTCTCTTTCCCTGTGCTTATTGGCTATTAGTATAGATGTAGGAACATGTTTTTGGATCCTTGGCTTGTTTATTTGGGTTGTCTTTCTACTGATGTGTTGGTAAAGAGTCTCTCTGTATTGTAGATACAAGTCCTTTGTCAGATAAATAGTTTGCAGATACTTTCTCCCATTCCACGTGCTCCTATTCTTTTTACTTTCTCCATATTTATTGTTCTTTGAAACATGAAAGTTAGGTTGCCTGTGGGTGAAGTGTGTTAGTCTGGGTGGCCTAGAGAAACAAATCCAGGGAGACTCGTGTGTATAAGAAAGAGCTTTATATACAACAGCAGTTGAATATTGAGGAAATATCCTAGCCTAGTCCAGATCAAGTTCATAAGTCCAATATTAGCCCATATTTCCAAACCAATCTATAAATTCCTCTTCAGACTCACGCAGCACATGCAATGATGCTGATTGCAGGAAGATCACAGGCTGGTGGGTGGAAAGTCTTGTGGATCCAGTGGCGGTGTAAGCCTCTCAGCGTTGGCAGGGCCTCCATGTGGCTCCTTTGGTGTGTTGTCAACAGGAAGTGCGTATGTGCCCCGCCTCCAGAAGCTATCTCCACGGTGCCTCCACATGAGGTCATCAAGCTGACTGACAGGCTAGACTGCACCCTCCACAAGTTGACACCAGGTTATGTAACTACCACATGAGGGGAGACAGCAGAAAGTGTAAAATATAAAATTGAATAATTTATAAATTAGCAAGGGTTCACAAGGGTGGGAAGGTGGGGGATGGAGTGAGGAAAAGAGCTGATACCGAGGGCTCAAGTAGAAAGTGTTTTGGAAATGGTGATGGCAACCTATGTACAGATGTGCTTGATTCAATGGATGTGTGGATTGTTCTAAGAACTGTAAGAGCCCCAATAAAATGATTTATTAGGTTTCTTTCAAAATGTGGGTTTCAAAAAAAAAAATGTGGGTTTCAGCTTTTTAAAAAAGTATTATCTTGTGAAGTTTTTGTTGAGAATGCACAGCAGACCCCCTGACCCAGCAGCAGCCAGCGACATCGACTGTGTTGTTGACGCCGTGACCACTGTGCCCGCCTCCGTTCTGCTGTCCCTGTCCACTCTCGTGACCGCCTGCCGTCTCCCACCTGGCTGCTGTCTCGAGAGATCTTTTTACTTTGTTGACACGCCCCCTTGTTTTCCTGCTGTCTGGTCCCTGCAGTAGAGGTCGTGCAGGTCTGTGTCTGTGCTGTCTGGTCCCTGCAGTAGAGGTCGTGCAGGTCTGTGTCTGTGCCTTCTTTTAGGAGTCTCACGTTTCCAGCTGTTAGATTTGGGTTTTGATCTGTTTTGAGTTCACTTTTGAATGTGTGAAGTGAAGGCTCGTTTTCGTTCGTTTGCGTGTGCAATCCCCCCCCAGCGCTGTATGTTGGTGGTGGTGCCCTTGGGTCCGTCCGGCGCATGGAGACCTCGTGGACAGCAGAAGGAAGCAGGCCGGGCCCTGCGCCGTCCATCCGTGTTTGTGCTTCGGTCGGAGCCCATTGTTGCAGCCGTGTGTCCAAGCCGTGTGTCCAAGCCATGTTCGTCAAGGGGCTGCCTCTTTGCACTGCCCCTCTGCTTTACCGAGCACAACGTCCTTCTCCAGGGACTGGTCTCTCTTGACCACACGTCCAAAGTGTGTGAGACAAGTCTCGCCAGCCTCGCCTCTGAGGGGCCCTCTGGCCGTCCCTGTTTGTTCTTCCGGCCGCCGTGGCACCACCACTCCAAGGCATCACTTTATTCTCACACAGCTCTCGCCCGTACAGGAGGCAGGCTGGGGTCAGGCACACCTTAACCCTCAGAGGAACCTCCTTGCTTGCTTTTTTCCCCCCCTTAATTCTTAAAAGATCATTTTATTGCGAGCTCGTACAGCTCTTAAAACAATCCATACATCAATTTTATCAAGCATATTTGTACATTTGTTACCATCATTATTTTCTAAATACATTTTTTTAATCATTAGGGCTCATACAACTCTTATCACAATCCATACATACGTCAATTGTGTAAAGCACATTTGTACAGTCATTGCCCTCATCATTCTCAAAACATTTGCTCTCCACTTAAGCCCCTGGTATCAGCTCATTTTTCCCCTCCCTCATGAACCCTT
>NW_022111320.1:53422740-53424596 GCF_000313985.2 Echinops telfairi | reverse complement strand
TCTCTCTTCCTCCCCCTTCATCTGCTCCCGTGTGCTCTGATCAGACACGTCCCTCTGCCGGAGCTGCAGATTCGGTGCTGTCTTCTTAAGTAAATTCTTCTGGGGGTCTAACTACTTTTCAATACTCTGAAGAGGTCTAGTGCAGCAGATTCACCCAATGCAGTGTGCCATTTGGTCTCTTGACTGCCCTTTCCATGAGCATTGATTATGGATCCAAGCAAGATAAAGTCCTTGACGATGTCAATCTTTATGATGTTACCTATTGGTTGTCCTGGTTTACACCGAGTCGTCATCCACACTGAAGGCTGTAGTCCTTCCTGTTCATCTGCAAGGGCTTCGGGTCCTCCTCACGTTCAGCAAGCCAGGCTGTGTCCTCTGCACACTGCCGGCTGTAAATCAGCCCTCCTCCCAAGTGCCACATGCTTCTTCACATGACCCTGCTTCTCCGATGGTTTGCTCAGCGTCCAGATGGAAAGGATGATTAAAGGACAGAACCCTGACACATACTTTCTTGCTTTTAAACCAAGCCGTACCCACCCAATCTGCCTCCCCGTCGATCCGTGACCAGCTTCTACATAAGCACAATGCAGTGTTCTGAAATTCCCTTTCTTCTCATAGTTTGTTCGGATCCACACAGTCCAGTGCCTTTGCACAGCCAATAAAACACAAGTAGACATCTTTCGGGCATGCTCTGCTTTCAGCCAAGGTGCACCTGGCATCAGCAGTGAGACCCCTTGTTCCATGTCCCCACCTTGTTCCGTAGTGTGAGCATCTGCTGGGGCGCCGTTCTTTGGGAGGGGTGTGGATACGGATCTCTGTCTGTCAGTTGGTGCCAAGCAGCTCTCTCCACATTTCCTGGCCAAGGTGCGCGAGTGCTTCCAGTGCTTCATCAGCTTGTGGAAACGTCCTAATTGGTCTTCCACCCATTCCTCGAGCCTTGTGTGGCGCTAATGCTCTCAGTGCGGCTTGGACGTCTTCTTTTGTGCCTCCTGAAATGGTGGGCGTGGACCAGTTCTTTCTGGCTCAGTGAGTCTGCGTATTCGGTCCATCTTATGCTTCCTGCATCATTTAGTGTGTTGCTTATAGAATCTTTGAATATCACAACTGGAAGTTTGAACTTTTCCTTGAGTTCTTTCCATTTAAGAGATGCTGCTGTGTTATTTTCAGTTTTCTAACTCTAGGTCTTTGCACATTTCATCATATTTTACTTTGACTTCTTGAGCTGCCCTCTGAAAAAGTTTTTAAATCATTTTATTGGGGGCTTGTACAACTCTTAATCACAATCCATACATACATGCATCGTGTCAAGCGCATTTATACATTTATTGCGATCATCATTCTCAAAACATTTTCTTTCTACTTGAGCCCTTGGTATCAGATCCTCAGTTTTTTTCTCCTCCCTCCCCCACCCTCCATCCCTCATGAACCCTTGATAATTTATAAATTATTTTTTCATGTCTTACACTGCCTGATGTCTGCCTTCCCCCACTTCTCTGTTGTCTGTCCCCCAGGGAAGGGGTTATATGTAGATCATTGCGATCGGTTCCCCAACCTTCCCCTTATTCTCCTGGTAGCTCTACTCTTATTATTGGTCCTGAGGGCTTTATCTGTTCTGGATTCCCTGTGTTTCCACTTCCTATCTGTACCAGTGGACATCCTCTGGTTTAGCTAGATCTGTAAGGTAGAATTGGGATCATGTTGGGAGGGAGACAGCATTAAAGAACTAGAGGAAAGTTGTATGCTTCATCGGTGCTATGCTGCACCCAGACTAGCTCGTCTCCTCCCCACGACCCTTCCGTAAAGGGGATGTCCAGTTGCCTACAGATGGGCTTTGGGTCCCCACTCTGCACCCCCCC
>NW_022111320.1:53416497-53422534 GCF_000313985.2 Echinops telfairi | reverse complement strand
ATATCTTTTGATAGCCGGGCACCATCAGCTTTCTTCACCACATTTGCTTATGTACCCGCTTTGTCTTCAGGCATTGTGTTGGGAAGGCAAGCATCATGGAATGCCAGTTTAATAGAACAACGTGTTCTTGCATTGAGGGAGTACTTGAGGGGAGGCCCAATGTCCATCTGCTACCTAATACTAAACCTATAAATATATGTACACAGATCTATTTTCCCATCGTCATATTTAAATATATTTACATATGTACATGCTTGTATTTAGACCTCTATAAATGCCCTTTGCCTCCTAGTTCCTTCCTCTATTTCCTTTTACTTTTCTCTGGTCCCACTATCATGCTCAGCCTTCATTTGGGTTTCAGTAATTCCTCTCTGTTGCATTGCCCTGGATCAAGCCCTTTGAAATGTTCTGTTCAGCTCTTTGACTTTATCCTTTCTCCCATTTGCCTCAGCTACTCTACGATGAAGAGCAAGTTTCAGAGTCTCCTGTGACATCCACTTTGACCTTTCCTGTCCTTTGAATGACCACTTCTGCTTTGCCCATGAGTGGCGGTCTTGACGTCCTCCCTTAGCTCACCGGGTCTTGTCATGCATGTTCAGTGCAGCACATCTGTTCTTGAGATGGTCTCAGAATTCAGGTGGGATGTGGTCAAGGTCGTATTTTGGCTCTTGTTTTAATTCTCTTCAACTTCAGCGTACATATGAGTCATTGATAGTCTGTCCCACACTCAGTTCCTGGCTTCTCCATCGCCTCTTCCCACAAATGGAGTAGTTCGGTCTGTGTGTTCCATCTGGAGATGTCCACCTGTATAGGCACTGTTTGTGTTACTGAAAACAGTATTTGCAATGAGGAAGTCATTGGTCTTACAAAGTTCTGTCATGTGATCTCCGGTTTCATTTCTATCACCAAGTCCATTGTTTCCCAACTACTGCAGCTTTCTTTGTTTCCAACTTCTACATTACAGTTGCCAACAGTTCTCAGTGCATCCTGGCCGCATTAATCGGTTTCAGAGTGAAGATGTCGGTAGATTTCTATCAACTGTAGGTTGGCCCCTAAATTTGAATAAAAGTTGTCTACCCGGATCTCCTTGGATGCGTGTCCGCATGACCCTGTCAGAGGGAGCTTGGGATCTCAAGGCAGCTCTCGAGGTGCCCTTCTTGGTGAGGCCTGCAAGCCATTCCTCTCGAAACTGCCCTGCCGGTGCATATGTCAGCCGTGGGGTGCCCTGCCGGTGCGTATGTCAGCCGTGGGGTATGTGTTCAAAATGGGCAGCCCAGCCCTTCTCAGCTCACTGACACCTCGAGTGTCCGGCTTTCTGCATTCCAGCTCATTTTAAAGCATGTGCAGTATTCCCAAATTCACACTTCCTCCCTTCCAAGTTCTGATTAACAGATGTTTGCAGCTGTTTCTTCTTCTTTTCTTTAACCGTTTTATTAGGGGCTCATCAGACAACTCTTATCACAATCCATACATACGGGTCAATTGTGTAAAGCACATTTGTACATTCATTGCCCTCATCATTCTCAGAACATTTGCTCTCCACCTAAGCCCCAGGCATCAGCTCCTCATTTTGTCCCCTCCCTCCCCGCTCCCTCCCTCCCTCATGAACCCTTTAAAATTTATAAACAATTCTCCCTTCACCCACTTTTCTGTTGTCCGTTCCCCAGGGAAGAGGTCACATGTAGATCCTTGTAATTGGTTCCCCCTTTCCAACCCACCTTCCCTGTATCCTCCCGGTATCGTCACTCACACCACTGGTCCTGAAGGGATCATCCGCCCTGGATTCCCTGTATTTCCAGTTCCTATCTGTTAACAGTGTACATCCTCCGGTCTAGCCAGACTTGCAAGGTACAATTGGGATCATGATTGTGTGTGTGTGTGTGTGTGTGTGTGTGTGTGTGTGTGTGTGTGTATCAGGTATGAGGTATCATCAGAACCAAAAATCTTACCATAGTGAATGAGGGGGGGAGTGTGGAGTGGAGACCCAAAGCCCATTTGTAGACCACTGGAGAGTCCCTTACAGAAGGGTCTCAGGGAGGACACGAGCCAATCAGGGTGCAACGATGAAAAATACAACATTCCTCTAGTTCCTAAATGCAGCTGTTTCTTCTTGTTTGAGTCGTGCCCCATCAGCAAACGCAGGCCCTGAAGGCTTTGGCCCCCGACTCGACTTTGAGCACGCAGCTCGTCTTCCTCAGTCACATTCTGAGCCCCTCCCAACCTCAGAGCTGGACCGTCTGGCACCATCTCTGACAATGTTCTGCTTTTGTTCTCGAGGCTCTCGGTAGCTGGCCGTCAGTGCTTCCTCGCCACCCGTAAGGTTTCCAGTGGCTACTTCGTCCACAGCGGGCAGCCAAGTCCTTCTGTGTTGTCCGTCTGCTTAGTCTGGACGTGCCTCTGCAACCTGTCCACGGTGGGTGACCCTGCTGGCACCCACACGGAAATACCAGTGACACAGCTTCCAGCATCCCAGCAACATGCAAGGTATGACAGACCGACAGACAAGTGGTGCAGCTGGCCTAGACTTGTGTTATTTGGGGACATCCAGGTCTGTCCTACCAGCTTGTACGTCTGTCCTGATGCCAGCACCACAGTCTTACGGCTGTCACTTTGCAGTAATTTTTGAACTGGAGAGCTGAGTCCTCCAGCTTGGCTCTTTGGCAACATTGTTTTGGCTGTTCTGGGTTCCAGTGTTACTAGATTTTAGAATTCTCTTGTCAATTTATACATAGAAGCTAGCTGGGATTCTGACTGAATCGTAGATCCATTCGGAGAGTGTTGCTCTTTTAACAGTATCTTCCAATTCACAAACATGAGATTTCCCCCATTATGATAGATCTTTAATTTTTTTGACACTGTAATTTTCAGAATGTTTTGTGCCATTTATTCCTCCAAAGAGAAAAACTCCACACTCCCTGCCGAGTTCATGCCGACACACGGGACCCTCTCAGCCAGGGCAAAACTGCGCCCCTGGGTTTCTGAGGTGTGGCTCTTCATGGGAGCAGAAAGCCCGTCTTCGTCCCGGGGAACGGCTGGTGGTTTTGAACTGCTGAACTGATGGTGAGCAGTCTCCCACCAGGGCTCTAGCAGCTTATTCCAAAGTCATTGGAATTTGATTACTTTTGGGGGGTGGTTCAGTGGAAGTTTGATGCCATGCCGCTGATTGCTATTGATTAGACCCCTTTTCTGGTCCGCTGTAAGTAGTTGCTTTTTTCTAGTCCGCGCGTCGGAATTGTCATACGCAGCATCGTGGCGTCTGTGAATAGAACGAGCTCTGCTGCTTTCCAGTGTGGGTACCTTTGGGCTGCTGCCTAACTCTCTTTGCGAGAGCTTCCGATACAGTAATACCGAATAGCAGTGCTGCTTGTTCCTGTGGTTTCAGGGGGGCATCCAGGGTTCTCCCGAGCATGAGTTTAGCTCTGGGGGCTTCAGATGCCCTTTCACTGTCTCACCTTCTCGTCCCAGTTTGCTCAGTCGTTTTGCTTCATAGTCTTGAAAGGGGGTTGGATTTGCCACATTTTCGCTGTGTCTGTTAAGATGAAGTGACTGTTTTTCCAGTTTGCTGACACGGTATATTAATTCATAGATCCTAAAACTGAGGTATCACTAGGTCACTGTGTGCGGTTTCTTTTCTGCGCTGGTGGGTCTGGTGTGCTTGCACGTCTCGGAGAACTTGTATGCACATGAAACATTGTCTGCAGCTTTCTCTTGTGACGACTGTCCGGTGTGGGATCAGGATGTTATCGGCTCACGGGATGAGTCCGGTGCTTCTCTGTGTGGGTACATATTGGCGATTTTCACGTCTCCTCTGGACAAACAGCCCTTATGTAGTTCATTTACTGTCGCTTTTTAATCACTTGTTAGGAAAAACAGGCCATGATCGTTTGTGTGGGAGCCCCATACTTCCTTCTCCGGTGCTGGTGGACTTGTGTGCATTTGGGTTGCTCCCTGGGCCCTTGCTCTGAGCCTGAAGGGCTCCTTTGGCGTTGTCTGGGAAGTGGGTCTGCTCGTCACGGACTGTCCATTTCTATCTGGGGACTGAGGCTCTCTTGTTTTTTCCCCTTCACTATAGAGAAATGGCTTTCCTAGCTATAGGATTGTTGGTACTTCTCCAATTACTGTTTCCTAGTGTACTTCTAGTGGACCATAAATGTCTTTGTTAGCTCTGAGGAGGCCACCTAAGGAGCCCATTCCGATCCCAGAGGAAGCAATGGCTCAGAGAACCCTCTTACCGCTCACTCTGTCCCAGCGACTCACGGGAGCAGGTAGCCCCTGCTGGTGAGCGGGCATGCCGGCCGGCCGACCTGGCAGCTAGCAAAAGCAGAGAGCAACCATTGACCCTGCTGCCCTCTCTCTTCTGAAATAACTCAGTGATCAGTGGGCGTTCAGCAGGAACCAAATTGTTTGCACTGCCTTTGGGTAAAAGGGCAAGTCGCTACCAGATTGATTTTGGTCAGCGATTTCTCTGAAATGAGACGGCGAACACGGAACCTGCGACCGCTCTCTGACCTGTGGGCTTGACATGTGTCGGAGCTGGAACCTGTGATTTCTCATGTTTTCTCCACTGCTGGCGTCATGCGTAGGAAAGCCCACCCCAAAGATGACCCGCTAAACCGGCACCCTGGCTGTCTCCCACAGGTACGTCTGCAGCAGCACATGGGCGAGAAGTACACGGCATACAGTGTAAAAGCACGACAGCTCAAGTTTTTTGAAGAAAATGTGAATTTTTGAGAATTTGTTCCAATTTGCTGCCAGAACTAAAGATCTATGATCAAAGACTTTTGACTTAAACAGAAAACCAAGCAAACCCCCGACAGTGGCTCAGAGGCCCCTCGGCATCCTCATAGCCCCGACCGGGAGCTTTCCTGCGGCACAAGCCCACGAAGCCAGAGCACCGAGCAAAGCCAAGCCCACATGTCACTCTTTCTACGAAGGAGTCTCTTATAGTGACGTGTGTGCTGTTTATTGAGCCTCAAACTACCAACTTTATATCTAGAACTTTATTTTTTTACGGTACTAATTAGCTTGAGAACAAGACAATTAGATACTGGATTGGGTTAAAGTTTTATATTGAACGATAGTGATAAAAGCAATAGGAAAACAAATGACACAGTATGTCCAGTGATATTTTTGTTAATAATATTAGTAGTTTATAATTTAAGCCAGTTCACAATTGCTTTGAGGAAGCTGCAGTTAAGTTCTTTAGAAGCTGAATTCCTTAACATTTTTAAATGTTCATATACTGTGAGCCTCATTTAGCCTACATTTATTTAAGAGTTGAGACTAAGACACAGGCTGGCTTTGTAAATCAGTATATTGTGATGTACTGGTTTTAAGATTTATTTCTATTGGTTAAGACAATCTCGTATGCACTTTGTAACTAATGTCGATCCTTGTAGTTCGGTTGAAGATATGTAGTTTGTCTCCTGAAACATCGTCATGTCCTTCAGGGTACAGGCTGTGTTCTCATATTCTGCATATAAAGTCTCTCTATTGTATGCCTTGTTAACTGTTCACTTTCAGAATAATGCCCATCTAAGAAATAAAGTTTTTATGTCTTATGTAGGAAGTTGTCGCTTCTGTATTCAAGGGCTCTGGAAAGGAACACTGCTGGAGAACGTATCTGTGTGACAGCCCCAACAGCCTTTGCGCCTCGCACGCGCTGCCTTCTGCAGCACCCTACCAGGCGAGCAGAAGAGAGCACAGGCAGCCTGGCACCTCGGGCCTCATGCTCAGGCCAAAGGTTTTGTTAGAACTTAAAAGATTCCTTGGTCCCAGTGTAGAATTTGGGGGGAATCCTTGGCAAACTGCAGGTCTTCCTGAGCTTAATATTTACTTTGGGAAATTTACTTTTTTCTGGAAATATGTACTGCCACTCAGTACATATTCTTAAGAATTAAAAATCTCTCCCACACTTGCTTTGCTGTTATTTTGCTCAAACATCTAGCAACTTCTCTTCTCCACGAATACTTTAGAGTTGTTTCTTCAATTGCATGCGTATTTGTCATCTTTCTTACATAGCTTTTTTTTAAAGACA
>NW_022111320.1:53413787-53416397 GCF_000313985.2 Echinops telfairi | reverse complement strand
TGTGTGTGTGTGTATATATATATATATATATATAATCTTTTTTGGTCATCTTTTAAGGACTTTGACATACTCGTCATTCATTTCAAAGTCATCAGCAATTCTGGTTTCGTTTCACGAGGGCGGTACTTCGAGCCCAGCTAGCTGCCCCGCAGAAGGACGGAGGCCATCTGCTCCTGTAGCGCGCGTCGGAGGCGCTACACAGGGTCCTGTCAGTCTGAACTGACAGGATGGCAGCAGGCTTGAGCTCTATCTGCACAGTCCGTGCTGCTTAGAATCGTCTCACGGTGGCTTCTGTATGTGGCTCATTATCGGAGAAGCTTTATGAGCCATTCAGTGTGAATCTCCTATTGGGCACAAAGCTGATTATCAAATGTCCTCTAACCTACAGAAGTTCGTGATCATGAGAATGTTCTGTACCTGTGCTGTCCTGTACGTCGATCACTCGTCCCCTGTGGCTACTGAGCTCTACACGAGGCTAGCTGAGCTGAATTCTTAAGTCGATCTCAACTTACAGTGACCCTGTGGGCAAGCAGAAAATGCTCCCCAGGGTTCCCAAGGCCTTAAATCTTCATAGCAGTGGACTGCCCACCGGCCAGGGGTTAACCCTTCCTATACTGGTCCCACTTGGCACGACACAGAGCACGCCTTCCATAAACACGCAGTGAGCACTTAGACCCTCGCTCACTGGTGCAGGCGCTAGACAACTGGCAGTGAGCGACACAGCCCCTTCCCAAGGGGCTTAAATTCTCACGGGAACACTGACTCTACATAACGTGGCACAGGCCCAATGCTAGAAAAAGCAGTCAGCTACATGGACAGTGCTGGGCAGGCAACTATGACCTGATGGGAAGCCTGTCAGACTCGGGGATGTCCCAGGCGTGTGGGCTGGGTTCAGGGCACTGCAGGAAAGCAAGTCACAAGAAGCTTTTTGGTTTTCCCAGAGCGTGTAAACGTCATGTTTTATGCCACAGTGGCTCAGTCTATGAACTGTGTCGGAGTGTTGTGAAATCCTGTGAGAACTACCAAACTGGCAGACGCGAGGAGCTGCAGCTGCTGGGAACACACCGGTGTGGGCACACTGGCTCACAAGCAGCAGCACTGCAAACCTTCAGGCTGTGGGGGAGAAAAGCACAATGAAGAGGGCATGCCTGCCTCTCTGAGGAAAGATGTTTTGAGCACAGGGGAAGCTCTGTGCGCTGATCCCCTTTGACCTGACGTTTGAAATTCTGGGACGTAAAGTCTGGGTCTTTGGTGGGGGGACTTTGATACTGCCCCCAAGGTAAGTTCAAGTCTTGCCTTCCTGCACCTGTGAACCGTGTCATTTGTCTTTGCGAATGTACTTCGTTAGCATGGGGTCATTCTGGAGTAGCGGAGGCCCGGCACGCCACCATGACTATTGGAACAGGAGAAGAGACACAGGCCGGTGCCCAGGAACATGGCCATAGCTCCCTCCGCAGCCCTCTGGGAAATTTACAGTTCCTGGTTTCGCTTTGATCCAGTCCAAGCAGAGCATGCAGTGAACGTTTCCTGTGTAACAAAAACCTTTATTTCAGGAGTACCAAAGCACGACTTGACCACAACTTTCCTTAGGCAATATTTTCAGAGAACTCGTGGGCACAGAACAGAATAGACGTGGTGTTTACTGACGCTTAGAGGGCAGTAGACGTCTAAAGTCATTTTCCACTAAGAGACCTGCTTGCAGTGGGGGGATGGAAAAGAAAAGACTCTTTAGACTTGATCTTGGGCTAGGAGTTTTAATGGAAAACACCGGAGGTTCACTCACTGACTTTGATGGTTAAACTGTACTGTGCAGTATGTGGTTTTTATTCTATTTATGTAGACCTGAAAGAAACCACACATTTGAGTTTTCTGTTCTCTGTTTCAAAGCAAGATTATGAAGCAATGGGCAAAAAAGTATTTACAAGTCAAACCCAGGGAGCTAGGAGTGAGAATGTTAAAGCCTGTCTACACGCAGCTGTGTCTTAAGAACACCGGCGCTTCTTAAACTCATGTTCTGGGTAGAAAAGCAATTTAGCTCATTCATCCACTGCCACAGTGAAGCGGAACCACAAAGACCTTAGTTATTTTTAGCATGCCTCTTGATTTTCCTGTCCCCCGGTTTCTTGTCTTCTGTTCCTGAATCTTGAACAGGTAACCACTTGAGGGGATGCCGGCGATAGATGGGCCACGGAGGCAGAGTCAGCTGGCGGGAGAGAGAGAAATCAGTGACAGCCATCCCAGGCTTGGCATATAAACCCTGGTTCCCAGGGGAGTCCTAGGTTAGAGGTGAAAAGCACACAGACCTATTTCCACCCCTATGGAAGCCCTGCCACTGTTCAGACGGGACACTATAAATGATGGAAACATGCCGCTCTTTCAATGTGGGTGAGACTGCATCCCAGGGGGCGGGGGCCGCATTGGAATGATCCAGGGGCCTGCAAAAATGACACCCACACTTTATCCTGGGTTGTGGGCTATCGTACCAAAGTTTTTAATGGCCAGGGCAACCTAATTTCTTTTGCTGTACAGGGGCAGTAGACCAAGTAAGTTTGGGAACTGCCATTAAGTGAATAGCTGTAGCAGCTCCAAAAAAGGCAGGGGCAACGTGAA
>NW_022111320.1:53396227-53412333 GCF_000313985.2 Echinops telfairi | reverse complement strand
CCCGCCGAGCCTCGAGGCCTCCCGATCACGCCGAGGAGTAAGGTACCATGGAGCCCCGAGAATGCGCTGGTTACCCCGGGCCACTTCCTCGGGAGCGCGATCCCGTGCCCTGACCGCCCCGCGCTCCAGCACCGAGCAGGGTTCTCGACCTCGGCTCTCCGTACGCCCGCCTCCGGCAGTGGTTTCTCCCCGACCCGGGCCCGACTCGTCCGAAGGAGGCCCGCCCAGGCTTCGCTCTGCCCTCCCTCCGCGCGGGGCTGACGTGGATGTCAAAGCCTGGGGAGCTTGTTGTACGCGAAGTGCGGGGCCAACGTTGCTGGGCGAGCGCTCCCTGGGGAACCTGTTGGTCCCAGCCGGCGCGGCTTCGGTGTAGTGCGTGTCAGGGCACAGACGGGCAGGCCAGGCCCTCCCCAGGGCGGGTGACGGGTGACTGCCGCTCTCATTCACAGTCGGTACATTTCCACGACGCCTGTGAACCGAGGCGTCAACCAGGACCAGCACTTGGCCTTCCTAGATCCCGAAATCCATCGAGAGAGAGCCACGCAGTGTCCCAAACACTCCCCACAAACCCTGGTAGGTAGTGGTTACTTGTTGGGCTGCTAACTGCCGGGTCAGTTGTTCCACACTACCAGCTGCACTGCGGGAGAAAGAGTGGGTTTTTACCTGTGGAGTTGCAGCCTGGGCACCCAGAGGAGCCAGTTCTTCCCTGCCCTGTAGGGTCGCTATGAGTTGGTACCAACTGGAAGGCCGTGGCAGTGAGCGAGTTTTCCGGATGGTTTAGCTGCTTGATTACCTGGTGGTTCAGGTGTAGGATCCCTGCCTGGAAACCCTCTTGGAGCCATAGATCTACTCAGTAAACTCGGGGGCACCGGGAGGCTAAACTTTGGAAGCCCAGGAGATGTGGGCGCTCACGGGAGGTGCATCCCAATATGGAGACTGGAGGGGCCCGAAAGCCAAGTAGGAACTGGGGAGAAGGTGAATGAGTCTTCCGAGCCTTCTACCTTTGCATCATGGGAGAGGCGGCTGCAAAACAGTTGTAATTTTAAGAGCTCAGAAGGGCCAGTGCATGGGCACGCATCAACGGGGTAGCAGGAGCCTACTCCGATGTCCAGGTGCTGTGCACGTGTACCTTGGTGCGTCATTTTGTTTTTTAAATCATCTTATTGGGGGCTCTTACAGCTCTTATCACAATCCATACATCCATTATGTCAAGCACATTTTGTACATATGTTGCCCTCATCATTTTCAAAACATTTTCTTTCTGCTTGAGCCCTTGGTATCAGTCCTCAGTCCGTCCCCCCCCCCCACGAACCCTTGATAATTTATAAATTGTTATTACTTTCTCATGTCTTAAGCTGACTGATGTCTCCCTTCACCCACTTCTCTGTTGTCCGTCCCCCAGGGAGGGGGCTCCTTGTGATCAGTTCCCACCTTGGTGTGTTTTAACAGACATTCCAGCCATCCTGTAGAAATAGACATGTCACTCTATGCTGTCCCTCCCACTGGAACACAGCTGCAGGTGACAGGTTGCTCAGGGGCCTTCTTCCAGCGATAGTGCCCCACTCTTCCTATAGTCCAGCTTCCTGCATGCTGGTGCAGCACACAGACAGACTGACCAAGTTCCGTAAAAGCATGCATCCTTGCCACACAGCTTTCCCACTCTGGACCCCTGCTGTGTCCATCCCCTGGTTCTCACAGACCACTGCGCTCCTCTGGATCCATCTGCAGGTTCGCAGGAGCACAACTAAGTCCGTATGTGGGAGTAATTTCCACTCTTCGTAATGCCCCTGCAGCTGGTTACAGCCCAGAGTTGAGTACCGTCACATCATCGGTAAGGCACAGGCCATCATCCCAGGAGTGACAGGAGGACTTGTAGATGAGCGGAGTTCCGTACGCATTTCTTAACGCCTGAAGCATACCTTCTCATCAAGCCTGAATCGCTGTGCCCACTGGGTCACACACGGGTACTTCTTTAGAGTGAGTGCACACAGGTGAAAGCACCTAGCTGTGAACGGAACGTCTGACTGTTAAAACCCATGTGTGTGTTTGCAGTTTCATTGGCACAAGCTCCACATGTCTTGCGATTCAGTAGCTCACTCACTTCAAGAAGAGTTGTCCAATCATTACCCCTCAACTTTCAAATGTTTTCTTTCTTTTTTAAACCCTATTTAATTGCTTGTGGGAGGAGATGTGGCAGTCTGCTTCCATAAGGGATTTCCTCCAGTGTTCTGAACCCTCCAGGGCAAGCAAGTCTCCTCTGTGCTGCAGGGCAGTCAGGGGTCGAGTGGACGCAGCAGTAGCAGCAGCGGGTCAGTCTATTGACCCTACACGATCAGATTAACGCCCACAATGCCAGTCTTCACGTGTTCCAGTTCATTGTTGTCGACTTCCAATCTTCCTTGATGCGTACATTCCACATTTCGGCTCTAGTGGATGCTTGCTTGACGCCATGGGGCGTCAGCAAGGTCAAGGCCTTGACAGCTTTCCTCCATCTGCGTTGTGAAGGTCAACCCTGTTGTGAGGAGGCAGCTCCCGCCCAGTCCACCCCAGTGAGCTCACCTTCCAGCACTGTCCCCAAGAGGTTTGCTTGGTTCATCTTTGGAAATCAATTGTCAGGGCTCTCTTTCCAAGCCCAGGGGCTCTGCTGGCACCTGCCCGCCATGGGGCGACGCTCTTGTTGTGTGAGAGGTGTGTTGTAAAGCTTCTAGCACCATCGCCACATGCCAGCCACCCGTGTGGCAGGCGAACAGATGAGTGGTGACCATCGTCTCTTGTCCTTGAGTTGATTCTGGCTCCTGGTGACTGCACATGTCTCAGTAGCGCTGTCCTCCATTGGGCTGCAGCTTTCCGACGTCGTGTGCCAGGGCTTTGTCCCCGGCACTGCTGGGTGGACATGAACCACCCCTTCAGTCAGTAGTCTACTATAAGCCATTTATACCGCTGCGGTGGTGAGAGCCCAGGCTTGCCTCCTGGTGGAGTTTTATGTTTCCGCTCATGGCACCTAATGAACGGTCTTCTAAGGGCTAAGGCTGCATGTAGCATAGCACTGGGTTCTTGTAAATTCTGTTTCAAAAGAGAGTTGTGAATTCAGATCCCAAATTTGGTTCTTGGGGACTTCATTCAAAATGCATTGCTGGTGGAAAGTACATTATAAGCTTTTTCCTTCTGGAGTAAAATGTGTGCGTGTCTTGATGCCCGTTCCCATGTACTTCCTTAACTTTAGGGCTGGCTTTTGTTTTGCAGGTTTGGGGCAGAAAAGAAAGATGTCATTCCGTAAAGGTAGGTATGTGTTTGCTTTCCTCCCATAAGTTATATTGCTGTTATCCCTGGTCAGAAGCTACAGAGAAGACTCATGACACGTTGAAAAGTGAAAGGCTAAAGGGACGTCATGCCCCCCCCTCGTTGCAGTGAACATCATCATCCTGGTCTTGGCCATTGCGCTATTCCTGCTGGTTTTGCACCGGAACTTCCTTGGACTGAGCAATTTGCTACGGAACGAGGCTTCAGGTAATGGGGCCTGGAGTCCTCTGCATCCCGCATCCTCCGTTCCATCCCCCTGAAGGGCAAAGAACGTTTTCTTCCCAACCTTACAAACAAACAAACAAACCCTGCTGAAGTCTGGTGGGAAACTCTCCGTGGGGACTCGCCAGGCTCTTGTGCTGGGAAGTGCGCCCCACTCACTCCCACTCACACACTCCTTCCTTCTCCGTGCGGTAACTTGCCAGGGGTTTGATCTGTCAGCTGATTCGATCCAGATCCGAGTCCACTGATGGGGGCAGGCGAGTGTGGCTGGTCTTTGATGCCTGTTCTGTGCACCTAGAGCAGGCCGGCACACTGCTGAGGCGGAAGAACCAACCCTGGCCCTCACAACAATTTAAAGATTACTCGAGGGCCATAAATACATTTTCACAAATGAAATCGCCATTACCTGAGTAATCTCCTCCCCGGGGTTTCTGTGTTCCTTCAGAGCCACGTGTGTGTCCCAAAGACCCCTGAGTTAGAGTGTTTCTGCCCGCTCCCTCCTTTCTCCTGTGGAGCCCCATTCGCGGGCTCTCTAAGTGCTTGCCAGCCGGTTACTTTACATGAGTTGTCTGTGCCGCATCCACCGCCTTGGTACTGGGAGGCTTGAGGCCGCAGGGAGTTGATCAAGAGTCACTTCCGGAATGCCACCGGCCGTAGTTGGCCCAAGCCTCAAGACGGGCTGAGTCTTCCCCCTGCCTTCCCGTCATAGCAACGCGTGTGGCTATACATGCTTAGACAGTAATGCAGGCACGCTCCTGGTGCAGGTGTTTATAAAGAAGGAAATCACATTTAAGCTCCGCATAGTTTTCTCCAGTGGTGCTTCATTCCCTGCTTCAGAATGGTGGCTGACACCAGGGAGACGCCCGATCACTCTTTGAGCGCAGTGGATGATTCTATCACCTGGAGGTCATTGTCAGTGAAACTTCAGTTTGATCAACTTCCAGATTTGAGGTTTTTCCCCCTTGTACAGATGAGGTCATGTTTTTCCACAAACTCCCGTCATAAGCCTGCCACCAGGATCGTGGAAACTCTTTGCTTGCAGGTTTGCAAGCAGAGCATAGTTCTGCCCTTAGCAGTTCATCCACGCTTCTGTGCGGCAAACCCACTGCAGTCCCGTGCCCATCACCTGTCCCGTCCCTGTCTCGTGCCAGAGCGCCCTTTATGAGTTTCCACAGGTAAGGGGCTCTTCACAGCCACTCGCTCCGTTTTCGCTGGCCAGGCCCTGATCAGAAATGCACAATATACATGCACATGCATGCGCATGGCTGTTTGCTCCGTGTCTGTGTGGGAGGGATTCGAGTCCTGACGGCTGGACCTCCAGGCCCTGTAACGGTGCTGGCACCTGACAGGCATTCAGCGTTGAATGAGTGAAGGACCAGAAGGGCTCACACAGCAGTGCTTGCACGTGCAGTGCAGCGTGCACGCTGCTGTTCTTTTCAGCCTTCCTGTTCCGTTCCAGAATGTTCCTTCCCATGTGACCCACTAAACTGATTCCATGCCTACTAAGAGGTCGTTTTTTTCTCTTCTGCTTCCAGGTAGTATTCACGGTTGTAAAACGTGACTTGACTACATTTCAGATTTTGTCCTTAAGAGAGGCAACAAGGGGGATTATTGGATCAAAGGTCTTGTACTTGTTTAAGGCACTTGACACAAAATGTCAAAAGCATTTCAGAAAAGTTGCTTGGTGGGGGAGGGGAGCTGCTGCGTCTGCACACAGTGCTTGCCCACCTGCTGTTCCTGCCTTGCGTTCGGATGGTGTGTTGCATTGCCTTCTGTGTGTGTGCACTTCACAGATACCGGGATTTGGGGGCTTCAGCCCATAGACTTTGCCCCCAATGCCCCCCAGCCTGCAGTCGACAGGTGGCCCGAAGAGATTCCTGTGGTCATTGCTGCATCGGAAGACCGGCTGGGCGGGGCCATTGCCGCCATCAACAGCATCCAACACAACACCCGCTCCCATGTGGCTTTCTACATCGTGACCCTCAACGGCACAGCCGACCATCTCCGGTGAGCTGGGCTTGCTAGAAGACGCCCCAGAGCAGTCCAGGGGCCAAGGCAGGCGCTCACTGTCTGTACAATACCACAGACCACCTCTCCCGGTGACTGTCACAGTGATGGTCGGCTAGCAGGTATTTTCATGGGAATGAGACCTCCTTGATAGGGAGCAGCCGATTGACTTCAGTACCAGGTGTGTGGACATCCCTCATATACTGATCTGTGGACTCGCATCACATCCACACAAATGAAGCCAACATTCTCAAAACCACATAACTATATACCATATTAACATAAATAAAACGATGTGGTACTATGTTTATATAGAACGTATACTATGTGGTTACACATTTGAGACACTGGTTCGACATGTCCTAAAGGGTCACTTGGGGCGGTCAGTGTGAGTCTGCACACCCATTGATGGTGACTGCGAGAAACTTGACGCCTACGTCTGTCCACAAAAGCCACGCTTTCATGAACGAGGCCCATTGACTGGGATTAATACTCGGTGCACATTCATGCCAGAGTGGCGCTTATCTATCTGTAGGAATGTACCACAGAATTTCGAGGTTGGGAGGATTAGGAAAATGAGTTTGGATACATGGATAAAAGTCAGCATAAATGGTAGGTTAATAAATGCCAACCCTTTCTGTGCTTCTCGTGGAGGAAACGGAAACGTGTCAGGACACGCCCTGTAAGCCGGCGTGTGAAGCTCTGAGTCTCGTGGCTTTGGACCATTGTGTCCTTAGTGGGAAGGAGCGAGGGGTGTCCAGGCAGCCTAGGGAAGTGGGGACCCTGGCCCACAAACTGAGTGATTTGGAACAATACCAGAGCTATTGGGAGCCCACGCATTACTCTTTAAAGACGAGGGGCAATACCCAGTTTTTCTATCAAGCCAGTGAGACCAGTCTTCACTCAGTGAGTGGGTTTCATTACATTATTAACAATAAAAACCCCACTTGATGGACAGGCTCATCCAGGTTTTGAAGATGCTTACCAGAAAAGAAAAAGTTGCAAGGTTTATTAGCTATTCCCAAATAGCTAGTCCGTCAGGTTATAGGGTATCACAGTTCTAAAGCACCTCTGTCCTGTGGCATTCTCCATCGTTTGTGTTTAAAAGTTATCATGACTTATTTTAACTTATTTTAGAAATTCAGAACCCACCTAATATGGAACCAAATGCTGCATTAAAATAGACAGCAGAAATACCGTCCGTCAGGAGTTAGTGTTCATTCGCCATCCTTGGTCACTGGAGACTCGTCTTCCCCTCGCGTATCCAGAGGGACGCGTGGTTCGTTTGTGTGGGGATGGAATGCTTCGACTTCATAGTGGATTTTTCAACGTCCACCTTTTAGTGTGAGGCTGATGTGAGCAGCATGTTGATACCGGAGAATCTTAGCTCCGGGAGGACACTGGTGGGAACGTCTGTGAGGAGCAAAGAAGTGAAGGGTTTGAAGACACGGCTTCCAGGGTCCCTGGGGCTTCTCATCAATTTGCTCTCACTGGAAGGCACAAAGATAAGACTGTTTGGGGCATTACTTAAAACAAACTGCTTTCTTCATCAGGTCCTGGCTCAACAGTGGTTCACTGAAAAATATCAGGTACAAAATTGTGGATTTTGACACTAAGCTTTTGGAAGGGAAAGTAAAGCAGGATCCTGTCCAGGGGGATTCTGTGAAACCAGTGAGTTGCCTTGCATCTTTCTTTGTACTTGGGAGAGGAGACAAAAGCTGGGTGCAGGGAACCCAGCCTGAGCAGTTCTCAGGAGCAGTCCTGGGGCCACCTTCTCCTGGGTGGGGTCTGCGTGAATAAGAGCCTAGTCAATGCTATTTCCTCATCGACAGTTAATCTTCGCAAGGTTCTACTTGCCTGTTTTGGTTCCCAGTGCGAAGAAGGCCATCTATGTGGACGATGATGTGATCGTGCAAGGTACTGGGGGAGACCATGCTGCCCTGCCCCCTGCTGGCCTCCAGGGAGAAGTGGGTGACCTGTGGGCCACTGGGACCATGTCTTATCCCTTTCAGGTGACGTTCTTGCCCTTTACAATACACCACTAAAGCCAGGACATGCAGCTGCATTCTCAGAAGATTGTGACTCAACTTCTGCTAAAGTTGTTGTCCGGGGAGCAGGAAACCAGGTAACTTACCTCATTACCTCATCAGACCTTTCGGACAACCCCACTCCCAACACAGAAGAGGGGAGAACCTAGCCTTTGCAGAGCCCTGGTTGTAGTGGGTTATACATTGGGCTGTTAACCTGCTAGGTCAGCAGTTCAAAATCAACTCCCCTGAAAGATCTACTGCCTTGGGAGCCCACAGGGGCAGTGTACTCTGCCCTATAGGGTTGGTCACTGGGCTGGAACCACCACGATGGCTTTCCATTCTCCCAAAACACAAACATGCTCTCCTTCATCGGTTGGTTTCGGATGTTGAGGGCTAGGGTAGTCAGTGACTCAGTGCCTGTTCACAGGAGTAGAAGGCCGTCTTTGTTCCGAGGAGCCTGTTGATGGTTTCACACTGCCGTCCTGTGCTTCATAGCCCAGTGCAATAACCACACGGTCCAGAAACCGCTGGTGTCACTTTTGTGTGCTCTCTGTTAACCTGAAGTCACAGGCAGTGTTTTTCACCCGCTGCTGTGGCTGGGAGCCACACACCTGGTTTGAAACATAAGCACTTGCGTTTCCAGTACAACTACATTGGGTACCTGGACTATAAGAAGGAACGGATTCGTAAACTCTCCATGAAAGCCAGTACCTGCTCTTTCAACCCTGGAGTTTTTGTCGCAAACCTCACGGAATGGAGACGACAGAACATAACCAACCAGCTGGAGAAGTGGATGAAGCTCAACGCAGAGTAAGTGCTCCCCACCCAGGTGTACGACCTGTAGGCTGTCAGGAGTCTCAACTCACAACACTGTGTGGTCTGCCCGCAGAGAGGGGCTGTACAGCAGGACCCTGGCTGGGAGCGTCACCACCCCTCCCCTGCTGATCGTCTTCTACCAGCAGCACTCCACCCTCGACCCCATGTGGAACGTCCGCCACCTTGGTAAGCAGGGGAACAAAAGTCACAGAAGTGAGTGTGACGCTTTTGTACTCCAGCCCATTGTCCAGCTCCTGACCACCCTGGGAAGCCCTGGTCTAACTACTGGCTGGCTTTTCTCTGCTTTGCCATGTCATGTGACTGGGCACGATCATCCGAGTCTCTTTCTTCTCACGCAAGGCTCCAGTGCTGGAAAGCGGTATTCACCCCAGTTTGTAAAGGCGGCCAAGCTACTCCACTGGAACGGGCACTTTAAGCCGTGGGGAAGAACTGCCTCCTATGCTGACGTATGGGAAAGATGGTATATTCCTGATCCAACAGGGAAGTTCAGCCTTGTCCGAAGACACATGGAGGTAAACTGAGAGGGGCTCCTAGTCACAGATGTTCCCGGGATATCCTGGGAGACTGAGGACAGTGGCTGGGCTTCAGGGCCCACGGAAAACTGAACTGCGCTGCTACAAGCCCGGTGTATCCGCGAGTGCTTCCTTACACCGTGGAAGGAAGATGGTGGACTGATTCACATTGAAAACCTTTCTTTGGCTTGAATGTATTACCTCGTGACTTGATGTGTAAATAAAGTGAAGTGAGCCCCCCATCTCTTCCTTGTGGTGTCAAATACATTGCCCATGAGCTTTGGAATCCAATTTTAATGACGTATCACATACTTACAACATTTACAGCTATTGCACACGGATGCACGGCTACAGTGTCAAGTGTTTAGCTAAGAGACGCCCCTAGAGGGCAAAGGCCACGCCAAGGCTGGATCACACGTAGTCCGTGCTGAAGTCATAGTCGCCGTCTTCCCCTCCTGTCGGCTTATCCGAGTTGAGTGGCTGTGCTGCTCGGTCACCAACCTGCCCACCCGTATTGGAGTGTCCACCTGTATTAGAGAAAAGCGGTAGTTTTTGTCTTGTCTGGAAAGCAAAGGCCATTCTGTGCCACGCTGCTGCAGGAAGCCACCACTGACCCCAGCCGGACTCACCTGCTGGAGGCTCCGTGGCCAGTGCCCCTCCTCCTGCAGGACATGCAGCTGGGCACTCTTCCTGTGAAGACAGAGACAGGTGCTGGGTAGCTGTCAGCGGCCCGTGTCTGCCACATGCCATGGAGTCAGTGGGAGGACAGCACAGGCCTCTGAGCGGGATACTGGTGCACTCACTTGGGCTTCTTCACCGTCAACACCCTCTTGGTGGCCGTCAAGGTCGTCCTTGTCCTCCTCCGTCACAATCTGTCTTGGCAGATGCTCGGGTATGTCCTTTTCCTCCGTGATCCCGTTGGTCAGACCCCAGGACTGGAAAAAGAGGCTAGTGGCCAGGCGAGATCCTCTGATGGCTGAGCAGGGGACACGTGTCAGGTGAACAGACAGGAGGACCCGGCTAGCCCCCAGCAGTGGCACCTAGTCCCGCTCACCTTGAATGCTGTGCGCGTTGTTCCTGCGCAGCTCTTCCTCATCGAAGCCCAGTTTCATAGATGCCACTGTCTGCTCGGCCAAGTGGGGAGGGCAGGCCCAGGACGCTGGGGGCTGGCTATAGTAGCACAAAGCCCCTGTCCACTCTGACCACAGCAGCTTGGCAGCACTTTCCACGTTTGGGCTGCCACCTTTTTGGTGCAGCCCTCGCCTCCGCGCAAGCAAAGTGAAAAATTCCAGAGGACTAGTGTAGTCGGGGACAGTGTATTTCAGCACGACCTGGAAAAACAACGAATGCTTTCTATTGGAATGTTGCTGTCGTACAGCTTCCCACTTTTAAACAGACCACTTTCTTCATGCTCAAATCGACTTGTCACGTGGCCCACAATCCAAATGCCATCAACTGATGTGTGGTTAGGCCAAACAAGGGGGGCTTCAGAGTGGGGACAGAGGCAGTGGCTGTCATGCTGCACACAGAAACAAAGCCCAACCCCTTGGCTTTTTTACAGGTCCCAGCAAGACTCAAGCAGGAACCCACGAATTTGCTCGTATAAAATCAGGCACATCTCAGAATTTTATTCTGGAATGGAAAAGCACGAATACTCCCTCACAAACGCTCCTGTATTTCACAGGCGTAGGATGTCAGAGAAGTGGCAGGGCTTGTTACCTGTCGAGCATCTGCCTGGCCTAGGATGGCACTGGCAGCCTCCACTGGCTTTAACACCTCAATGCTCACTGGACTTCTCATGGCTAGAGCGGCGGCTGGGTTCATGGGAGACACGATGATGCTGGGGCTGTCTAGGAGGGTGATCTGTTTGTCCAGAGGGACAGCCTGCGCATTCCTAGCAGAGAGAGGGCACTTAGAGGGGCCTGGTTTAGAGGGTGGCAAAGGCGAACGTGAAGCTCAGGGTTGGATTGAACAAACTCAGCACAGCCAGTCAGATCCAGTTTCTCATCACTGCTTCACATCCCTCCCTCCAACATGCCAGGCCTTCACGGACACATCGCAGTCAACACACGCTGCCCTCTGCCAGGAGACCGCTGCCGCAGGGGTTAACACCTCGGGCTGGCACTGACCATGTCAGCCACTGAAACGCCCCTGCCCCCAACCCAGGGAAGAAATTCAGGGCTTCTCACGCCCATAAAGAGCCATAGTCAAACTCACAGGGGGCGGGTCGACCCTGTCTTAGAGGGTCGCCGTGACTCATGCAAGTCTGTTTTGTCTGGCACACTTCTATTCGTTTTTCAAGCCGGACTCCTCGCTCTGCATTGACTTGCTCCTCTGTCTCTGCAGTTAGACTGGGGGCAGCTGCCCTGCTTGAACCTCATGCCCAGCTTGGGAGCCTGACCCTTTCCTTCAGCTTTGAAAAGAAAGTTGCCTTCCTCAATCAAGATGGCCGAAAGGAAGTCACAAGCACTCTTGTAATTCAAACGTGCAATTAGGGAAGTGCCCAACTTACCGCGTCAGTCCCATAGACACACCAACCGTGCAGATCCGCTCCTGTTTTAAGCTATTAATAACACTGCTTTTACCCACGTTTGGGAAACCTATAAATGAGGAATTCAACGTACTATGAGCTGATAATCCTAAAACTTCTATCACTTTATATCACGCTTCATATTTAGAGCAAGATCAGAGTTGGATCTGATCGTCTTCACTTTAACTCTAAGACCCATCTTAGCGTCTTCATTTCTTGCTCAAGTAAAACAGGACCAGGACTAAGCGATCGATTCAAGTCAGCCCAGAAATCTCAGAAGCCAACGTCCTGCGACACCCAGGCACGGCAAATAACAGCCAGGCAGCAAGCCCTTCTGCTCTGCCCACCCCGTAACCGGGTCCCCAGGGGGGTCGGGGGAGAGGCCAGTGTATGAGCACTCCGATTCTCAGCCTGGCACGTCATCCAGGAAGATGCGATGAGACTCACCAACGACGCCAACGCAGACGGCTTTGCCACAAGTCTCCTGCAGCCCCCGCAGCAGCTTCAGGAGGCCCTCTTTCCCAAAGCAGACCTCACTTCTGTACGGGGCGGCCTTCTTCTTGACCTTCACAGACGGTTAGTTTACTACTTCTGAAAGCCAAGCCACCTGCCACTTAATCACACTCACATCTTATTATCGATGGATGAAATCAGAGTTGGATCTTTATCATTTTTTCATTAGTATCTTTTTAAATCAAGATTTCGCTCACACATATTTCAACCTCCAAAGAACAGAAAGAGCCACATATATGTCCCGTCAAAGGTACCTTCATTGGCTTCCCTTTGTCCCTCACGTGGGTGGCGGCTCTGAAGACCACAGTCGGCAATTCTCTCTCCAAACAATGCAGCCAGTTTTCCAGATTCTCCTTTGGAACCAGATCTGACAGGAAGGAAAAGGAAATCTATTTTGCCCGACACGAGGCACAAGTCTTCATCTGGCCCACCCTTTAAGGAGTGAACTAAATGGGGGGGTGCGCCAAGCTCCCCTACTTCCTTGTCCTCCCTCATCTTGAGGCCAGTAGCAATAGGGCTGTATCAACCTCTAGATCCTTGCTGTTTGCTAAGCTTATGCTGAATACCACGTACACTTGAGTATAAGCTGCCCGAATATCAGCCGCGGCACACAAAAACTGCATTGAAAAGGTGCTGAAAAGATTTGGCTCATACACGAGTATATATGGTAGTTCTAGAACTTACGGGAAATAGAAGGATTTCTCCCAAGTTGCCTCCCCCAAATATATGCCAAACGTAGCTGCTTGAGAATGACTGTACACTTGGAGGTCATCAGGAGTGGATTGGGGGTCATTCTCCCTGAGAGTTATCAGCTGTCTAGACCAAGCAGACACCACTGTTTATCCCACAAGTAGGGCCCACTCCCTTCTGATAAGGATAGTAGTTGTATACTTCCTTGTAGGAGGTCAAACCCGCCCAAGGATGACCAAGATTAGGCCTCCATCATGAATCTAGGGTCCGCCCATCTTATCACATGTATACCTAGACCCTTCCATTCCTATAGGCACACCCCTAGCTCATCCCTTCCTGTTATGCTTATGCCTATTGTACTGGCCCCTCCTGTGATGTGTGATTCTATAATGTTGTCCCCCTACAGTGATATAATGATTGGTTAGCAATAAAGAAGAGGCTCCCACTGATTCTCTCCTGGCTGAGAGAGGCTCCCGGTTCTCGGTTTCCAAGGCTGCTCCTGCTCTCGTGGCGAGGACCATCAAGTGGGGCTGAGGTGAGCAATGCTACCATGAATTTTATCTGACTCCATTTATTCCAATCTCTCCTCTAACTCTTATGCTCTCTAGGACCTTTACTACAATCCTTACTTATCACTGGACAATTGCGCCTACCGCACCTGTGATGATTCGTGGAGTCCCCTCTCCCTCTTACCCCACAAGAACTTACCCTCAGCTAGCAGTCATCTAATTCTAATTCCTGGCCGTAGTATTTCTATCCACGTGCTATTCCTTTGTGCTTCGCAAGTCCCTCTGGCTGCCACCTCAGTGCTTTCCCCTACAGCCCGAATGTCCCCAGGTCCTAAACTAAGATGCAGCACCGTGTAGGTGGAGGACCTGATAACACTGCCACCACTTCCTCTGTGAAACACACACACACACACACACACACACACACACACACACACACACACACGATGCCGAAAGGACAAGGTGGTAAACATGGAAGCACTCACACACCCTCCCACCACACAGAAACCAGGTGGATCGCATGTGAACACCCCTTCTCACGGCCCAGCCCTGGCTTTGGCACCCAGTCAGCACAGGTGCTGCTTCTGAGGTCAGAGTTGGATCTTATCAGTCTTCAGCGACCATCAGACTGTTAGACGTTGTCCTCATTCCTCACTGGTGCACACGCAAGGCCGAGGGCACCTGGCCTTCACTCACCTGATTTATTTAACACAAGTACCAGCTTCTTCTGTGCCCCCTGGACAATGGCCTCTTCTACCTGGGGACACCTGCAACCCAGAGGGTCTCTGGCATCCAGCACCTCAAGCACAACATCTGCAGCTTCGATCACCTGTCAAGGTATAAACAGTCACAGCACACCCCTACTTCAGGGACCACCTGCTCAGCCATGCCCGGCATCATGCTGGAGGCAGGCAACACGGTGAGCTCAGAGTTGGATCTCATGTCTCCACATGGTATGAAGAATGTTCAGATATGTCATCATTTCTCACACAAGAAAACAAAGCACACAGGCTTGTTCAGTGCCCTCCAGCCTTTGTAAGAATCCCCAGCCCCCCCACCATGAATTTGTTTGATAGGTCCCAGGGTGCTGAGAAGCCAAGACACGCCTCCCTGGGGGGGGGGGGTGTTTCCCAGGCGTGCTGGTCCTGGGGAGCATGACTTCACTCAGCCCTTTTGCTGAGGACCACTTTAAGGGTCCTTGTTGTCACACTCTCATGTATTCGCATTGTAAAGCCACGGTGTTAACACACTATGTTCAACACAAGTGCCGTTTTTATCAACTATGTTTATGGTTGAGCATCTGTCCAAACAAAATACTCCCTTAGGCCAATCGTAACAGGAACAGGCCCAAGACAGGTATGGCAAGCTGAAGGATTCAGCTCACCCGAACTGTACTTCCACCTGGCACCCTGGAGCTGGTGCCAGGGCTAGTAGAGAAGATTGACTAGTTTTAAAGCCCATTACCATTTTCAGACACTGACCTAGACAAATATACCTTTTTAAGTTCCTGACAATATAATTTCTTTGGATTCTGTTTGGTCAACTTGGCTTTCTTTGCTTTGCCTTGTCCAAAGTCCTGGGTGACCAAAACAAGGGCAAAGTTAGAAGTAGTGCAGTTATAATCCAAACTCAGCTTCCCCCTTCCATGGAGGTAGAGCAGCCACCAGCCCGCTGTATGCTTTCACTTCTGCTTTGGGCCCGAGATCCAATCATACCTCTGCCACGGATTCCCCATGAGAAGGCTCAACATCAGGACTAGCTTCTAGTTTCCTTTTCTTTTCCTGTTCCTTCTGTCTGTCAAGTTTCTGCTGCTGTTTTAGTTCTTCAAGCTGTGTCCAACGCGTAAGAAAGACAGGTGAGCCGAGGGACCTGGTACCATTACCCAACTCTGAAAAAAGGAAACATGCCCACACTCCATTTATTCACAGCTTCAGTTAACAACCTACCTGCTGCTTTCTTAGCTCAGCCTCCCGAAGTAGAGCCTCCTTAAAGGGAGCACTGTTGGGAACTCCTGGATCTTTCCGGGACTTCTTGTGACCCCGTTTTTTTGCCTCCTTCCTCAATTTTCGATGGTGCTCCCGTACCTATTACAAGGGAAAACATGGACTATTCACCAACACCTGCCTATTCAAACACAATTCACACAAGAAGCAATCTAGCCACAGTTCAGTAACATCTCTACAATGAGTGAGGAAAACCAAGCTTTCACTGGAATCGTGCAAACCCCAACCCACCACTGGGCTTTATTTTTGATACCCCTCCTTCCTGTTCCAGAGATTATCAAACATGTAAAGTTTTCTTATCACCAAACTAACCCCATAATCCCAGGGCTGTACCCCGATGGGGCCTCCTCTTTCCAGCAACCCTCAGGGCCTGAGGTCCAATCACATTAACCAGGACTTGCTCAGGGAGGGGAAAGACTAGGTGCAGTCAATCAAGTACAACAGAGTGCTCAGGAGCTCGACACTCACCTTTTTTTGGATTTTATACCGTTTATGGCAGCTCATGCGTTTACTCGCTTTCTTTAATTCTACAAAGAAAACGTAAGAAAAATACTAGAAACAGGTAACTAGCATTTTTTGATAACGGCAGAATAGAGGCCATATTTAAGAACCACGTGGGAGGGAATACATAATACAAACACATGCCATTCTCTCAAAACCAGGTTATTGGTTGAATACGTATTCCGGCCCAACGCTCTTCCTCAGAATGGGGTCAAAGGGCTCAAAATGTGACTTTCGCGCCAACCACGAGCCCAAGAGCGGGATTGGGAGACGACTCTCGGCCCTCCCGCAGGCCGTTTGGTCTGCACGTGGCCGCGAGAAGGAAAACGCTGGGCTCGAAATTTGACTCGGACAGTCCCCTCCGGAGCTTTCGCCTTCTCTTCTCCATCTTCGGACACCGGCGGACCCCACTTCCAACGTGAGGCCTGCCGACCATGGATTAGCCGCAGGAC
>NW_022111320.1:53383972-53395176 GCF_000313985.2 Echinops telfairi | reverse complement strand
TAGTGTGTTTCCTTCTCTGCAAACGTTCTGCGATGCGGCAGGAATACAGAAGGAATCCTGACCCTGCAGGTGACACATTCACGGGACCGGATGTAGAAATCTGGTCATAGAAACATGTTGCAGTAAAACTCCAACTTATTTTCCAACTCACTAGAGCGCTTGAAAAATTAGTTCTGTTTTCTTTTTTTCCCCCCCTACTTAGTGGCGTGCTGCTCCCCAAATGTAAGTCAGAAGCAATCTGGACTCAGTAAAATTTTTAAAGAGGAGTATGATTTTTGCTTTATTACAGATTGCCAAGCCAAAAGATTGGAAAGTTTTTTTTTCCCCAAGAGGTAATTCAGGTGAAAACAGTAACTAATATGTGTTATAGACGGGTGGAAGGGCCCTGGCCACTTTCTTTAGTATTAGTAGTTTACCAAAATCCTCATGACTTATAGCTGTTGATAGGCTACTGTCAAACAGTGTGGAAGAATCTTGACCTGGAATGCTTGCTGATAAAGTAAGAAGAAACACAGTGTGGAACGTTCACTTGTGTTAATAATACTGGGCTGCGTAGGCAGAGACTATACACTAGAAGCTCACCAATATTAAAGGTGATTTACTCTGGGAGGTAAGTTATGGGTGACCTTTGTTTGTTTCCTTTGAAAACAAACATGAGTTTGTTTATTCTCCATGAGTTTTGTTTTAAGCATGCATTAACAGCAGCAGCACTAGACAATCAGGAGAGTACCACACAGTGTACAGAGCATTGAAACGTACTGCTGAGCTACAGTCTCCCAGCTGGTACATTGTGTCTTCTTTACTGCCCACTGTCCATTAACCTATGGTTGTCAGCCTTTTGTGCTTGTGACTCTAATCGAGAGGCCCAGCGTCTTAGTTCCTTCCACATATGGAAAGAGAATTAGTGATCAAGTACTTGTAGGCTTATTGAACTTACACAAAGAAAGGTTTGTTAAAGGTTCCACTTAAGTGCACGTTTTTTGTTGTGTGAAATTTTATTGGGGGTCGTATAACTCTAATCACAATCCATACATAAGTCCAATTTTTTTTCCTTTAAGCATCTCTGTGTATATGTGTATTGTAGATCTCTATTTAGCACCCAATCTGTACTAGATGCTATGCTTTAGGTGGGACACACACACACACACACACACACACACACACACACGGCAGTTCCTATGCCCAGGAAACATGCAGTCCTAAGAGTTTCAACGTTTTTGTTGTGCTTTGAAGTTTCAAGGTGATTTCATGTACGAGGGAGGTTTCAAAAAGTCCGTGGGAAAACGGAATGAAAAGGTAGTGGACTTTTCCCCACGGACACTTTGAAGCCCCTTTTGTGCTCGCCTCGCTCCTCTCACTCCCCCAGTAATCCAAGGAAGCTGTGTGTGCTTTGTTGTTCTCGTTGTAGAGGCGAAGAGACATCTGAGCAGCTGTGACGCAGACAGCATCAAACATAATTCTAGGTGGAAGACGCCATTCTCCAAGTCTGGTCTTCTGAACACGGGCTTTCTTGCTCCTGCCACTTCACCCTTTCCTGTCCGACTTGCAAAACACCTTTTTCAAATGTGTTCTTGACTAAGAAAATATTTGAGTATTATTCTTACATTGCATCTTTCTTGTATTGTCCAAGTAAATTAATGAGCCAAGGGTCTGAGAGTTATTATATGATCGCACACTTGAGCAATTAGCATTTAATTCTTTAAATTTTCACTGTACTCTATAGTGTAATTTTTAATTCCTGCCAAAATGGGCAGGGGCTGGTGGTGGTGGTGGTGGACCTTGGTGAAATGGTAGGTGGTGTCTCTGCAATGCTCATAAGAACACGGGAAAAATGTTTCTTTGAAATTTGTGGGGGGGGGGGGCCGCGGGGCGTGGTTTTCCAGACTCTTTGCTCACATGGACCATTCTTGTTGTTTGTTCCAGCCTGCCCAAACCAAGTGTCACTTGAGCCCCTCCATCCCAGCTCCGTTAACTGGAGTCTGCTCTGGTTAACTGGAAGGCATGCTTTCCTCCTGAAACTGACAGTTGTTCCATGTGAGCAAAGGGGCAGGTCAGCAGCACGCGTTCCCCGCGAGGCATCTGTGACAAGCTTAGAGCATGTCGGGGTGAAGTGGAAGGAAGAGCTAACAGGGACTGATGGTGCCTCAGCCCTTGCAGGGGTTTTCTATGTGCAAGACAAGGGAGCTGCCTGCTTTCTCCCGCTCTGTTAGCTTTCCTTAGCACTTCTACTTGAATGTGTTCTATCTACTTGTGCTCATTTTTACTCCTTCTGACTCTTCCTTTCTATTTCCCCTTTCTCTGCCTTGTTCTTCTCTTTCAGTTTTGAATGTACTAACACTGAATCAGCACTTCTAAAGCCCTGCCTCTCCCACTGGCTGCACTTGGCCTCCAGGCATAATGAGGAGACTGGCTTTTCGAGGCGCTGGTTGTGCTCTGGTAAAGCTGGTAAATTACTGATCATCTCTTCTCTCTCCCTTTGCTGTCCTTCCTTGCCTTTCCCTGCCACCTTTCTTCAATTTGTGTTGTCCTTTGCGTAAAGATTCCCTCGTGTTCATCACATTCCACCTGTGTCCTTGTTTGCAAAAGGTGGGTTCTTTGTTTCTCTGTCTGAATGAATTGAAGCCCGATTGCCAGCTTTTATAAAACGGACGAATCAGTCAAATGAGGCTGCCCTTTGCTCAAGTCCTTTGAAGATGGTTAGCCAGGTTTAGCCGACTGCCTACTGCACTGTGTAACAGACCCAAGTAGAGGAAAGCACCGTCATCAGGGTGGGTGCTTTTTAAACATGTATTCTGCAGTCTTGAAGAGACTCCGTATTTCTTACTTGTTTACCAGGTTTTTGTTGGTTTCACATGGTCCTGCTTTGCACCTCCCAGGAGACCCCCCCACCTCAAAGTCCCAGCCCCAGGCATTGTCTCCGTGCTGCCGGTAGCCAGGGTTCTGATGTGCCTGTGCTTTTGGCTGCGGCTGGCCCAGAGGAGTCGGATTATTCTTGAATGAAAATGGGATTAGAGTTTTCTTGCAGCTTTAGAAGAAGGTATTGATGCTGTTGGGGCAGATACCCCGTTCCTCTGCAGCAGGTCTTGACATTTGAAGTTGTATTTCTGTGTTCCAGCCAAATGCACACATTGTAACGTGGCATTGAGCCTAGTTGCACAGCAGGCAGCCTGAAACGGAGAACACAGGGAAATTGTCTTTAAAAAAGTAGAAGCCCACAGTTAAACAAGCGTACTAAGTGGATATGTGTTAGTAATCTGCATTGGTAGCAAGGTTCATTGTTCTGGCTGTGGAGAACTTAGCTCCAGCTCCCGAGCACCAAGTGTGTGGACACAGCACATGTCTCATTTTCTTTGCCTTCGTCTGCCTTGCTTGACACAAAATCATCTGTTTTATAAGTTTATTTTACTTGTGTAACTTCTATTTCCAATCTTGAAGATTGCGACAAAGACCTGTAATAAAGGCTATTCAATCTATTAATTTTGCCTTTATGATTTAGTGGTCTTAGAAGATATATCATTGTTTTAAAAAATTTTATTGCAGTAAAAGTCACACAAAATTAAGCTGCATTATTTCAATGGTGAGTCGGTGTCCTTCCAAGTCACTATGTTAGACTGGTAGTTTTAAAGCTAAACTGTCCTGTCTGTGTTGAACTCCTACCTGTGATTTTAGCAACCAGTATATTCGTGCATTCTTGATGTGTTTTGTGTGTGGCACCCTTTAGAGAGCCCCCACACTGCTGGTGCCTTTTGCCCTTCCTGAAGCCGTTTCTGGAATCCGGACGGGGTCAGACTGGAGGAAGACTTGAGTGCTTCTGGAAGAGCAGAAAGCTTACATCTGAGTTCCCTCCAAATTACCTGTTGGGACATCAAGCTAAGATTCCAACATTCCTGGGGCAGAGTACCTCACATAACTGAAAAAGAAGTCAGTTTCTTTCAGAAGAATTTCAGAACACAATTTTACTAGTGTGTACGGCAATCCTTGTGAAGTGTTTTTCAGGGATGTCTTGTGGTTCCTTTAATGAACTAAGGTACATTTTAAAATACTAGAAGGTGAAACGACCTCTGTCCCTTTTCACACTGCTCGTTTGCCCCCCGCACCACTTCTTACCCATTTCCACCTCAGAGCCCACCTTGGCGTAATCAGCACTCTGGAAAGCCCATGGGGCTACCAACTCTACAGGTGATTGGTGTGGGGCCTCTGTCCCCAAGGTCAGCCTGGTGAGACCAGTACCGAGTACCAGTGCATGTGGGCTGAGGAACTCATCCAGGGCAAATTTAGGGCCAGAAGTAATTGAATCATTCAAAATTGGCATTAGACACTTGCTGAATTTGTCCTCAGAAATGAAGCAGCGAGAGCCAGGGCTTCCCATGAAAAAGTCACACTTCTTTCCAAACTGGGTCAAATGCTGTCCTGAGTGAACCAGAGGTGTGTTTGGTGACAAATTTGGTGTTTGGTGAAATAGAAATTTCAATGTAAGAACATGTTCGACTGTTTCTTGTAGAAGAAGTTGGATTCCATGGGTTCCAAGAGGAGAAGAGCTACCTCCCCTTCTAGCAGTGTCAGCGGGGACTTTGATGACGGGCACCATTCTGTGTCTACACCAGGCCCAAGCAGGAAAAGGAGGAGGCTTTCCAACCTTCCGACTGTAGACCCCGTGAGTAACTTGGAGGGTCCCACTGCTGCTGCTTGCTTTTCCACAATTCCTCTGCCCTTCCTTGAATGGTCGTGGTTAAAAAGGCAAACCCCGAACCAAACAGACTGCCAGGAAGTTAGTTCTGACTCACCAGGGCCGTACAGGGCAGGGTGGAACTGCCCCT
Organism: Echinops telfairi; assembly: GCF_000313985.2. Taxonomy (NCBI): domain Eukaryota; kingdom Metazoa; phylum Chordata; class Mammalia; order Afrosoricida; family Tenrecidae; genus Echinops; species Echinops telfairi. The sequence continues at coordinate 53,390,359 of NW_022111320.1, read as the reverse complement.
GTGGGTTTCCCAGACTGCGACTGCACATGGGAGTAGAAAGCCTCCTCTTTCCCTTTGCAGAGCAGCTGGTGCATTCAAACCGCTTACCTTGCAATTAGCGCCGAACCCAATGTCATCAGGGTCTCTAATTCCTTTCCCCCTTGCTTGTATGAAAAACATATTCAGCCAAAATTACAGTAATGGTATATTTTCATATTTCATATTTTCAAATGAATAAGAATAATAGACATCGTGTAGTCATTCAACAAATAACTTTGTGTTTCTCTTATGTCAAGTACTGTTCTGGTGGTTAGAATTTAGCGGTGTGAGATGAACTCATTTTTCACGTGGTGTTTAGGTTATAGTGTCGGGGAAGAAGAGTATAAACAAGTGAATATTTTCAGCTAGGAATGCGTGCCAGGAGGACGAGTTTGGATGATTAGGTTAGTGCCTGCAGGAAAGACCTCTGTGTTCACAGCAACCCTGCAGAGCCCTGGAGGAGAGTTTCCTACTGAGGGAGGACTCGGTGTAGACAGGTTGGGTCAGGGACAGGTGTGGTGTGCATGGTTGCAGAGAGGGGGAGACTGGCCAGAGTATGGAGGGCCTTCTTAACCATTGTTACAGGTTACAGATTATTCTCCATGTAGGCTTTCTATCAGATGATGTTAAGCAAGAGGTGGCTATGAACTGATTAACTTAAAAGAGAAAAAAAATAAATAAACAACAATCACATGAATTTGATGAAAGTTACCTATTAGATCATTAGGTTACAACACTCACAAAAAGCTACCATCAAGTTGATTCCAGCTTAACAGAGACTCTGCATTATATTAGATTGTTTTAAATTCAGGGGGTCCCTGTGTGGAAAGGTGGGGTTTTTTGTTTTTCATCTGCCCTTTGTCTTTTCCATTTGCCTTTGGTGGGTGTTTTTAATGAGTAGTAGGTAATCCTTATGTCTGTGCTGGCTTTCTGGTCACTGGCGGTTTTTCTCCTCTCTGGTGCCTAGATCGCTGTGTGTCATGAACTCTACAACACCATCCGAGACTATAAAGATGAGCAGGGCCGGCTCCTCTGTGAACTCTTCATTAGGGCACCAAAGCGACGGTGAGGTGGACACACTCCCGGGCTGTGGAGGGAACTGGGCCTGGCTCCCTGTGTCGAGTGTTTGATAATTGAGTTTTCTTATGGGAGGAGTGGGTTCCATAATGATTCGGGTGCTGAGATTTTTTTAGTCCTTAAGCAGTCAGAGTCTAGTGAAGCGTGTTTTTAAAATTACTGATGGAAGAAAGTGGTAGCACTGTTCCCCTCATAAGTTGACAGTGGTCTGCCGCAGTGCTGCTTTGCACCTGGCTTGCCCTTGCCCTTGTCCTTGCCTTCTGGGTTCCAACCAGGTAAAGCAAACTGCCTTTATCCTCTTCGCACCTGGACACACGATCTTACGGGGGCTAGACTCCCCTCACTAGCAAAGAATGCCTATATTCCTTTCAAAACCCTGGCAATTGAGTCATTTATTCTAAAAACACCCATGAGTGTGGTAGGCAGGATCTTGGCCTCTGCTCCTTGGAGCCTGTAACTGTGTTAGATTGCATGGACAGGGAGTTCAGGTTGCTAATCAGAATACCTGTAGCTGGGGGATACTATGCTGGAGGAGCCATGTAGGCTCAGTGCAGCCCCTCGAAACTACTGCCATTGAGTGAATTCTGACGCACACTGAGCCTGTGGGACAGAGCAGAGCTGCCCCGTGAGCTTTCCAAGTCTGTCAGTCTTGCAGACTTCCTCAGCTGTCTTCCAGGGATCAGCCGCTGGATTTGAACTTTCTGTGAGCAGCCTGATAATTAACCAAGTTTGTCGCCCCATCTTACTATCTGAGAAGGGAGATTCAAATAGGGAAGGGCAGGAAACTAGAGTGAATGCCAACGGGTTGGATCGGAATTGGTGTTGTTTGTGTGAATTCATGGTGTCCAGCGTGTGTACATTTCCTACCTCTGTCCACGGAGACAGCTTTGGAACAGCAATGTCCCAGTCGAAATGAGTACATCTAACACCTGGACCTTATGTGTAAACCATTCACCACTAACAGCAGCCAGAGTGACTTGGGAACTAGTTGATTTCAAAGGCTGCGCCAGGCAAAACGAATGCATTACCTTGTGCGACGCCAGAAGAGAAGAGCTCGGTACGGTGGAAGTAACGTCTCAGAGCATAGAACAGCGTGAAAGGCCTGCAACTGGCCAGCCCTGGGATGTTTTGAGCAGCACAATAACTAGTAATAAAATTGAATCCATGAGTCTATTCTGCTGTAAATTTTAAAGTTGGTAAATTGAAAGCTTGAGGAATGGGTTTTCTATAGTCCATTCTCCATTAAGTACAAAGAGAAAAGGAGAAACGTGGTTAATAGCGTAACCTGGCAGATACCATCATAGTCAAAGTTAACCTCATCTAAGTAGTGGGCCAACTTAGAGTCGAGAGCCACCTGGCAGGGTGCAGTGAAGAATGCAGTATTCTTTCCTGTGAGAGTGCTGCCAAGGACGCTCACTGGAATTAATTTTTGAGGAGCACAGAGTTGAAATCGACTCAGTGGCAGTGAGTTATTTTGAGTGTTTGAGATACTTATTTTGAAAAAGAGAAAGGGCATTTTTAGAAATTTTTTTATTTCTAATTAGAGTCAGGTGGCAGTCATTTGGAATGTTGAATATTACCATGTACCACAGATAATTTTGAAATTGAGTTTTTTATAAGCTTTGGATTAATGCCATCTAAAAACACACATGTATGTTTAAATAAAAACAGAAATCAGCCAGACTATTATGAAGTGGTTTCCCAGCCCATTGACTTGATGAAAATCCAGCAGAAACTGAAAATGGAGGAGTATGATGATGTTAACCTGCTGACGACAGACTTCCAGCTGCTTTTTAACAACGCCAAGGCTTATTATAAGGTAAGAGCACCACACTGGATAGTGCCTGACTGGCTTGCTTCTCCATCTGGTCGGTGAGCAGTGGTCTTTCTCACTGTGATTTCACTTGTGATGTTACCTATTCTTACTACTTCTGTGAAGAGAAGGCTCATTTCTTTCTCGCGGTGGGGTTGGGGTTGGTCTCACAGAGTGTAGGAATTTAGGTATTCCTGACCCTAACTCTCCCTGGGGTATGTGTACAGCAACCAGCTTCTCCCACGGGGATTGTCTTTGCACAAGTTGTTGTAGAGGGAGTGTCTTGAGGAACCGATTTCTTATTTGGATAAACAAATGTAAGAGTCTCTTTATAGATTATCCTTTTGTGTGTTTCAGAAATCCTTCTAAGCCAAAGTTTATGCAAATACTCTTCTTTTACATTTTCTTCTAAACGTTTCATAGTTTTAAGTCTTCAGTGCAGCTGTGCTTGATTTTTGTGGCTTCTGTGTGGCAGGGGTCTGTCACCAGAGCCTCAGCTTTTTCCCCCGTTTCTTTGCTCACATGTCACACTGTCAGCGCTCTCACTTTGTTTCCAGGAGTTCGGGGTTCTGTTTCTGGGCCTTTAATTCTGTTCCTCTGGCTAGTTTATCAATTTGTGGACCACTCTATTTTGGTTTTCTAACATTACATTAAATATCATTCCTGGTACGAAGATGCAGACATGATTCAGTTCCTGCCCCTTATTCTACACGAACAGAAATCTTCACATAAGAATTCAGTAGTTCAAAAATGGAAATCTTATCAGAACAATCATCAGATTCTATCCTTTATATCTTTAGTCTTTAAATTGTCTGTCTGAGTGTTTTCGATTCTGGCTCATAAGGACCCTAAAGTACAGAGTCGAGCTACCCCTTTGAGTTTCCAAAATCTTTACACGAGCAGATAACCTTATCTTTCTCCCTCAGAGCAACTGGTGGTTTTGAACTGCCAACCTTATAAGGTCATAGCCCAAGCGATAACTCACTATGCCACCAAGGCTCCTGTTTCATTAATAATTCACCTTAATTTAGGAAACCATTTATCTCTGCCTCAAGTCTTCCTGCAGTGAGAAAGAGCATAAGTAAATAATGTTATTTCAGAATTCTGTTACAACACAGTTTTTCAGGAGGAGGATTGAAAGCCACGGATCCTTCAGTAGTATGCTGTTGGGTCTTTTCAAACTCCTATACGACAGAATGGAAGTGCCTTCAAGGGTGTCGTCTTTATGGAAGCAGATCACGGGTCCTTTCTCCTGCAGAGCCACTGCGAAGGTTTGAATGGCCAGCTTTTCAGTTAACAACTGATTGCTTAACCATTGCACCACCTTCAACACAGAGATGATTGGATTTGAACCTGAGTTTTCAAAACTATGTCTTGTCTTCAAAACTATACAAGTCTCTGCTGGACTAGGGTCCTTAAAAAATAACGACAATTGATACACGTACAAATACTAAAGTTTTTTTTTTTTTCTTATCCTCTTTGCCATCATATAGCCAGATTCTCCTGAGTATAAAGCTGCTTGCAAACTCTGGGATTTGTACCTTCGAACGAGAAATGAGTTTGTTCAGAAAGGAGAAGCAGATGATGACGATGATGATGAAGATGGGCAAGACAATCAAGGGACAGTGACCGATGGGGTCAGTGTTCGGCTGCAATGGGTACTGGGTGCCCTTTCTGTGGGGTGGGCAGCTGGGCTTCCTGGGTAGTTGTATTTGGAATTGGAAGAGGCAACAGACATGTGGCCACAGACTCCCACGCCAGTTTGAAGAAGCCTAGGACAATATGTGTGTGTGTGTGGGGGGGGAGATTCATGAATTCCTCTTAGACTGTGCTTTGATGGCTCACTTTCAAAGAGAATCTTCATTTTATCAAGGACTAGTCCACTATTGCGAGTGTAAGACATCATGTAGAGAATGTGGTGGTGGAAAGTCGGAGAGGCAGTCAACTCTCCCGAGGTAGGAATCTGTGTGTAGGTTACACTGGTCATTGTCTCTACCACATGCCTGGTGTCTTCCTGCCTCTGGGACGTGGCACTTGCTCGTGCCTCCATGTAGAACATGCTTTCTTTGGTTCTTCTGGCTGACGCTTTCGTATTGTGATTTTAGGGGTTTTTTATTTGAGAAGCTATTTGATAGTCACCATTTGTTTTGGGGTTTCTCTTTTTTGTTTGTTTTGTTGTTTTTTTCTTTTAGGGGGGTTCTCTTACAAAGCACTTTCTGTTTTCTCTTTGCTTCAACTTTACTCTTTCCCCCCAGTCTTCTCCAAGTTACTTGAAGGAGGTCCTGGAGCAGCTTCTTGAAGCCATCGTTGTAGCCACAAATCCATCAGGACATCTCATTAGCGAGCTTTTTCAGAAACTGCCTTCTAAAGTGGTAAGTGATGTGATTAAAGACAGGTGATTAACAATTCTGTGCTTGGGGTTTGTTTTTGTGTGTGTGCTTTCTCCGTTTTATGAGTTCTAATAAGTAGAATCAGGTTTAAGGAATGAATGTATTGGAGACAGCCAAAAGGTCCTTGTGACAACACACACAAAGGATATGTTCGTTTGTTAACATCTTGGCGTTCCGTAATTCATGACATCTCTCATGGTTGTGGTTGCTGGCATCGCTTAGCCATCATTCTGGAGGGTTCTTCCCACTTGCGGTTGCCATTGGCTGATGAACGTAAATTGGCAGGTCAGCTGACAGGCCACCTGTTCACAAAGTGTGGAAACTGGCGAGTTGGGCCACATGGTAGGCTGCTGACTCAGACCCCAAGAACAAGAGAACCAAGACAAGCCAGAGTATCATCCAGACCAAGGGGGAACTACGTGGACCTCACCCCAGAGAAACCAACCAAGGCCGGGGACTGAGTCAAGACACACCCCACACTCTTCCTGCCATATTAACAACAAAATGAACAGCTTGCTCCAAACGGATCACCAGCATTAGCATAGCAGTGAAGATTTAGAACACGGCACAGACAGAGCATATTAAACACAGACAGCAAGAAGGGCCAGCTCAATGAGTCACACTGTTTCCTCTAACCCTCAGCCACCGACCGAAGTTGTCAGGTGCTGTGGTGTCCATTCTCACTCACAAAGGCCGTGTGGCAGTAGAACTGGCCATAGGGGGTTTTGTTTGTGTTAAGCTCACCTTAAATTTGTGTACTTGTATTCTCATAAGACTTTGATTTCCTCGAAGAGCTTATTCTTTTTTTATCATTTCATTGTGGCTTGCGTTTAAGTGTGCAGAGAAAATTAGTATTCCGTTCAACAATTTATACGCATTTTGTTTTGTGATATTTGTTGCAAGCCCCTCGGTTTAACAGCATCGTCCCTTTTCCCTAGGTTTCCATTCGCCCATCTTTTCTCCTTCTTCCTGCCTGTGGACTTTGTTTTTTGGGTTTTTTTGCAAATGTTGCTCTTTTGGCCTCCTGTGGTTGCTTCTTCTGAGGAGCACATTCCTCACAGGTGTTAGCCTTCACTCTGTAGGCCTCCC
>NW_022111320.1:53359963-53383269 GCF_000313985.2 Echinops telfairi | reverse complement strand
CATAGTTTTAAACTGTTCCAGAACAATCTTTAACGGGTACTTAGGGTGCTGTGCAGGAGCTACTCAGTAGTGGTTAAGCCACCAAGGATGATTTGGCACACTAGAACATCTTTGCTTACCCTGTTCCAGGAGGACCTGGGACACCATGCAGTATGAGTTGGTTGGCGAAACAGATTCCCATTGATCCCTCAGCCAACAAGGACTGAGACCTGAAAGAACAGTTTTTTCTTTCCTCCTTAGGCCCTTCCCAGGCGGGGAAGCAGACAAAGGTTCCAGTGTGCCAAGTCACCCTTGAGCAGGAAGGGGGTTGGGAGTTCGAGGGCCAGTATCTTGAGTGACTCTGTGCTCCCAACTGGGCAGCCTTTCTGCAGTTTGTCTTCTAAACTGCTTGGGAGCTGCAAAAAGTTAATAGGAACCGTGAAATGTAAACAATGGTATTTTTCCACAAATATTTGAGGCTCCTTCGTCTTCTCAGAGGTAGAATTGGTCAAGAGGAGAAGGAGCAGGAACATTGTAGGATCCAAGCAAAGGAGGATTAGGTGAGGGCTCAGATAAGATGCAGCTGAGCGAGGGTGGGCCGCCTGCCTGCTGTGGTTGCCGCCCAAGCTCCAGGAGGGTTTGAACAAGCCGGGAGCCTGCCTTCCCCTGACGCCGTACTCACCCAAGGAGACCAGCTTTTGATTTCTGGTCAACTTCAGTGACTTCCTACAAAGACTGCACCCTGTGGGAGAGCCGTAGGTATTGTAAGGTCCTTCCCGGCTAGTCCCCTGACACTTCACTCCTTATGGCGGCTGACATTTAATAAGGAATCAGCAACGGGTTATGGTCTTGCTTCAGTTCTTTACTGTAATTTCATTGAAAAGGTGGTGGCGTTTTTTTTTTTTTTTTAAGGTTGTTTTTACTGAGATAAGTAGATGTGTTAATTCTTATCTGTTTTCTTGATCCTTGAGTTTTAAAAAAATATTGTTGGGTAGGAAAACATTTTAAGGCTTTAAACAAGAACATTCCTCTGCTTCTATTCTAAGCATAGATATCTCGACACCTTAAATTGAAAATTGTATGATTCTGTGAATATCGAATTTTAAAAACATTGACTGGTTGAGTGTTCATTGTCTAATAATAAATTCCAGATGTAAACTTGCAGAGCATGCTGCTGGGTATTTTATGAAGATTGTTAAAACCATGCCAGGGAATTTCAGAAAGTTCATGGAAAACTTTTGCTGTCTTTTAGTTCCGTTTTCAACCACCCTTTTGAAGCCCGTGTAGGACTGTGTGCCTTGGCATCTCACAGAGCGTGATCAGTAGATCGACATGTGCTTGCTTGTCTACTTACTTCCCATGCCTGGGTTTTTGTCTTCCAGCAATATCCAGACTATTATGCAATCATTAAGGAGCCTATAGATCTCAAGACCATTGCCCAAAGGATACAGGTATGAAGGTGACTGTATGTGGTTATGGGCAGAGTGGCCTATTGTCTTCTTTAGGGGCTTTTGGGAAACAGAGAAACAGATGTGTCACTAAGGGACTGCTAGCAATATAGTGCCCACAGATTAGGGTAGTGCTACTGATTGTAGGGTTGGAGTGTGACGTTTAGTCCTAATTCCTCTTTTTCTTGTAAAGAGCAAAGCAAAATGCTCTAAGGCATAGTATAAATCCTGTTCTTGGGGACAAATGAAAAGGCACTCGTCCCATGCATTTCTAATTATGAAAGCTACATTTGATCATAAAGCTTTGTTTATTTTTACTGCTTTTAAAACAGTTTTAGGGTGTCTTAAAATAATAGTCACTTACAGCAGATGCTAGAGTCTTGGGGCTCCCTAAGAATAGACACTTGTTTTCCTTCCCACCCTCCCTTCCCCTGCACACCCAGTGGTGATGGCTGAAGCACTGTTCTGAGTGCTTTCTGTGAGTTAGCTAGTTGGTTCTCACGACCCCCTGAAGTAGGTACTATTACTATTCTTATTTCATAGGTGAGGAAACAAGGTGCTAATTTGCCCAAGTGACAAACCAGTAAGAAGAGCTCAGATTGGAACCCTAGCTAGCATTCCAACTCCAGCTCTTTGCTCTTACCCTAGCTCCACACCCCATCTCGCCCAGTTGCTCAATAAACATGAACATGAATGAATGGATAGGCATTTTCTTTACAAATAAAATGGAGCTATTTGGACTGAAATCATCGAAGGATTACGTTACAACTGTTAAGCAAGGTACAGGGAGAAAGGGCTCCATTACAGCCAATCCGCTGCACTGAGTCGGTGGAGCTGTGCGCGTGGGTCGCTGTGGAGCAGCTCATGCGGTTTTCTGTGGCTGTGTTCACAAGGAGCCGCAGGCCTTTCTTCTGAGACTAGGCTTACTCTGCCAGCCTTTTACTTGGTGTTGAGCACATTAGCTGTTTTGCCCACGCAGAGCCTCCCTAAATTGTACTAGAAACCTAATTCAAAAGTTGGACCGGTGTGGGTTCTTTTCCTACCTCTGCTGCTTACTCAGTACATCTCTTTGGTCAGGCGACTTGCTGCTTTCTCTGCCACGCACAGAATGTCCCATCCCCACTTTGCAGCTCATAAGGGCCACTGGCCATGTAAAGCCATCGGACACGTCCTGTGAAATGGGGCCTTAGTGAATGTGAATACTGTACCTTTAAGGATAAGAAGGGCTTGGGGCAGCCAGTAGATTAAGCAAAAAGGAAAACGACGTGCCTGTTGTCTCGTTCTGAAAGGAGCCTGGAAAGCACAGCGGTGTGCTGGAGGAACATCATTTTCTGTGTGGTTTCAAATTCTGAGAGTGTAATATAGACAGTTGATGATACACCTACGATCACACACCACGAATGACATTTTCAGGGAACGTTAAAATACAGGCTCCTTAGGAGCTTTGGCAGCACAGTGGGTGCCACGTGGCTGCTAACGAAAAGCTTAGAGGTTTGAACCCCGCAGCTGCTCTGCTGGAGAAACAACCTGGGGATCTGCTGTGAGATCACAGCCTCAGGAAGCCTGAGGCAGCCTTTGTCCCAGAGGCTCGATTGTGCAAGTCGGAGGCGGCAGCACGTTTGGTGCTTGGTTTAATGTATCATCGGCTTTTGAAGGTAGCTGAGAATGACCCAGTATCCTGGACCCGAAAGCCCAGGGTCTCCAACATCTGTTCAGGGGCAGGTATTTTCATTATGCTGAGAATTGTATCAGATCTTTAAACACCTTCATCTTGGCCCCAAACCTCTTTATTTGACGTCTTGTCCCTTTCTCCCAAAAGTCCCACAGTGCCACGTTCGTTTATCTCTATTTCTCTAATCAAATGTGTTAATTTCCTCACCTACCCTGGGCAAAGGCTCTCCAGTCCTCTGCGTATCGCTTCCTGGCCCTGGCCGCCTTCCATCCATTCTGCTGCCCAGAATCTTAACGCCACTTGTTTTCTAATGCCTGCTGAAACTAGTTGAAACTCCTTCTATCCATCCAACAGTGACCTACTCTGCCTAATTTAATTAAAAAAATGGAATATATGAGAGAAGGTTGGATAGCACATGGAATTTTGAGGAAGGAAGGCTGGCGAACTAATAGGGACTTGGAGAAGTTATGACCCAGCTGAGATCATGCACACCTCTTGGGGGCGCCATTGCTTTTTCCACAGCCATTTGCCATTGTGGCCCTGGATTCTCTCTGCTCCCCTAACACACCAAAAGCTACATGCGCTGCCATTGAGTAGATTCCAACTCACAACAACCCTGTACAGGGTTTCCAAGGATGCAAGCCTTTAAAGGAGCAGACAGCCTCATCTGTTCCCCGTGGGTGGTGTGTTTGAACTGCCGATCTTGAAGTTAGCAGTCTAACGTTTATCTGACAGTGCCGCCATAGCTCCTCCCCCTACAGGAGTCAGGATGAATTCCTACCGTTCACTTGCCATTGCTTTAGTTTTTCCAGCCCAGGCATGCCCCTCACCCTGGCTTCCTGACTGTACACACTGCAACCATCTGCCCGCTTTCACCTGCTGTAGTGGGTGGTGGGGCCCTCCCTGCCTCTTCTGCTGAGATCCCTGAAATCCAGGTTGCTCCTCTTGGCAACTAAGCAGCTGTTCTGCCTTGCTTGATTTTCTGGATTCTGTGTCGGTTGTCCTTATTCTTGCTGTATGCCCTGTACCTATGGTTCTTCCATTCCCTTAACCTGCGCTCAGCCGAGCTCACACTCCTCGCTCTCTCAGATAGATCCTATTCCATTCGGCTTCCTTCTCATTGTCTCACATTTGTATCTTTCCTGGAGTGTCTCCCTCCGTTCCTTTGGTAAGGTGAGGCAGTTACAGTGGAACCTGTGTGGGCCTAATTCCTTCTTTCTCCCACCTCTCACATGTCCTGCCTTGGCTCTGCACGTTTCTTTCTGTTGCTCTCTCGGTGCAGAATGTTGGTGTTTTCCTCTTCTGACAGGTTTCCACCGTATTCATGTTCCAGCTTTCACAGACCTTACTGGATGCTCTCCCTGGGATGTTCTGGATGAGTTAGCATTGGGATGTAATAGTTCTAGTCTGGAGCCGAGGACAAAGTAGATACTCTCAAAATGTCAGCCCCTGTGCGGGGACAAGGATTTTTTATTTTGCCTCAGCAATCCATGTGATTAACTAAAAGGGTCTGTCTTCACACTATCAAGTCCACCTTATTAGGACAGAGTGTCATGAGACACTTAGAAAAGTACTTAGTATGTAGTGAACACTGTAAAGTAAAGCGCCTTCTACCTATTTGATGTCTGTGTTAATTGTAAGTTATTTTTCAGGAGAATAATGTACCCCTGGTGTGTTCACATACTGCCATTGAGTACATTCCGCCTCCGCAGACCCGCTCCAGGTTTCTGTGCCACCCCTCACAGGAGCAGACACCCTCATCTGTGGGTCTGCACCGCTGACCCTGGGGCCACCAGCCGCTGCCCAGCCTGCAGCAGCACCAAGCCTGCTTTGCCTATCTCAGAAACTAGTTTGTAGATAGACAGTAGTCATAATCCATAAAAGAATTGATGTGTTGTTCACATAGGAGATTTCTTAGAAGGTGGAATATGGTGACATTGTAGATACTGTGCAGTTTTTAATTAAAGGTCATACCGGTTAACTCTCATTAAAAGGAACTGCTGTATCTTATTGTTCACTGTAGAATGGAAGCTACAAAAGTATGCATGCAATGGCCAAAGATATAGATCTCCTAGCAAAAAATGCCAAAACTTATAATGAGCCGGGCTCGCAAGTATTCAAGGTTGGTTTTTACCCTTTTCTTTTCATTGAAATGTAATGTGTTTATGATTGTGATTGTGTCAGTCACAAGTCAGTTTTAGAACATTTGCACCACCTCAAAAAGAAAACTGTGTCTAATAGCATCTATTCTCCATTTTCGTGCACACCTTGGCAATCTCCAGTCCACGTTCTGTCTACGTATCTTTCGTCTCTGGATGCGTCATGGAAAATTGAACCATCCGTCACCTGTGGTCTTTGGTGGCTGGCCCAGGGCATTGTGTCTCCCAGGGTGGCCACGTCATAGCACATACCAGCCTTTCCTGTGTTGTCATTGCTGAGTAGTGAAGTCCATTGTGTGGAGGCACCACATTTTGTTCATCCCTTCTTAAGCTGACAGACATTTGGATGGTTTCCACTTTTTGACTGTTACTAATCTGCTACGAACATTTGTGTACAAGTTGTGGAGCGAGAATTTGTTTTCAGTTCTGTTGAGTAAATGCCTAGGAGTGAAATTGTTGGATCACATGGTAAGTGTTTAAAGTTTTCAGACACTGCCAAACTTGTGTCCATGTGACCGAACCACTTAACCTCCTCTCAGCGTCGTCTGAGGGTTGTGGTTGCTCCCCACCCTCACCAGCACGTGGGCTTTGCTCCTGGAGTGTGTGGAGTGAGAGCCAGTCCAGGGGCTTTGAAGTGCTGCCTCCTGATGATTTGGATTTGCCTTTTTCTATTGGCCGTGATAATATTTTTTTCAGGGACTTGCTGGTCAGTTGTGTATCTTCGGAGAAATGTCTATTTAAATCCTTTGCCCCTTTTTAAATTAGGTTGTCTTTTTGTTAAACTATGAGAGTTCTTTATTCTGGATGTAGGCCCTAGTCAGATAATGTGATTTGCAGCTTCTCTCATTCTGTGAGCTATCTTGTCACTTTCTTGATAGTGTCATTTGAAGCACAGAACCTTTCAGTCTTGTTAAAAGCGTTTAATCTTGATGCAGTCCAGTTATTTATCTTTGTGTGTGTGTGGGGGGGGGTTTCGTGTGTGGGTGTTTTCAGTGTAAAACCTGAGGAACTGTTGCCTCATCCAGGGTTTGTTTCCTGAGGGCTCTGCAGCTTCACCGTTTTCATTTAGCCCTTTGATCCATTCTCAGGCAGGACGTGGTTACCCAATTGCATTTTTCTAGTTGGGACATCGATGTGTCCCAAGTTGAAAGGACTGTTCTTCCCCCTGAATTACCTTGGTGTCCTTGTTGAAAACCAGCTGCCCTGTGTCATCCTTAGGTCGGAAAGATTAATCTTTCATTCAAATACTGATTTATTGTCTGCGTTTAAATGTGATAGATATAAAGAGCAATGTGTATAGGATAATACCAAATGTAAATTGACTGCCTCATTGTTTTGCAGTTCTCTTTTAGATGTTTCATAATCCTAATGAACAGTTAGTTGCTTGTAGAAAATTTTTGAATTAGTAATATATTAGTGGGGATTTAGCAAAAGATGATAAGAAAAGCTTTTGGAGTAGAATCATCCCTACTCTAAGGACCCTGACTCTGGCAGCCACTGAGTTGCTCTCGGTGGTTAGTGCTAATTTTTATCTTTCTTTTGAGAGACGGTGAAAATAAGGAATGATCCTTGAAGTCCTTTGCATTCTTACTTTTAACAGTAGAGTACTAATTCTTTGTTGGTATAGGTAAGAATGCTAATTTTCCACTTATTTTTCCTAAAGAAATTTCTAAGAAGAAGTAGAATTTTGGTCTAAGAAAGTACATTAATCTTCATTTGTTTGTGAAGTCTTTAATCTTAAGAGGTATATCGTTGTTTTATGTTTTAATTTGGCATACCCTCTTTCGCCCCTGTTCACCCTTAGGTTGTGTATGTCGTATAATGATTGTGAAAGGGCTAGAGGCCTTTTGACCTCAGTGTTAACTGATGACAATTGTGCAGCAATGTTTTGGAAGCTTACAGAGAGGCTAGAGAATGCAGCTTAATGAACATCGACTGGAGTCCCATAGAAGGGGCCCAGTGCATGAGTGAGGGGATTTTTAACTTTTCCATTTCTTCTGTTCCTTTTTAAAGTCATGTCATCTTTATCTTGACAGGATGCAAATTCAATTAAAAAAATATTTTATATGAAAAAGGCAGAAATCGAGCATCATGAAATGTCAAAGTCAAGCCTTAGAATAAGGTATGTTCAAAAAATGTCAAAGATCCTTTGCCTTTATTACTTAGCATATTTTCTAGCTAGTGAACGCAATACATTGGAAACAAGAATTTGCATTTGAATTTTTTTTTTTATAATGGGGTTGATAATGGGATTCTCAAGAGAGTAGAGTAGCCCAGTCTATTCATGGCAACGGAAAGAAAAGGAAGTGATTTTTAAGACTTAACCACTATATGTTTTAGTTGCTTTATACAATCGTGTGTAATTGTATTTTCCATAAGGGTCTTCAGCTTGGTGTCAGATCTAAAAGCTCATTCTGGCTTTTCATTAAACCTGGATTATATGTGGCTCCTTTGAACAAGGCTTAGTTCTGGGTTTCTGTTTTCTCCTGCCCACGATGGGGAACCGAGGGGCACGCTCAGAGCTCTCTTCTGGCCTTGACCATGTCTCATTCCAGACACTCTGGCCGCTGCCGTGAACGTCAGCTCTGTGGAGGATAGCTCCTGATCTCTCTCCTGCAGAATTCTTAGCTCTTGAATAGAGCCTGCTGCCTAGTAGGGACTCAAAATATTTCATCATTTCTGTTTAGAAAAGCAGAAAACTGTTGTCCCCTTGCTTTTGACCGTTTTGTTCACCATCATTAATGACGTTAGGTGTGTGAGCTCACTTCTCATTTCAGCTGTCAAGTTTCTAAGCTGCTTTTTTATCTTGTTTCTGGGTAGAACTGCATCAAATCTGGCTGCAGCCAGGCTCACGGGTTCTTCTCACGGTAAAGGCAGCCTTAGTGAAGAAAGAAATTCCTCTAGCAAGTATTACCGGTGAGAGACCGAGAGAGAGAGAATGTGTGTGCATGTGTGTGCTGTGAGCTGACAGTATGAGGTGATTAGGCGTCATCCTCTTGTTTGCCTGATGCTTATCTTGAGAGAATATTTGGGCTCTGGTTGGATTATAGTAGGCTTGACCTCACCTCTCAGTAAATGCTTAAACAGAAGCGATTTGCCAGACAGTATTTAATGTTAGCTAATCAATAGGCTGTGTAGAAGAACATGAATTTTATATTGCTTAATGGACTTCATGTTCCATGTAAACTATGAGCATCTTATGAGTGAGTTACCAATAACTATGATTGAGTCCTTATTTCTTTATTAAATAAGAAATCGTGTGGCATTTAAGTAAAAAGCAAATTGGAATGAACTTACTTGGAGCTCTGTAAGAGGAGAAGAAGAAAAACACAAACCCATCTTCCCAACTGAGATTGAGTACAGAGAATCTTAAGGACAAAGACAGAGTGAAGAAGTAGCTGACTAGAAGTTTTCCCTTTACTATAAATGCTCCCTTAAACATTTCCTATTTCATGAAAGTAACCAAGTTATGACATTTTCCCCTGTCTTCTAATTGCCTGTTTTTCTTGGTAGCAACAAAAGAGCCGTCCAAGGGGGCCGTCTGTCAGCAATCACCATGGCGCTTCAGTACGGCTCGGAGAGTGAAGAGGATGCTGCTTTGGCTGGTAGGGATTAGCTTGTGACTAGTTCAGGCCTTTTCACTTTCCCTTCTGGCTGAGGAACATTTCAGGGACTGGAGTCCAGCTGGGGAGTTCTCCCGGTTTGGGAGTCTGTACCATTGTGTTGGCATTTTTATTGTATTCTTTGGTTGACAGACTTAACGAACGTAAACTTATTGCTGTATTTTGTATTAAATACTCTACAGAAACAAGTGATCTGTTGACTTTAGATCCTTGTTTAAAACCTATATTGTCCACTGGTGAGTACTAGTGGGACCGTCATGAAAATTCCAGGGAGAAGGTCACACGATGTTAGATTGTTCAGTGACTTGTGTTTCCAGTAAGCTGTGGTTTCTCTGGCTGAGCAGCCTAAAGGACAGGTTTAGGGGTGCACATGAGTTAATTATCTGTCATTCTTTTAAGTTTAGTGAGTGCTTTTCTTTTTTTTGGTAGATGTTTTTATGGGTAGAGATAAAATTTGTTTAATTTCATTATTTTAGCATATCTTCTGAATTTATAATTAAATGATAACAGTTTTACCAGTTGTGTCATATTTTCTATGGGTGACCTTTTTCTTAAAAAAGTCTCTGACGAAAGATTTTGTGGCTATTTCCAGGAGCCACCCTATAGGACAGGGTAGAACTCCCACAAATGAATTCTATGTAAGATAATTACCAAGGGATAAAAAGTAAAAAGGGATAGATTGATTGTTAAAAAATTGATAATAAGATACTGAATGGAAAGCTACTGCACACAAATCCATTTTCAGTCTGGAAGTCAGCCTTTCAAAACAAATTGATACCATGGACAATATTAGAATATAATAGCATTAATATGTATAATCTAGATATAAACCTAAAAGAAAATGCACAAGTCCTTTATGAAAAAGATCAGAGGTGATGAAGTCAGGGAAAACTAGTTTCAAATTCTATCTTTGCTTCTAGCCTCCTGACCCTGCAGCCAGTTTCCCCTCCAGCTCTCTGAAACACTGATTGACTTTGGACTAGTCATTAACTTCTATATGCCCTAGTTTTCTCATTTGTGAAAGAAATAGCACTAACTCTTAAATGTGGATGGTATTGAATTATCTAAGGCTGGTATTTGTCAGGTTCCTAACCCATAACTAAACAATAAATGATTGTAAATTGTACCCAAGAGTATATAAGGGTTATGGTTGCCCTGCTCTATCAAGGAGAATTTAAATTATAGTCAATATATAGTTGGCTATATATTAGAACAAGAAAATGAGCGATGTATTTTAAGCTATAAAGATTATTACATGTTTTCTTGAGTGCTTCTACCTAAAGCTTCCCTCAGTAAGGGAATTCTTCATTTGTCCGTGATGTCAAGTGAGACCACCTCTGGCAGTCCCGGCGTAGTCTAAAGTTGAGAGTCTCCTGAACTGCGTGCCTTTGCGTGTGTTCTGAAATCTCTGAATATTTATTTCAATGTTGCTTTCTTGGCCGAGAACACATAGCAAGGAGTCTCTGGAGAAGGTCATTTAAAAAGAGAAACTATTTGGTAATGGCTTAAAAATAATGTGACTTTGTATCTGTCTGTCACCTTCTATTTCTGTGTACCATTTCACTAAATAAGCATGTATTTATATTACCACTACTAATACCATTTATAATGAGAGTTTTTATTGTGGTAAAAAGGTATACTGCAAAACGCTTGCTGTTTCAGCATTCTTTACCTGTATAATTTAGTGATGTCATGTTCATCGTGGTGTGCACCTGTCAGCACTGTCCAGAAGTTTCCCCTCGGCCCTCCCTCCTGTTCTTCCCCTGGTACCTGTCCTAGACATTTCACTTGAGTGCGATCATACAGTATTTCCCCTTTCTTGGTGGACTTATCGCTCTTAGTGTGATGATTTCAAAGCTCATCCCTACTGCAGCCGGTATCGGGCTGTGTTAGTCCGGTTTGACTAGAGAAACAAGTTCAGAGGCTCATATATGTGTAAGAGAGAGCTTTATATTACAGAGCAATTATGTATTGAGAAAACATCCCAGCCCAATCCAGATCAGGTCCATAAATCTAATATTAGTCCATAGGTCTGATACTAGTCCATAAATTCCCCTTCAACTCACACAGCACATGCAATGATGCCAAATGCAGGAAAATCACAGGCTGGTGGGTGGAAAGTCCTGTGGATCTAATGGCAGTGGACACATCTCCAGGGCTCTGGCTGCCATCAGGGTGGCTCCACGTGGCTTGTCAACCCGAAGGTGAAGCAGAGTGTGTTCTGCCTCCAAGGAAGTAGCGAGTGACCTGATTGATAGGCTGTACTTCACCCCTCCGTTCTGTTTATCAAGTTGACAGGGCCTTCATTTCTCTTTCTGCCTGAGCGAGACTCCTTTGTATGAATATACCGCGTGGCTCTTGTGAACATGGGTGTGAAGTGTCTGTCCCTGCATTCAGCCATTTGGGGGTACACACTAAGGAGTGAGGAGATTCCATGGACATTGTTTAAATTTGGGGGCAACTGTCAAACCATTTTACATTTCTATCAGCCATGCATGAGAGCTCATCTCTCCCCATCCTTACCAACACTTGTTCTGTTTTTCTGGTCACAGCCATCCTCGTGGTGTGAAGTGGTAGTTGTGGTTAGATTTGCATGTCCCTCATGACCCGTTTGAGTCAGAATTGACTTGATGGCACTGAGTGAGTGAGTGATGACCCATAAGGAGCCTGGTGGTGCTGTTGGTTAAGCAGCAGACTTCTGACCACAAGGGTGGCAGCCCCAGCCCATCAGCTGCTCTGTGGGAGGAAAGTGAGGCTGTTCACTCTGTAAAGCTTCACCGCCTCGGAAGCTCTCCACAGGGTTGCCAGGGTTAGAATCTACCAAGCGGCAGTGATTGGTTGAATGCTAACAGTGTGGAGCATCATTCCATGTGCTTGGTATCCAGGTATATGTGAGAGAGGTACCCTACCCCCCAAAAAAAACCAGAAGCGAACCCTGCTGGGAGGAGCTTTTGTAGTACACATTTCCCCGCTGGGTGAGCTTCTGTCCAGCCACTCTCTAGGTTAGTGCACTCAGTGGCATTGCCGGGCAGGGCTCTGGTCACAGTGCATTTTTTCGTCGAAGCCGTTTCACTCAAACCTCGTTTTTTTTGTGATGGCCAATTTAAGAGAACAGCGTGCAGCTGTGAAATTTTGTTTTCTGCTGGAGGGGGAAGGAAAAATGCCGTAGGAACTTTTGTGATATTGAACACGGCTTACAAGGACAGCACTGTGGGAAAAACTCAGATGTATGTGTGGTTTTGTTGTTTGGAAAAAGGTGAAATGTTGATTGATTACAAACATCATTCTGTACATCCATCAACTTCCTGAACGGACATTTTTGGATGAAAATGTTGACAAAATCCATGCACTTGTGCACATAGACCAGTGGTTCTCAACCTTCCTAATGCTGTGACCCTTTAATACAGTTCCTCATATGTGGTGACCCCCCCCAACCATAAAATTATTTTCGTTGCTACTTATAACTGTCATTTTGCTACAGTTATGAATCAGGCAGCCCCTATGAAAAGGTTGTTCGACTCCCAAAGGGGTTGCCACCCACAGGTTGAGAACCACTGTCATAGACCAACGATGGTGGACCGTTGAAGAGATGGGGGGGTTATCTGGACTGTCTTGGAGCTCGGTTCATCAAATTTTAATGCAAGATTTTGGAATGAGACGGTCGCTATGAAATTTGTGCTTCGGATTCTGACTAACCAGCAAAAGAGCATTGACTGGAAGTGTGGCATGCTTACTTTTCAAGGTCATTACAACCCGTAAGCAAACATCATCAAGCCGTTGGAAGACGCCACTGTCACCTCACCCAAAAAAAGCTTGTCAAGTGAAATCAGAGATCAAGACGATGTTTGTTTGTTTTTTTGATATGAGGGGGTTAACGCATTTGCAGGTCATTCCACCAGGTCAGACTGTTAATCAGGCTTTCTATGTAGAGATTCTGAAAAGCTACAATGTATGACCAAAAAGGCCTGATTTGTGGCAGATGGGAAATTGGTTTTGCCACCATGACAATGCACCTGCTCACACAGTCATCTCTGTGCCACGTTTTGGCCAAAAAACAGCATGCCTTTCTTGCCCCATGCACTTGACCCACCTGACCTCACTACGGGTGACTTCTTTTTGTTTTCAAAATTGAAGAGAGACATGAAAGGACAGCGATTTGATGACGTAGAACAGGTGAAAGCAAACAAGGGGGGTGTAGTCAGCCATCCAAACAGATGAGTTTTTAAAAATGTTTCCAAGACTGGAATCGCAGGTTTGACAAATGTATTATGTGTAATGGAGAATGCTTTTGAGTGTAATAAGGTTGTTTTGTAAAATAATTAAAATATATAGCTTTGGAGAAAGAAAAATACATTTCTTTTGTTGGGGGGGTGGGTAACCCCTTATATGTTCTTTGGAGAGATGTTTGGGTTCTTTTTGTGCTGCACTATAGAAGTTCCTTATGTATCTTGGATATTAACCCCCTGCTCAGTATCTAATTCTCAAAATTTCTATTTTTAAGTTGTCCCTTCATATTATTGAAAAATCATTCCATAAACAGATGTCGTTAAATTTTATTTAAGTCGAACTTATGTTGTCTTTTTATTCTAGGTTTTTGGTGTCATATCAAAAATCTATTTACAAAAATCTACTTTGTAAATAGATTTACAAAAAAACTCTTTATTTTGAAGCATTACTCCTGTGTTTTCTTCAAAGCATTTTATGGTGTTAGTGCTTACATTTAGGTTGTGTTTTGGGGAGGGTTATCGTGTGGGTTTGGGTCCCGCTTCATTGTTTTGCATGTGGAAATCCAGGATTCCAGCCCCATGTGTGAGATAGCGTATTCTTTCCCATTGGGTGGACTTAGTACCCTTATGAAAATCAGTTGACTATAGATGAATGGATTCACAGATCTTTCATTACGCCAATTCCAGACTATTTTGACACTAACTTTATAATATATTTTGAAATGGAGACAGTTTAAAATAAGTACTCTAAAATACAGATAATTTACAAGGTTGTTAAAAGAGTTCTAAAGTATGTTTTTTGTTGTTTGTGCTTGCTCCTCATCAAAATAATTGTTATCTTTCCAGCTGCTCGCTATGAAGAAGGAGAATCAGAAGCAGAGAGCATTGCTTCCTTCATGGATGTTTCGAACCCTTGTTACCAACTTTATGACACAGTTAGGAGCTGTCGGAATAACCAGGGTCAGCTCATAGCTGAACCTTTCTTCCATTTGCCCTCAAAGAAAAAGTACCCTGACTATTATCAGCAAATCAAAGTGCCCATATCCCTGCAACAGATCAGGTAAGACTGCTCCGTTTCAGTCCATTTTCTGGTGTGGAAGTCTGCACGTTCATAGTACTTCTTAAAATGGATAAGGATAATAGAGCGGGTCTATGGGAATGTCTCATATGAAAAATGAGAGATAACGTTAGTTAAATATGCATTCTGTTTGTATGCTGTAGAGCCAAAAGGCAGCTACAAGGCAGTTTCAACTAGGCGTTTGCATGCCAATATGGATTATAAAAAGTAATACAGCTTAATTTAATTGTTTTGTAACTGAGCTAAGTACCAACATCTCTTCTATTACACCCTTCATTGACATTTTAATTATAACAATTTACTTATCTTTAAGCTGTGTGTCTGTAGCTAACCTTCCCCACCCCCTCCCCCAATAAGCATAGTTGGCTATTAACTGGAAACACAGGGAATCCAGGACGGATGATCCCTTCAGGACTAGTGGTGAGAGTGGCAATACTGGGAGGGTGGAGGGAGAGTGGAGTAGAAAGGGGGAACCGATTACAGGGATCTACATATAACCTCCTCCCTGGAGAACGAACAACAGAAAAGTGGGTGAAGGGAGGCGTCGGACAGTGTAAGGTATGATAAAATAATAATTTATAAATTATCAAGGGTTCATGAGGGAGGGAGGGAGGGGGGAACATGAGGAGCGGATGCCAGGGGCTTAAGTGGAGAGTAAATGTTTTGAGAATGATGAGGGTAGCACATGTACAAATGTGCTTTATACAATAGATGTATATATAGATTATGATAAGAGTTGTATGAGCCCCCAATAAAATGATTTTTTAAAAAGGGGGGGAGTTGGAATCCAGGACAGATGATCCCTTCAAGACCAGTGGTGAGAGTGGCAATACCAGGAGGGTGGAGGGAGGTTGGGGTGGAAAGGGGGAACTGATTATAAGGATCTACATATAACCTCTCCCTGGGGGACGGACAATCAAGGGTTCATGAGGGAGTGGGGAGTGGGGTAGGAAGGGGAAAAAATGAGCTGATACCAAGGGCTCAAGCAGAAAGCAAATGTTTTGAGAATGATGATGGCAACAAATGTATAAATGTGCGTGACACAATTGATGTGCGTATGGATTGTGATAGGAGTTGTACGAGCCCCCAATAAAGTGATTATATAAAAACAAAAAAAGAACTCAGGAACTGAAGCCATATCTCAAAGATGATAGTGTGATTATTGAGAATTTAGCTAGAAAGAATATGTAAATCAGTACAGTATCATTAAAAAATAATAGGAAATAATATTAAAAATAAAGTGCTTTATAACTCACAGTGTGGGTTCAGTTTTACAGTTTACCCAGGTAGAGTTAAGAAGCAGGTAGAAATATCAACTGGACATGATCAGAGTAGGTTGTTTTTTACATGACACCTTCATGGCAGGTAACCTTCCCGTTCAGTGGGAATTAAAGTCGTACATTCACCAGACACCGCCGCTCCCCCCCTCCACAACTACAGTTAGAATTTATATTTCATTGTTTTGCATTTGTAACTTCAGCTTTCGTTGTTTAATCCTAAGATTGAGTGTGCTTCCATTTTATCCAGACTTTGGACAGCTTGTGGCACATAGGATGTCTGTTTATATGGCCACTTAAAATAACATGTAAATTTAGTGGTTCCCTTTTAATTAAACAAATTTTCTCTTTGTTTCTTTTCTCCCTCTTTATTTCTTCAAATAGTCTAATTAATTCTGCTCAAAAGATGACAATTTTTCAGCCAATTCAGTCTTGTGCCTAAACTTTCTTCCAAGTTTGGATTTTCCAATATAAACCTTGCTTTGTTAAAAGTCAGTACTGTAATTCTGTGCAATCCCACCCCACCCCACCCCACCCCACCCCACCCCCACACACACACCTTAAAAGTCATTGTCAGTGGGGTGGTGCAGAGAGAGAGGATTGTGGGGGATCGGAAGGTGGTGGCCGGCCTATCAGGTAGCACCGAGGGCTCTGCCGGGCCAACGTTCAGAAGTCAGATCTTACCTTCTTTCTAGGGCTATGCAGAGCCATGGCCCCCTTTTAGCGTGTTTTAACTCAGAGCAGAGGTCCGGGACAGTGCTGTCAGCCCTCACCACCTTGAGGGCGTTTCCTCACTGCTCCTCCATTATGATAGCAAACGTGACTATGCAACCAAGGAATGAAATTTTAAATCCTACATGATGATAATTTAAATTGCCACTGTTGATTAGTCAGTACAGGTGTGGGGAGGTTGACAGGAACTAGTTCAGTCTCCCTAAAAGCAGCCACAGTGAAAGACCGGCCGGATAGTGCAGCTCTGCCCTAGGGCTGGTCATCCCCGGGTTTCGTTTCCCATCCTGCCCTTCCCTTCACTCATGACTTTGAAAAACAATCCCAAAACAACTTTGTATTTTGTTGTTGGGAATGTTCACAGTGGAACATAGGCCCGGTCAGCGATTGTTACACGTCCTACTCCGTGACTGTGATGACACTCCGCTAGTAGTGCGGCTTCTCACCCTCCCTGTTGTCATGGCCCTGCCCCCAAGCTTCCCTCTAGCCTTTGCAGTTGCAGTGGTCAGTCTGACCTCACAGCAGTTCTTCAGAAGCGCACTGCGTTTGAGGCAGACCCCACAAGTCCCCATTCACATTTTTCTAGAAATGACTGCAAATGGACTAGAATTGTAGGTTGTCAATGACAACGTAGAATCTTTATCCATCAGTATCTCTGTCATTTGCAAGGTGGGTACACCCAGCACTTGTCAGTGAGCCTGAGGCTGTGCTGGCTGTGTAACCTGGCACTGAGAGACCGCCTGGTCCTTGGTGGCTTGGATTTCATTCCAGAGATAGTCCCCAACAGTCTGAGCACTCCTCTTAGTGCTTACTCTGTGGGGTCTGCATATGGTTTGGATAAGTTTTAAACAAAACTTTAATTACATGATAAATGGACGGTTCCATTCTAAGAGAATGGTTTAGAATATGGGTTCCCATACAACTTGGTCTGTCACCCCATTCAGAAAAAAAAATCACTCAGTGCCCTCCAGCAATTCAAAGCTTTGATAGTGTGGCCCGTAATCCAGGATAGCGGGTAGACACGTGCTTTGCTCGCCCGTGGGTTGGGTTGTTCAATATCTCCCCCTGTGGGAGGCACGGCTATAGAACATCCACAGCCGTCCTGTGAGGCGTTTTAAGCATACTGTTATTCCTAAGTCCTATTTCGTGTGGCTTTAATGGTTAGCTTGCATTGCTTCGACCAAAAGAGCTAAAAGACGATGCTGTGTCAGTCGTTTCAGAATGAGGACAAGCAGTAACCACTCACCTTGTACAAGGGCCTTTATGGGAGCTAGTGTGAGTCACAGCAGTGCTTTGTAAAAGAAATACCCACACGCTCATGACCTTGAAAGCCTCCATCTTAAGTTACTATGTTTAATTGTAAATATTTTTGTTGAAGGCATAGTAGTGAATGGCTCCCAACATGTCTGCCTCTTGACATCTGTCTTCCCAGACGTCTTCCTCTGCTTCTTAGGGTTGCCAGTACTTTCCCTTTTCTGTAACCTCAGACACAAGAATGGCCTCTCATTTTAAAAAATGAGTAAGTCAGCATGATTCTTCCTCTAGGTGCTTTAAGATCACTCTGGTTTTTGTCTCTTTCCTAGGAATTCACTGTTGGTCACCCATAGGGACTCGTTAGGGCCACTCCTCGTATGTCAGCTTTGTCACTAGCCTCCCAGACCTGCTCCATTGCTCCCTTTAGTGCTGCACTTCGTTGTTGTGGGTAGTCTTGCCTCTGTAGTACGGCATTTGCCTCTCTGCTTTTTAAATGATAATTTTCCACCCTCGCGTCAGGCTAACTGATGAAGGTACTGAAGATTCAGCCTGGTGGAATCTTGGCTTAATCACTTGGCTGCTGACCCACCAGCCACTCTGAGAGGACAAAACGTGGGCCTCTGTAAAGATTCCAGCCTGGGGACCCTCTCAGGATATAGGTGCCACTCTGCCTGGGTTCGGTATGTGCTGGAATTCACTCCACAGTAGGTGTTTTGTAAAGGTACCCTCTAGTGCCTGGCAAGATTTTGCACTAAACTTTGAGGAAGGATGCTTTATGATGGCTAAGGGAAATTTCAGCTATGTATTTGTCTTTACAGAACCAAACTAAAGAACCAAGAGTATGAAACCTTAGATCATTTGGAGTGCGATCTGAATTTAATGTTTGAAAATGCCAAACGCTACAATGTTCCCAATTCCGCCATCTACAAGCGAGTTCTCAAGTTGCAGCAGGCCATGCAGGTATGATTTCTTGGTCTTGCTAAGTTATGTGTGTGTGTGACTGAAATTATTTTACATGCTTTGAGTGCGGGGCTGGGTCAGGTCGGATGTGTGCACCCCAAACCCTAACAATACAGTGTCATTCGTTTTGCCACAAACACTACTAACTAGGAACCCTTTGGCTACATGTTGGGCGGCTCACCACATGGTCAGCAGCTCAAAACCACCAGTGCTCCGAGGGAGGTAGTGGGTGCCCTCTGCTTCTATAGAGTCCGTCTCGGAAACCCCCCGGGCAGGCCTGCCCTGTCCTCCGGGGTTATTCTGAACTGGACTCGACCCGACGGCAGTGAGCTCTTAGTTTCGGCAGTTCCTCATCTAAGTCTTACGTTCCAGCATTACATCTCACTTCTTCCGTTCTAGATCTAGTCTCTGTGAACGCGAGCTTGGCCCTAGACCAAAGGGCATTTGAAGGCTAATCAAGCATTGCGGAATGCCCATGAGTTTATCAGACTTTTTGAAAGAGATGGCATCTGCAGTTGCAGATTGTCTCAGATTTTGAGACAGGCGGTGTCGGCATGAAGTACATGTAGGTGTGCCTGGACGTTCTTGGGTAGACTATCACTGGAAAGAGAATTTCAGAGCAAGGAAGAACAAACGCAATTTTCGGTAACTTATAGACCAGCGGTTCTCAACCTGTGGGTCACAGCCCCTTTGGGGGTCGGACAACCCTTCCACAGGGGTGCCCAATTCATCACAGTAACAAAATGACAGTTCTGAAGTAGCAACGAAAATAATGTTATGGTTGGGGGTCAGCGCCACATGAGGAGCTGTGAAAAGGGTTGCGGCGTGAGGTAGGTGGAGAACCACTGTTGCAGGCTCTTCATTTTGTGTGGTCAACACTGACGGTAAACCACACCGGGGGCGTCAAGTACTTTTCGCTCCTCTGAGTGCATTCCCCGTGCCTGCCATGACCGGCGGTCTTGAAAGCTGCAGGGGTTGAAAAGTAGATCTTTGTCCTCTCATCAGAAATACCTTTCTTCTGAGTTACACTGCCCCTTAGAAGTCAGGGGACCAGAGACCCTCTCTGAGTTAGCTCCGCTAAATGATGGCCACCAGAGCTGGATGCCCCGACAGCTTCCTCTAGGCGTTTACCATCTGTCCCCATGTAGTCTTAAATGCTGTTTAGCTGCTCTTGTTCGGTAACTGTAGAACCATTGTAACCTACTTTTCGGCCATTTGTTACATTTGCTTACTGGGAGTATGGCTGATTCTTTTCATTTCCTCAGCCTGCGCTTCATTGTATCTTTCTGAGTGAACCTGATGCTGCAGCTCTGTAACATTGACATCTTCTGAGAGTATTCAGCTGGGTGCGCCTGACTCCTGGTGCCTGGTGTCTCTTTCAGACAAAGAAGAAGGAGCTTGCTAGGAGAGACGACATTGAGGACGGAGACAGCATGATCTCTTCTGCCACCTCTGATACTGGTAGTGCCAAAAGGAAAAGGTATATGCGTTTCTCATAGCTGGAGACAGCTTCTCACTTCCTCTTTATTTGGTTTTAGATTAGTGAAGAAAAGTGTCCAGTCTGAATTCTCTGGAAAGCTTTGGCAGCATGTCTTCTCTCAGAATTCCTCTGTGGATTAGGTGACCCGCTGGTTTGTGTCTTCTTTTTCATGCAAGGGCCGTATTGCTTTTAGATGAAAACCGCACTCCACGTGTGGCCTGGCACACCATCATTCTGCCTAGCTTCTTTTCTGAATGCGGCACTCTCTTGGTTTCTACATGGTGAGTTGCAGACACAGCTGCAAGTTAGGCTGTAAAGGCCCCCCACCACCACCACCACCACCACCACCACCCCCACCCCCGCAGTCCTGCCACTGTAGGGAAGCAAGCTGTTCCTCTCCCCTCCAGTTAATACAGCTCTGTTTGCCATCCTAAGCACGTCACAATGTAAAGTACCAAAAAACGTCCTCTCAGTTCATGGACTGCTAAGCAAGGTGTTTGGATTTGTTTTCTTTCTAACTTTTTTCTCTCAACTTCCCTAACCCTCACTTGCTGTCCCGGGTTTTATGAAAGGGGATCTTACTGTGAGACTGCACGACCATCCTGCCAGACCATCTCTTGTCTACGCCTCACCCACGGAGTTTCTCTGGCCTGCTCCTTGTGGAACACTGTTCTCCCTCAAGCCTGATAGTTTTACCATCTTTGCAGCAACAGTCAACCCAGGAATAAGCTACTTGCTAGTAACAAGGCTTAAGAGAGTCAGAGTTGAATGAAGAAGTCACCAGTAATTATTGACCCAGTTTTGAACATGCATTATGTAGACTTATTGAGCTCAGGGGATTTTAAAAAGTGCTTTAGAAAAGAGAAGCTGCCCTCTCTTTCCATCTTTCCCAAATAGCATTTGAGAATTTTTTTTTTTTTTAGCTTTGGAAACAGTATTGCTATGCTGGGCCATGGTAACTGAATCTGTTGGTGTACTGTACCATGAGATGTCTCCTCCATGACTGACCAACGAATCTCATCCTCCAAGTTCTTAATTCCTTGTTACACCAGGGACAGCAGAGGACAGATGCGAAACCAGATCAGAGACATCAATTCAAGAGCATTTTTGAGTGTAATTATGTAAATGCTACAGCACCACCTGTGTTTTCCAGATCAGTCACCAATCAAAGATAGAAAATTCTCAGGCAAAAGAAGGTAATGGAAGCAAAAGTGATGGTACTACAGCTAGTGCCAACACGGAGTGAGAATAGAAATCTGGAAGAGTTGTGTGATAAGCGCATGGTTCCAAGGGCGCATTAGCCTGGGTCAGACCCTTTGAAGTGACACTTCTGTGGCCTGCAGTTGGAGGACATTCCAGCTGCAGTGGATTCCGTGATCGTTAAAGTCCTAACACCAAGCATCATGTTCTTAAAAGTATGACGTCTTGCTTCAGATGAAAAGTCTTGATAAGCAGATTTCCCTAGCAAGTATTTTTTATAGTACAGTGGGAAAAAGTCAGAAACAGAAGAGCAAATATAAGTCATCTGCTAGGGCAGTAAAAGAACAAATCTGGGTTGGCTGAGAAGCAAGGCCTGCACTTTGAACTCTGACCGAAGAGATGATAAACGATGACTCTTTGAGAAGGTAATTGTGTTAGGAAGTTGTGATCATGAGAAGCACACTCTAGAATTCAGACAAACACAGCAGCTTAGCAGGTGAAGTTAAACTGGCTAGAGAAATTTTGCGAGTACCTCTGAATCATTCCTAAAAATTGCGTGTGAGTCTATCTTTGTTTCCTTTTTATGGTGAGAAAAATCGGCTCTGGGTGTGTTTTGCTTCATTATGGAATTGTGTTCTTCTCCCTCCTCGCCTCTGACCCCCAAAAAAGCCCCCCGCTGTCTTCCATGTTAAAATGTTCCAAATTTCTTAATGTCTTTTATCCACTGGACTTAATAATCCTCTTTTTACTTAAGCGTGTTTGGCTATATGTGACCCTTCAGGGCTGCCCTGCTTTGTTGCTTTTCACGTGTAACGCTTGTTTCTGCTTTCCCAGGAGCACTCATGACAGTGAGACGTTGGGTCTCAGGAGGCTAACCAGGTGTGCAGTCCTTTTTTATGCATAAACATCATTTTAAAAGTTACCTCTTCGGTGGCCTGGTCAGTACTGATGAGGTGGAAAGGGACGTCATGTGCATGTTCAATAAAAGACTGTTTGGGGTGCCGGTGTATTTTATAAGTTGAGAAAGACAACGGTACAATTTCACAGTCTAGTTAGTAAGGTATGTTCATGGGTTGCCTTCATTTGCCGCAGGCTTTGCCAGGAGGGGGGCATCAAGCACTGGCACCACTGGTGTCCAGGGACTGGTAGGTGCTGCTTCCCTTGCAGGGGTGTCTTTCACAGGCTGGGGATGGTGGGTGGATCAGAATCCACATTGACAATCCAGGCAGGAATTGAAACTGGTTAAAACACGTCAAGGCGTGAGTACTCAGTAAGTGTAGCTCTGATGATCTCCTGGAAGTACTACCTGTTTATATCGATGAGGACTAAGGAAGTTTCATTATGTTTCTAGTCAAATGTTACTGGTTTGAGAAGTCTTGCTGGACAAAATGAATGCAGTCTTATTCCTTGAAGATTTAAAGATGAAATATGCCAGGCCACTGGGCTTTACTCAGTTTAATAGCAAGCATAACCAAAGCTCTAAGGCCAAAGAGGTAAAAATGGGGGAGTGGGGATGGGGTACCTTAAAACCTATTAGCAGGACTGACATTGACAAGAGAGGCCACTGGTCGGCACTGACCTATGGTAACTGGAGGGACATTTTCAACTGAGTCAAGTCTCAGTTCTGCCTTTTCACGTAATTGTGGCCTTGCCCACAATGCCAGAGTCAGCTGCCATTGAGTCAATTCTGAATCATAGTGATCCCATAAGACAGTAGAACTGCCTCTGTGGGTTTCTGAGGTTATAAGTCTTTACAGGAGTAGAAAACCTCATCTTTCTCCTGCAGAGTGGCTGGTGGTTTCAAACTGCTGACCTTGCAATTAGCAGACGAACAAGTAACCTCTGAGCACCTATGGCCATGTATTCACCTAATCTCGCTATAGTTGAGATTGTAATTGTACCTAGATATCGAAGTTTAAGAATTACGTGAAAATGCACACCTAGTGTGTAGCACAGTATCTGACACATGATAGAAATATTGGCTGTTATCTTTTTTTTAAATCATTTTATTGGGGGCTCATACAATTCTTATCACAATCCATATATACATCCATTATGTCAAGCACATTTGTACATTTGTTGTCCTCATCATTCTCAAAACATTTGCTTTCTGCTTCAGCCCTTGGTATCAGCTCCTCATTTTGCCCTGCCCTGCCCACCCCACCATGAACCCTTGACAATTTATAAATTATTATTTTGTTATGTCTTACACTGCCCAACA
>NW_022111320.1:53356763-53358670 GCF_000313985.2 Echinops telfairi | reverse complement strand
CTTCTGGCTCATAACCTTTAGTGTAAATTGGTAAAGGTACCTGCTTCTGTAGACACTTGACTATCGTGTATCAGGAGAATACAGATTTTTTACTTTTATTTTAAGCACAGGACACACTGCCCCGTCTTGTATACAGTTTCTTAATTTTTTTGGATTGCAGCAATGTCTGATCTGGTACCCTCTTTAGTATGGCCGCCTGAGTGCACAGCACTGAGCATCCTGAATTTGAACTCCGTCCAAGTGCATTTTAGTTTAGTATGTTCAAGGGTGCTGATTAGAATATGCCAGTTACAAGGTCTTTGACTTTTACGGGGAGCTTTAACTTTATGCACATTTCCCCAAATGAAGACAAAGAAGTGGGGTACAGAATCTCATATGGAAAGTGACATTGAAAATAGTCACCGCAAAGTATCAAATAGGGAAATAATATGATGGTGTCTTTTTGTAATGTATCTTTTATTTTGTTTCAAGAAGTATCTGAAGCTCTTTTGAGAGTTACTATATAATAAGGTTCAGCATGATAAGTCAGATGCCAGGCTTATAGAATTGTTATAAATGAACATGAAGTTTTGCTCTGAAATTTTTCTGGCAACCAGATTAAAACTGATGGGCTTTCTGGTTGTTTTCCTCAAAGGCAATATAAGGATGGGGAGCGGGGGGGAACCCGGCAGGTGGGGAGGAATGTACACACACAAAAAGAGTAGAAGGTCGGAAATGACCTCAGCCTAGGAAGTTTGACTTGCATGTGAGGATGGAATCCACATTGCACATCCCTCGTGTGGACTGACTGATGCACAGACAGCAGAAGCACTGCCCCAGTGGGAGTTCTAAAGTCATGGATTGCAGGCATTTGGAGATTGTAGTTTCTTAGGGCCAGTCAGGTTTCACATTTGAACCATTTCCCATTCAAAGCTGCCCAGTGT
Organism: Echinops telfairi; assembly: GCF_000313985.2. Classification (NCBI taxonomy): domain Eukaryota; kingdom Metazoa; phylum Chordata; class Mammalia; order Afrosoricida; family Tenrecidae; genus Echinops; species Echinops telfairi. Next base: position 53,357,747 of record NW_022111320.1, on the reverse strand, counting down.
CAGTTACTGGAGTTGGAGCAGTGATCTCAGGAAAATCTGCCCTACGTCCCCCAGACAGAGCTTCCTATAGAAAGGCATCATGGCTGCTGGGAAGGAGGAGTGTGCCGAACAAGGAGGGAAAGAGGTGACCAGTGTAAACTGGACTGCTTTGCGGCTTAAAATTCCCAGGAGGAGGTGTGGCTTCATTCTGAGGGGTTTTGATGAGATCTCTTAAGCTTCGAGATTCAAAATTGAATTCCTGATTCTTCCTTTTTGAAGCTCAACCCTCACAAGTGAGAGTTAAGGAAACTATATTTGCCTTGAAACAATTTTAAGTACAGATTCCTGGGATATCAAATTGTGTTCTAAACGGCCTCGGCATAGAGCCCTATAGAACTGGAGCTCTGTCCCAGGAGTCCCTTCCTGACCCACTTTCACACCTTGCCCAGGATGCCTCTTGGAAGCAGAAGGTGGCAGGAAAGATTCCAGGGCCGGAAAGGGTGTGAGCAGAGTGAAGGCAGGAGAGGAAAGGCTTCTGCACCTAGACGACAGGCCCTGTGCCGGTGGTCCCCTCCCTAATTCGACTGGGCTTCACCGTGCTGGGGAATTTTCTGAAACACTTTCAAGTACTATAGATAGATCTCCCCACCGCTGCCTTAACTGTTGTTTCGTTTCATTTTCTGCTTTTTTTAAAAATTGTTTTATTAGGGGCTCATAACAACTCATCACAATCCACACATAATATCAGTCGTGTAAAGCACATTTGTACAATCATTGCCCTCATCATTCTCAAGACATTTGCTCTCCACTTAAGCCCCTGGCATCAGGTGCTCGTTTTTTCCCCTCCCTCCCGCTCCCCTGTCCCTCATGAACCCTTGATAATTTATAAATTATTATTTTGTCATATCTTGCCCTGTCCGAGGTCTCCCTTCACCCACTTTTCTGTTGACCGTCCCCCAGGGAGGAGGTCACATGTAGATCCTTATAATCGGTTCCCCCTTTCCA
>NW_022111320.1:53350856-53355161 GCF_000313985.2 Echinops telfairi | reverse complement strand
TTGGCTTCATCATAGTTGAGCAGTTGAATGAGTGGTAAGGGAACTAGTCTAGGAGTCTCATAACAGCCGCATGTTTTTTTAGGGTTGTTGTTTTCTTTCATTTTATTGATTTTGTTGTGTTGCTGAGCTTATACACAGCAGAATATCCACCAGTATCCTGTTGCTGCAGGTACAACTCATTGGCATTGGTTACATCCAGTTTCACCCTCCTCTTCCATGTTGTTCCTCCCCATGAACACACACGCAGTGCTTTCTAAGGCCTCTAGTTCATCTTTCAAGTTGCTGTTGTCAGTTGGGTCCCATATCGATCTTAAAACAAGCTACACCGTGCTCAAGGGAGCCCTCTTACTAGTCAGGTTAACTGTTATTTGGTATTAACAAGTGTTTAGGGGATGCTTTTAAAATTTGAAGAACATCCCAGGGCAATAGCTTTGGGGGTTCATCCACACTTGAAGTCTGGGTTACTTGATAATTTTAAGTTCTGTTCTGTGTTTTTCCCTTTGGGCCAGGGTTCTTCTACATCTTTGGTCAGTATGTTCAATTAATTGTAGCCAAACATCACCATCCAGTTTCTGGTCTTATCAGCCACATAATTTGCTTCAAGAAGCACTTTGTTGTTCTTATAGGACAAGAAACAGGTTTTAAATTTTCTTCTCTCTTCAGTACTACATTGTAGGATCTTACGGTCGTAGTGAATGTGTGTTGAATAGAGAGATTAGGTTAAAAGCTATTTCTTTTTATAATCGACCTGGCTGTTCATTTGCATACTGTTTGCTCCCTTCCGGCTATTTCTTTATGATTTCTTATAATTCACTGGCACTTGGTGAAGTCATTCAGCCTCTAAACCAGTTTCTTCAACTAGAAGGAGATTAGATTCTCCCTTGGGTCCCTTTTAGGCTCTGGTTCTACCCTGTGGCCCCTGTGCTTTGTTCTGTGTCACTCCCATCTGTTTCTCAGAGTCACATTGCAGTGGAGGGATTCGCAGGAGACAACGGATTCACACTGAAGGATGAAAATTTACTCAGTCCTTAGATGAGCCACATGAATCATTTCTTGTTCTTTTTTTGTTTTGTTTTCTTTTTAATCATTTATTCCTCAAGCTCAGTTGGCTCAAAGCAGCGGTTCTCAACCTGTGGGTCGTGACCCCTATGGGCGTCGAACGACCCTTTCACAGGGGTCGCCCGCTTCACAACAGTAGCAAAATGACAGTTATGAAGTAGCAACAAAAATAATTTTATGGTTGGGGGGTCACCACCCCATGAAGAACTGTATGAAAGGGTCGTGGCATGAAGAAGGCTGAGAACCACTGACTTAAAAGGATGGTAGGATGATGCTGATGAAGGGAAGGAAACAAGGATGGAGCTGATAGCAAATGCGACATGAGGCTTTCCTCCACTGCTGAGACTGGTCCAGCAGACAGTCTCCCTTAGCCACGATTATATACACAGGTGTTGAGGGGAGGTTGTCTTAGACATGGGGTGCTTCTCTTGTGCTAGGTGATTATGCAGAGTGTTTGTTTGTGTTTAGAAATGATTGGGAATCTAGCTTGCTGTACTTTTGTTCCATTCGTCTTTAAAAATTGGCTTCCATTGATAATAGACTCCTTTTCTTTGAGCGTCAGACTCGAGAACTTTTATCAACAAGTTTGTCTCTATTTATTAGCTGCACCTGTCAGGGTTTTAGCTGCTTTGGAGGTTCTCCTCATGTTTGCTTATAGCGTCCAGTTTGTGCAGTGTGCGTGCACTGTCTGTAGTCAGTGAGTCATAGCCATGGGGGAGCAGCTGCCCCCAAGATCACTTTGTCTCGTTTCATGCTCCTGGTGGAGTGGAAACTGAACACCGTCTCGTTGTTGCCCTTCTCTGCCTCCTCCCTCAACAGCAAAAAGAACATAAGAAAACAGCGAATGAAAATTTTATTCAATGTTGTTCTTGAAGCTCGAGAACCAGGTTCGGGCAGAAGACTTTGTGATTTATTTATGGTTAAACCATCCAAAAAGGATTACCCAGACTATTATAAAATCATCTTGGAGCCAATGGACTTGAAAATAATTGAGCATAATATTCGCAATGACAAATACGCTGGAGAAGAAGGAATGATAGAGGATATGAAGCTGATGTTCCGGAATGCCAGACACTACAACGAGGAGGGCTCCCAGGTGAGGACCTGCAGCACCGTGAGGGGTGGGCCAGGCACATCTTCTGGATGCTGACAGGATAATGTGTGGTGAGAGGCCCCACCCTATAGAGGCAGGTTCCCGGACATTCTTTGCAGTGACTGAGTTACGACGGTCATTTCTGAGTTGATTTGGTAGTTCATGCTCTGTGACCTGACACCCTGGATTTGAAGCACTTGATCCCTTTTGAGCTTCAGCTTCTTCATCTGTAAATTAAGGGTATTGATGGTAGGTTGTAGGATTTTAATGAGGTGATAGAGAATTTAGCACAGTGCCAAATAAATATTCAGCTGAGAGCCAATAGCTTTAAAATCTTTTATTATAATTATTATCACTATCCTCAGTGTCCATAGTTAAAGGTTAGGCCAGAAAGCTGTATAATTATATAAGAGTTGGCATGATATTCTTATAAATTCCAAACAGCTGGTTTTGGTATGAAGCATATGGATTTTCAGTTTTTTATCAGTATAATATGACACATGCTTCCTTCTTTTATATTTTTCTGATGTCTTTTGTATACTTTAAATCTCCAGAAGTAAATCACATTTTCAAATCACTTAATTCCTTTATCTGCTGTTGCACTGGAATTATAAATAAAATAGGCATTGAGGGTACTTGTGGGACACAGAAATGGCTCTCTGTTTTAGGAGTATACACTGTGTTCAGTGTCATTGACAATACGCCACTTACCTATCACTGATAGAAAAAAGACCGCTCTAAAGGGAGGTGTCCACAGCCCACCTGGTGTGGTGGGCAATCAGGGAAGGGACAGAGTTTCGTCGGCTGGGGAAATGGGGCCGGCAGGTGTGGGATGAGGCCCTTAGGTGAGTCGCCTTGTTCCTGGCTACATCTTCCCGTCATTGACTCAGCCTTCAGAGAGCAGTCACGGTGCTGGAATAATCGCTGCCATTTCCAGAGCAGGTTCCAGACAACACTCTTCCTGAGAATAGATTTGGGATTTCACAGTATGTGAGGTTCTGCTCCTCAGCTGTCAGCTAGTGTTGAGTCTGCGTGAGGAGATAAGTTTATCAAGAATACACCACATGTAAACGCGTCCTAGAACCTCCATTCAAACTCAAAGATCTACTACAGTGGTTCTCAAACTTGAACGTGCATGTCTTCACCTCGTAGTCAGTCATCTGGAAGCTTAAAAGAGCAAACCGATGGAGACCTGCGCCCACCCCATAGAGAGTATGCTTCCTCACTCTGTAGGGAGCCTAAAGGGCCTGGGGCACAGCGATGAAGCGTTTACTTGCTAACCCCAGGTGGGCAGTTGGAACTCCCCAGTCGCTCAGCAGAGAGAGAGGTGACGTCTGGGGCAGCTGTGCTCTGTCCTACTGATGAATCAGAATCAGACTTGCTTGTGAATGAGTTACACATGTACCAGAAAAGGTTCATTTAGAAAATAACTTTCAGTCTCTGTGTGGCCCATAGGTATACAACGATGCACACATCCTGGAGAAGCTGCTCAAGGATAAGAGGAAAGAGCTGGGCCCGCTGCCTGATGAGGAGGACATGGCCTCTCCCAAGCTCAAGCTGAGTAAGGCAGCCTCGCCCTTGGCTACCCAGCTCAGGCGGGCACGGGCAGATCACTCATTTTCTGAACTAAGATGTAATTAATTGGTGAAGATACTTAAACTACAATGTGGAGTTTTTTCCTTCTTTTCAAGCACTCTTAAATCTTAAATAGTTAGCTCTGGGGAATCGAGTATTACTGTCAAAGGGTTTTGTGTACTGTGTTGGGAACATTTTGCTAAGTAATAGGGTTGGGGATTTTTTTCTTCATATGAGACCCTGACGGTTATGAGACAGTGGTGGCTTCTCTCTCTCTCTGTTGTGTGTTTCTTTTGCCACATGTGTGTTTGCTCGAGACCAGAATTAGGAAGGAATCCCAAGCACTCCTAGACTAAGGATTTGAGAGATAGAGGTGTCCACCACTTTCTGCCGGTCATCTTAGCTGCTGCCAGAGTGCTGTCTTGGACAGCTGTAAAGGAAAAGCATGACTACTACTGAGCTGAACAAGGGATTCTACTTGAAATAGAGAGTTATGAAGCAAATGATGTTGATGGTGTCAGGGAGGTTTTAGAGCCATGTTTCCTGAAGGAGTAGGGGATCCAATAGACCCTATAAAC
>NW_022111320.1:53341438-53350408 GCF_000313985.2 Echinops telfairi | reverse complement strand
GATCCCCTTTTTTTCTTTCTTAAATTATTGTAAATCATGTCATTTCGTTGCTACAGAATTCAGGACTTATCTGTTAAAAGGGGGACATTTCTAAGATAACTATGAAGTCATATCAAAATTGGCAATAATTCTTTGGTTTTATCTTATTTGTGACATTTTTCCCATTTTGTTGATTGTCTGATGTGTTTTTACAATTGATTTCAAGTCAGGACCTGAAAAAGTTCTCTATGTTACATTTGATTATCATGCTCTTAATCTCCTTTCATCCACAGCCATCTATCTATTCTCTCCCTCTCCCCTTAGTTTTTTCACACCAGTGACTGACTGAAGAAACTGGACCACTGTGTTTGTTGTCTAAGGTCCCACGTTTTAGATCAGTCATCTTTCTTCCTTGTAGTTCACTTTTTCTTTTATCACCCTTCTGTTTTTGGAACACTTTTCATGGTGAGTTGGATGAAGGTTACAGAGTAATTGTTAGTTTTGCATTCAGCAATCATCCACATTCTGTTACATTTTACTCAATCCCTTCCTTATAACATAGCCCTTCCCTCCTCCCTGTTTCCTTTCCTCGTCCTCTCCTAACCCTTCTGAACCTGGGTCCTTGAGTAAACGCTGCCTCCTCGATCCCGGCCTGTCTGAGGTGTGAGGCCTCAGGAGTGTGACTGCGCCCTCTCCAGTCCTGCCTGGTTTGCCTGCAATTCAGCCACAGACATGAGTGCAGTTCCAGACCCAGTTTTGTCTCAGCAGTGTCACCCGTGTCTGTCTGACCTGGAAACTTGGTCCTTTTGCAGGTCTTAGTTCTGATTTTGAGTTTTGTTCCACATTCCCGTACGTGCACGCACACATGCGCTTGCCAGGACCTTCTAATGAGCTTGTTCAGTGCAGCTGTTAGCTAGGCACAATATAGCTTGTCCCGTCTGGGGTCATGCACACTGCTGTTCAGGGCCCATTACTTCCCTGGGCTAACTGCTTCCATGGCCCTGGTGGCATAGTGGTTTGCATCAAGGGCAGCAGTTTAAAAACACCACCCGTCCCGAGAGAGCGTGGTGCAGCTGTCTACTCCTGTAGAGATGTCTGTGTCGTCTCAGACACCCCCAGAGTCGGGTCTTTATGAGTCAAGCCGACCTGATGGCGGTGAGTACGGTTGCTGTTTGCATGTGTCTTCTTTCTCCATCGCTCAGATAGGGAGAGACCCGCAGGTGCACCTTGGATGACAGACCTCAGTGGTTAGTAAATAGGATGTAGACTTTGTTGACTGTTATGTCAGTTGACCTTAGTGTCCCTCCAGACAGTAGTCCTGTGCCCCCATACCTCCCTTACTGTAAATGGACATTAACACTTCAGGCCTGACAGTGCAAATCCTTGCATTTTCAGATTGGCAAGGATACCTTATGCGATTGACTGTGTTGAAATTGTACCGCGAGGAGTCCTGGTGGCTCTGTGGGGTAAATGTTGGATTCCTGACCAAAAGGCTGGTGGTTCAAGCCCACCAGCTGCTCCATAGAAGGAAGATGAGGTTTCCTGCTTCCATAAACGAAACCTATATAGGGTCGGTATGTGTGTCAGGGTGGACACTCTGGCACGGGGTTGGGTTTGTTTTGTTTATGTTACATCTTATCTTGGAGAAGATTCGAAGATGCTCTGTTCATTGCATTTAATTGATGATGATTTTTAAGTGTCTCTTACTTGCCGGCTCTCTTTTTCTCTTCTCCTCTTTTCCCTGATCCCACTAAAGTTTACTTGTTACTTGGATGTATTAAATCATTTTATTGGGCACTCATACAACTCTTATCGCAATCCATACATACATCCATTGTGTCGAGCACATTTGTGCATTTGTTGCCCTCATCATTCTCAAAACATTTGCTGTCTACTTGAACCCTTAGTATCAGCTCATTTTTCCCCCTCCCTCCCTGCCATCCCCTCCCTCATGAACCCATGATAATTTATAAATTAGTATTCTTTTGTCATGTCTTTCATTGTCCAACATCTCCCTTCACCCACTTTTCTGTTGTCCATTCCCGGGGGGGGGGTTACATGTAGATCCTTGTAATTGGTTCCCCTTTACTACCCCCCCTTCCCTCCACCCTCCCAGTATTGCCACTCAGCACTGGCCCTAAAGGGATCATCTGTTACTTGGATTTATGCTGTAGATTCTCAACCTGGATTTTTACAGCTTACTTCCCATCGTTGGTTCCTCTGCACTGTGTTTTCTCCTGAACATCCGTAGTTGAAGCCAAAGGCGTGATCACATTCAGCTTTATCCCTTGTTCCCTCCCTTTGGCGCAAAGGCAGCTTCACGGTGGTGTGTTCTTTCCTTAGGGGACCCTTGGTGGCTGGCTGTTCCCTTTTATCATTTCTTGCTCATGTAGAGAAACTTTGCCTCATCCAAATTTGGAAATCCAATCAGACCAGGTTTGTTTTGGGTTATTTTAGAAAGGAAAATAAAGGCCTGGTTCTTTTCTTTGTTTGGCATATTAATTAGCCCTCTTAACACTAACCCCTTTTTTTTTCACATGTGTAAATTTTATTCACAGCTTAACATGGTATTCGGTAGTAACACACACACACACACAATTAGTTTACTGTGTACTAAGGCAGGGTTACTTTTAATTTTCTTAGACATTTAACAGTTGAGGAAACTTTAGATAAATAGGCAGATTAATAAGCTCAGGTAAGACTACAAAACTACAGAGATCTGCTTGAATTAAAAACTCAATCCCATTCTAGTGGCTCATAACTAACATTGTATACTGAAATTATCTAGAGGGAATCTGAAAAGGAGATATATTAAATTTTTAATCAAAGAAATATATAGTTCAAAAAATCCAACAGCAGTCACCTGCCTCTCCCTACCCAATTTCTGCTTTCCTTTCTCCATACAACCAATTTGAATTCTTAACTGCTTATCAGTGACCTCTGTTTCATGAAAAAACTGTTTACATTGGTTTCTTGACTTTTCTGTATGAGGTCTGAATCGACTCATCCTGACACGTCCCTCGGCGGGTAAAGAAATGCGCCTGGTCTGGCTGTGTTCCTTGAGTGTCTCCCTGGCATTATCTTTACAGAAGCCAACTGCCATTTCTTTCTACTACTCCGAGGGGACGGTAGCATTAACCCGGTTTTTAGGTATCAATAAGAACCCCTATAATGAACCATAGTGTTGAATCTGACCCACTATCGTTGTTGTCTTTATTGATGCTTGTTCTGTCCCAAGCTGGCTCCTATGTCCTCTTGACATGGTAAGAAGTTATTGATAGATTCTTTATGTCAGATGCCTGGCTCATCTTGTGTAAAGTGGGAATCAGGTTCTTACCACGGAGCTCTGACCTTTTGTTGGAATTAGTGTTTCCAAACTTGAGTTTAGGTACCTATACCAAGTAATACCAAGTTGGTCATATTTCCCAGGTGTTTTTAGTGAACAGAGCTAGGCGGGTGTGTGTGTGTCTTTTATTTACATGAAATCCTGTGTAACTTAATAGAGTAAAAGGCTGCAGGCTTTTACTCAGTCTCCTCTGACTTAACAGTTGTATCTGTTTTGTTAGAATATCACATATCTACGCATTTGCTTCATTTCACCTTATTCACAATTGTCTCACTACTCTCCTAACAAAAATGACTATTGAAAACTTAAATTTATTTTTGGTTCTGTCTTCATTCAAGATAGATTTCACTAGACATGTGCTCATGAATTACTGGGTTTTACAGATTGCCTGGAATAGTCCCATTTTTAGTGTCTGTGCCGTCAGCCATATACAAATTTAGGATCACTTCTTTAGTTTTGTCCAATGACATTAAGTCTCTTTCTTTAGGTAGGAAAAGTGGCATTTCTCCTAAAAAGTCCAAATACATGACTCCCATGCAGCAGAAACTGAATGAGGTCTACGAGGCTGTGAAGAACTACACGGATAAGAGGGGCCGCCGCCTCAGCGCCATCTTTCTGAGACTTCCCTCCAGGTCCGAGCTTCCCGACTACTACCTGACCATCAAGAAGCCCATGGACATGGAGAAAATTCGAAGCCACATGATGGCCAACAAGTACCAAGACATGGACTCCATGGTGGAGGACTTCGCCATGATGTTCAATAACGCCTGCACGTACAATGAGCCGGAGTCCCTCATCTACAAAGACGCCCTCGTCCTACACAAGGTCCTCCTGGAGACTCGCACAGCCCTAGAGGGGGACGAGGGCTCGCATGTGCCAAACGTGACCTTGCTGATCCAAGAGCTGATCCACAATCTTTTTGTGTCCGTCATGAGTCACCAGGATGACGAGGGAAGGTGCTATAGCGACTCCTTAGCAGAAATTCCTGCTGTGGACCCCAGCTTTCCCAACAAACCTCCCCTTACCTTTGACATCATTAGGAAGAATGTTGAAAATAATCGATACCGGCGGCTTGATTTGTTTCAAGAACATATGTTTGAAGTACTGGAAAGAGCAAGAAGGATGAATCGGTACGTTTTCAAAAGCTAGTTCTTTTTTGAGAAGGTGTGATGTTCAATGCAAAGCAGAAGGGCAGTGTTGGTGACCTGCTTTCATGGTGGGTGCCGATTCTGAATTCTGATGGGCCAGCACTTGGGGGGAGCACATGCTGGGCGTGGGAAGGAAGGATCACTTTGAATCATCTCAGAGGTGCTTAGACTGTTGCCACCTGAGACCCCTTTTTGCCCGATATATTTGTAGCACAGTTGAAGAAGCTTTGGATTAGGCTGGTGAAAAGTAAGCCAAGATCGAAGGTCTCTTCAAAAGTATCCATGCTTAAAAAAACAACCTTTTGCGGGGTTTAAAGGTCACAATGCTAGTAATTAGAAACACTAGCATAACTTTTAAAGTTAGAGTTGAAACCTAGAATGCTTGAAGTAAGATACCGTCTATACTTGTGTATAAGTCGAGTTTTTCAGCACATTTTTAATGCAGTTTTTGTAGTAAAATTAGGTGTCTCGGCTGATATTTGGATTAGCTTATACTCGAATATATGCGGTAGCTTTGCAATTCAACATTATTTAAGTTTGACAACCATTTCAAGAACGTATAGAGTAGTGATTCTCAACCTTCCTAATGCCGCGACCCTTTAATACAGTTCCTTGTGGTGGTGACCCCCAACCATAAAATTATTTTCATTGCTACTTCATCACTGTAATTTTGCTACTGTTATGAATCGGGCAACCCCTGTGAAGGGTTGTACGACCCCCAAAATGGGTCTTTACCCACAGGTTGAGAACCGCTGCTATAGAGGCTCCTTCAGATTTCTCTTTTGAAGAGAAGATGTTCAGTGCTCTGAAAAATCAACCCAGAAATAACCACATTTAAGTCTCCATCAGATTCGTTTCTTTTAACTTGGACTTCTGGTATATCTTGGTTGCATCAGTAGTATAGCCAACAGGTAGAACAGGTTCATGCAATCCAGAAGTGACGGTGTGGGGAATGTAAACAATTGAGGACCTTGGAGCTCGTAGCCTTGTCATGCTAAGGGCTAGACCTCTAGGTGTTGGGCTTGGATGCCTGGAGGAAGCTGTGAAGCCCATTAGGAAGGTGCATTTGTTGTGGGTCTTCCAAAAAATATGTATACAGCACTTGCTGCTCATATTAAGCACCTGCTCTTTGTAAATCACGAGAGGCATTTTATGGAAACTATTTCTAATCCTTATTACAGCCTTTTTCCACATAGGTAAGACTCAAGGTATAGGAAGAGAAGTGAGTTCCCCCCAAGTCTCATCATAAAGGTTGCGGCTCACCTTGTTCCCACGGCTGCTGAGCCAGGCACTCAGATCCCAGTTAGGGAGTGCAGCCAGAGATAAGCAGGCCTGAATTCCACCCTCTGAGAACTTGAAGTCTTGATCGACAAACAGAGCCCTTGCAGAAAGATCACTGCAGACTCCAGACATGTGTAACCAGCTGCTGCTTGGTAGAGGTGGCATCGTGGGGAATAAGAACTCTGTAGCATAAACCAGGAAGAAGACTAGGAAGCAGGTGATTCAGTTGAGTAGGGGGGAGAGGAGTACAGATAAGCTGGGCGGGAGCGCTTTAAAATGCTCCTGGGAAAATTCTGTTGTCTTTAATTTGCCACAGACTTTTTGAAGCACCCTCATGTGCAGAGGCATGGAGTTCTCAGTGGGCACATTCAGGAAATAGTTCTTATTCTCAGACACTGGAGATGGAAATAAACAAAGTCAGAATCTACAGGAACTCTTTGGAAAAGAAACAAGTGTTCACTGAGTAGCTTCCAGATGATGGTATGTGTGCTAGGAAACACCATTGAACAGAGAGGACAGAACCCCTACTTTCACTGAGCTTACTTAAAGGCTCAAGTTTGTTCTCAGTTTACTCAAATAATCCCTAAGTCTAAAGCCACTCTTCCTGCTCCCATTCCATCCTGGGGATCGCTCTGTAATTCTTTCAGAGAGCTTTTTTCTTTTATATTATTAGCAACTGTGAATTGGGTAGATGGTATATTCTAAGAATTAAGCAGATCTGTATCGTTAGAAGTGAACTATCTTCATTCTTCCGTTTTTGACAGGGATTTTTGCTTTTGAACCCTGGGAGGTAGGATCCAAGGTGCACGTAATTTCACTCCTATGCTCAGAGCATGTTTGCAGAACATAAGGAAAGCCATTCTTACCTGTTCGATGAAGGTAGTGTTCTGACTGCTTACGGTAGTCAGTAAGAATTAACCTCATGCTGCAGAGATGAGAAATGCATCAGTTCAGTGCATGATAAACTGGCTTATCTGCAATACTCTGATAAAGAAGATGGGTGTCCTGGAAATATTAGTGTCCGCGAATCCAGTGAAACCCACATTGCAGTACATCTCCCCGTTGCTCTCCAACAAAGTTCATGTTCCATCACCTCTCCACCTCTACCCACCACTGCTACCTAATAGCACCTAAAACTCTCGCCCTGAGGTCAGGAGTCTGTGTGGTGAAACGCACAAAGCAGCACGAGAAAAATGTGCAGTCAGGTGAAGGTGGGCCTGTCCGCCCGTCCATATGTCAGCAGTGGTCAGTCACAGTCTGTTGCCCACACACCAGTTGTCCACTGGTTGTTGTCTGTTGTCAGGATGACTAGGTGAAGGACTGATTCACCCTTGGAGAGACAGGGACAAGAAACTTGGTTCAAGGGTCACTTCATGGTCATTCTTGTCTCCTGCCGACCGTCTGCTCTGTATGAAAAGATTACCCAGTCATTGAGGTTAATGAGAGTTTGTCTTCCATTCTGAGTGACTGACTGTTCTTGTTCATGTAGAAAACGTAGTCTCTCACACGGACAAATTCTTTACATAATGCAAATTGTAAAAGAATGGATCAGGCATAGAGTGACACTTGGAGAAAGTTTTCTTTACTAAACCACATGGCACGGTGAAATTACAAATTAATACCTGAACTTACTCTAAAAAATGGGCTTTCATTTTGAATTTAATTTTGAAAGCTGTAAGGCATTATAAAATGGTGTATGTACCATTTGATTTTTCACATGGAGAGGCTTCAGATAAGTTGTTCAGAAAACAGGCATCAAAATTGTGTCTTAGATGTTTTATTTTTTGTTGTTTTCCCACAAATATTAGCATTTCTGTAGCCTGTATAGGTTTTTAAACTTTTCAAAAACCACCCATTGACGTTATTGGCAGTGTTTGCCAGTTTGCTGATAAGAAGCGGGGCTTGGAAGGCTGCCAGTGTTAGATACCATACCACAGTGCTATGCCTGCTGATGGTCCCAGCCATCCGAGACAGCATACTCACACCTGTCCTCAGACCCCACCGAACTAGAGATACTGAGAAAATGTCAGCCTAAATTCTCTCATTTCTTTTGGCCTAGTCTCCCGGTTTTGTAACTGAGGGAGAGGCTCAGAATAGCTCTTAAAGAGATATGGACCATTTTCTCCCTCGTTCAGTGGGTTTCCCAGAGCTGCAGTCACTTCTGAGAAACTGAACACTGACTTTTAAGGCCTAAAACCAGCATCAGTGTCCCCAGTAGCTCTGCCAGCCATGATCTGATACCAAAGAGAAGAAAATGGAATCTTTTGTTGGCACTTTCTAGATTATGTTGGTCCCCACTAAAGGGAAGTGGAAACTACTCCAACGATTAGATGCAAGTCAGTGTCTGTTGCTGGAGTCTGTTGGGAGTGTTCCCTGAGCCTTGCCGGGGGACCTAAGAAGTCTTTCCTTTCCCACGATCTGTACAGAGTTGAGACCTCGCTGGTGGACCTGAGGCTTAATTAAAACTGAAGTACTAGTTTGTTAATTAACACGTTAACGAACTTAGCAAATACGTAAGGTTTATGAAATAAGTCGTTTGTATGCCAACGGATGCGCTTACTGCCGTTACAGGACAGATTCGGAAATCTATGAAGATGCAGTGGAACTTGAGCAGTTTTTTATTAGAATCCGAGATGAGCTCTGTAAAAATGGGGAGATCCTGCTGTCACCAGCACTCAGCTACACGACGAAACATTTGCATAATGATGTGGAGAAAGAGAAAAAGGAAAAACTACCCAAGGAAATAGAAGAAGATAAGCTAAAACGAGAAGAAGAAAAAAGAGGTTGGTTTCTTTGTATTCTATTAAATATGAAGAAATATTACACTCTGAGCTAACTGGTGTCATAATTACTTGTGAAGAAAAGTTCAGTGTAAATTGTTGACTCATAGTGTTGACTTTCACAGTAGCTACAATGAAATAGAGATGCTTTATCATGTAAGTTCGGCATCATGCTGGGAAAGATTGGAGGTTACATGTGTGATTCCCTTGTTGCTGGTGTTAGGCAGCATCAGGTCCATTCCAGTCCAGCATGAACAATAGTCTCCAGCCTTTCTCATGTCCGTTCTTGCGGGCACTATGTCGATCCATCTCACCGAGAGTCTTCCTTTTGGCCTTGCTCACCCTTGACTTTACCCAGGGTGGTATCCTTCTCCAGGTATGGGTACAGGCATACAATGCAGTGCGATTTACCCAGTAGAAATACTATGCTGATTCT
>NW_022111320.1:53329850-53339359 GCF_000313985.2 Echinops telfairi | reverse complement strand
TCAAGATTTACCCCCTTGCAATTCCCCCAAAAAGCGCTCATCAGAACCTTCTGAACTGACTGCTCTGCCTTAAATTTAACTAGCTCAGCAGATCCTGTGGAAGCCCCTGTTCTGATTGGGCCTTTGGATTAGACCTCTTCTCAGGATTACATTGGGAAATCCAAGGTTCATGTTGGGTTGTAAATTGTTCCATAAAATTGCCTTCATTAGCTTGAATCCTGCTTAACAGAGTGCTAGAAAGATCGTAATCTTCAGGCAGCTGTTGGCTCCCTTTGAGCTGAAAGCTTTCTGAGACTGAAACTTTAACTTAAAATAGAAAAATTTGAAACATGGACTCCCAATGCCAGTAGCTATCACGTCAGTGGTAAAGTCTGTGATCATCTACCTGGTTTTTGGGCGTCAGCTACAGTTTCTTCGTTCATCGAGCTTGACTGTCTTCTCTTGACTCACCAAGATCTTCCTAACCTTCCTTCAGAGAAACTGGTGGCCTAGTGTTGACGAGTTGCACTGCTAACCACAAAGCCCCCGGTTTGAAACCACCAGCCACTCCCGGGAGACAGGTGGGGCTCTCTGCTCTCCTAAAGAGTTACCATCTCAGAAGCTCACTGGGGCAGTTCTGCCCTGCCTCCCCTGCAGATGTGTGCTCCCTCTAAAACTGCTGTTGGTGCGTGTGAGGCGGCGTTCCCATGGACTTGTGGAAAAGTTTCAGTGTTAGGAAGATGCCCTCTTTAGTTTTTGTTTGTTTGTTTTAGTATCAGCCCTGCTCCCAAATTATTTTTTTCCATGGTACAAAAAGTATCATAGGGTTTTTTAAAGGCACCCTAACAAGACTAAGACGATTGTATTCATCAGAGAACTCGTCTACTGGTCACAGAGACACATTTAAGCATGCGTTGTTTGGAACGAATATGTGCATTGATGCACTGGGATCTTAGTAGGGATGTTTCTGATTTACATACTTACTGCCGCAGAGGAGCCCTGGTGGCATAGTAGTTAGGAGCTGGACTTCAGTCTGAAAGGTCAGCCGTTCAGAAAGGTCAGCAGTTTGAAGCCACCTAGCCGCTCCTCTGGAGAAAGACTGGGCTTTCTACTCCCATAAACCGTCTTGGAAACTCACAAGAGCATTCTACTCTGTCTTATAGGGACATATCTGTCAGTATGAGTCACCATCAACTCGATGGCAGTGAATTTGGTGTATCTACTACAACCACTCAATAGAAGAACCAGTTGCTGAGGCTCAAGGGATTGACTTGGAGGTTTAGGGTCATGACTTCATGGAATTTCCCAGTTAATTGACCTAATCACATGTTTAGTGCCTCTGTTCTACCTCCTGTTGAGCAGTGCAGGGTGTCTCATGGTCCTCCAAGGCACAGCATTTGTTCTCTGTGCAGCTCAGGCGGGACCTCGAGGGGGGTGTAGAATGTGTGGCTGACTATCTCCTAGGCACTGAGACTAGTGAACTGGATCTTGGTTGTCATTACTGGACAGTTTGATAGAATTTCCTGATGAAATAGGGGAAATTGTAGAGCACAATTTCAGATTCTCGTGGATTTGACTTTCTGGAATCATGGAGAATGGATAAACCCTAAAATCGTTGCCTGGAAATCACCTTCAAACCTTCAACTGGAAACATTCCCTGAAGTCTTCATGAAACTGATCCGTAGGTAATTGATCTGATTTTGAAATATCCAACCTTCAGCATTGTGCTCTTTTAAGAATTACCTATATGGGACTAAGTTAGATAACAGCAACTTAAAAGATTAGATAGGAACCCTAGGGACCGTGGGCGTGTATTAACAAAGGCACAACTCAAAAGAGAATGCGATTGACTGTACATCTCCTCAAATAATCCATGGCTCCAAGTTGTACAGGTAGATATCATTAAGTCAGGATATGTTTCACTGTGTATATTCTCACCAACAAAATACATTTTATAAGAAAAGAAACACAAACAATGGCAACATAGGACTAAAAGTGATAGACCGAAATATATTTCCTTAACAGAAAAGAGGTAGTAAAAGAAGAAAAGTGGAAGATAAAACAAAAAAACTACAATGATACCTATGTTACGAAGCTCAGTTCATTCCACATTTGTGTTTGAACACCAGAAGGTTTGAGAACTGGACATTTTTGCCATAAGAAATAATGAAAAGCCAAGTAATTGGTTCTGAGGCCCAAACATTGCATTTATAAATTCATTTTTCCAGGAGCTTAACACAATGTTAACAGATCTAGGTTGTAGAACTATCCCCTAAAACATATAAACATAATACATTGGATATCAAAACACAAGACCGTGTATAAAGTTAGCTTATTTTTCATTACGTTTTGTTGTTTCAAAATCTGTGGATTTCCAAAATGGAACACTAACGTGGGCGTCACTTTAAATCCCCTTGAGCATTCCCGCACAACAACAGAGTGAACCTGTCTTTCACAGGCTTAGGACCTGGCAGTGCCTTTTTCTCTTTAGTGATGAAAGTTCCATTGGGCTTTTTTTTTCCACCCCCCAAAAATTCCAGTTTTATCGCAGTTGAACATGTGCTGGGGAAAGAGAGCCTCAGCCCTCACCCTTCCCCAGGCCTCATAACACTGGATTGCTCCCGGCAGCCGTGGCCACCTTTGAACACGTGGGGCTGCTCAGCACCCGCTCCACACCAGTTGTCGTTAAATTACTGTGGGGCGCTTAGCCTTCTGGCATATATCACTGTCTCAGATATGCTGTCACCATCGGGTTATTTCTGGCTGTGTTAGTCTGGGTAGACTAGAGAAGCAAATTCATAGACACTTCTACATGTTAAGGAAAGAGCTTTATTTTATTTTTTTTATTAAATCATTTTATTGGGTGCTCTTCCAGCTCTTAACACAATCTATACATACATCCATTTTGTCAAGCACATTGGTACATATGTTGCTGTCATCATTTTCAAAACCTTTTTCTTTGTACTTGAGCCCTTGATATCAGCTCCTCATTTTTCCCTCCCTCCCCCTCTCTCCGTCCCTCCCTCCCTCATGAACTCTTGATAAATTATAAATTATTATTTTCATATCTTACATGGTCCGCTGTCTCCCTTCACCCCCTTTTCTGTTGTTCATCTCTCTGGTGGGGGTGGGAGGCTGTTATATGTTGATCCATATGATCGATTTCCCCTTTGTCTCAGGAAAGAGCTTTATATACAAGAGCAATTGAATATTGAGAAAACATCCCAGCCCAGTCCAGATCAAGTCCATAAGTTCGATATTAGCCCATATGTCTGATACCAATCTATAAAGTCCTCTCTACACTCACGAAACACATGCAACGACCGCCGAATACAGGAAGAACACAGGCCAGTGGATGGGAAGTCTTGTGGATCCAGTGGCATTGTAAGCATCTCAGCGCTGGTAGGGGTCTCCACTTGGCTCCTCCAGCTCCCAGGGCTCTGGCTGCATCATGGTAGCTTCCTGTGGCTTCTCCTGAGAAATGTATCACAGGGAGTGAGCGAGTGTCCCACCTCCAACGAGCTATTTACCTCCTCAGCGCTTCCAAAGAGGTCATCAAGCTGTGACCTGATTGATGGGCCAAACTCCGCCCCTTCACTTGTAAGTCTCAGATTGACAATAGATCATATGACTACACTGGCCTATCCAAATTAACAGTAACTTTTGAACCTCGTAGATGGTCTGGGTACTTAGTTTCGTGACACACGCTCTCACACCTTACACTACATCGGCCTCTCTACTCGCTTCTTTTTGTTAATGTGTATCGGAAGTTCTGCAACAGCAGAGAAAGATGTCTATGCCCCGAAGCTAGAGCTGCTGCTTCCTTAGGCTGCTGGTGTGTGGAGCACCTTTGCGTGCACTGACTCGACGACGACAGCTCCTAGCATTACACAGGGACTTAGGTGGTGGACTTGGGTAAGAATTGGTTCTTTGCCCTAAGGATGTGGACGCTGTGACAGGGAGGGTTCCCTTGAAGGGCTGTGAAAGCAAGTGCCGTGGGGTCCCGGGGGTGGGTTTGTGTTTTTGTAGCCATGACTGATCCCGTAGCTATTGTGAATGTCAGTCAGAGAGTTGTGGGTGTCAGACTGTCTTTAAGTCCTAAGAGATGGTTTCTAAGAATACCAAATGGAAGTTGAGGACAACTAGGACCCTGTATTTGTCTGGTGTGTGTATTATTAAATATAATATGCTCCCACTCAAAGTTAGAGCGAAAAGCTGATATGTCAGAGGGCTTTCAGTGAAACATGGGAGATTAGACACAGAGGCCTCTTGTTATTCTATCCAAAAAGTTCTAGATCGTAGAAAAAGGATTTTGAAATAAAAGGCATAAACAAAACACCCATCACCTTCACAGAAAAGGGGAAAGATGGAAGAGGAGCTCATGACTATTCAAACTGTGGCAGCTAGAAAATGGGCAGATACATATATACTCATATATAAGCTTAGTTTTTTCAGCACATTTTTATTTATTTTTAATCATTTTATTAGGGACTCATACAACTCTTATCACAATCCATACATACATCAATTGTGTCCAGCACATTCATACATATATTGCCGCCATCATTCTCAAAACGCCTGCTTTCTACTTGAGTCCTTGGTATCAGCTCATTTTTCTCCCCCCCTTCCCGTTCCCCCCTGAACCCTTGATAATTTATAAATTATTATTATTTTGTTCCAGCACATTTTTAATTTACAGTTTTTGTGGTAAAATTTGGTGCCTTGGCTGATGATCGGGTCGGCTTGTACTCAAGTATATATGGTACTTTCTGATGCCAAAAGTGGTTGAAGATCTTAAACAGGTCAGTTCCTTCCTCATGCTGGTGCGTGGATTAGGACGAGCTACTTCTGAAATAGGAATACTGACATTGGAGCCCCCTGTGCAGCCAGGGCTCCTCAGCAATTCCACATAGTCAGGCAGCTGAAATTCAAAAGACAATTTGGGTATAGATTATTGAGAATGTGAAGATCTTCTTTTCTGAGTTCTGCCTCTGGCTGTCCAAAAGAGAATTAAATATACTTGTGCCCTGCATCTGCTTTTAACCCCCCTTTAGTGAGCACCTTTGTCTGTGTTTTCCCTAAGAAGCTGAAAAGAGTGAAGATCCCTCAGCTGCTGCAGGGCCGTCGGGCCTGCATCGCACGTACAGCCAGGACTGCAGCTTTAAGAACAGCATGTACCATGTTGGAGATTACGTCTACGTGGAGCCTGCGGAAGCTAACCTGCAGCCACACATAGTCTGTATCGAGAGGCTGTGGGAAGACGCTGCTGGTGAGCAGGGAGATGTCACTGTTTTACTTCTCTTTGGACAGCTTTCACTCAGGGGTGCTGGGAAGATAGCTAGCATTCCTGCCAGCAGTAGCTGTTCTCCAGTGGGTCCCACTTAGTTTGACACCCACCACCTAGGCAGTGAGACAAAGCTGAGCCAAAAGAAATGCATCCCGGTAACATGAAACACCCCTCGAGTGCTGGACGGGAGCAGATTCAGGAGGAGTCTGTGAAACCCGAGCAGGAAGCAGTGTGACACAAGAAATCCCGGTCTGTGCGCGTCATGGGGATGAGTGTGGGACCTCCACCAGAGGGTGAAATGTGTGACTGCATTCTTGTGCCAGAGTACGTAGCTTTTAGGTGGGTCCTAGTCAGAGCAGAGAAGTGTCATTACCTTCTTCATATGTTGAACATAAAAGGGAAAGTAGTGTTTTTAGGCCTTGTTGCATTTCATTATTTCAGACTAAAAGCGATGGCCCAAAAAGCGCATTGTTACGTTCAGGCCTTGCTGTAAGTTCGTTCGTGGCTTAAGTGTCAGCACATCGTGAAATGAGTGTGTGCTTTCTGTTCATTGTGATGATGGGCGTTTTCTCTCTCTCTTTAAGGTGAGAAGTGGTTATATGGCTGTTGGTTTTATCGGCCAAATGAAACATTCCATCTGGCTACACGAAAATTTCTAGAAAAAGAAGTTTTTAAAAGTGACTATTATAATAAAGTGCCCGTTAGTAAAATTCTAGGCAAATGTGTGGTTATGTTTGTCAAGGTAAGAAACTTACTACTTTCCCAAAATCTCGTTTATTCCCCAAGAGTAAAATTATAGAAACACAAAACGGAGTATTGACAAAGTTTAGAATTCTGTCTTAAAAATCTGTTTTGGCGTAAAATCAATGTGACTTTTTAAAAGCTGTGTCTATATGGATATATGTAGGAGCCCTAGTGGCACAGTGGTTAAAGCACCCGACTGCTGACCACAGATTTTCAGAAAGCGGAATGAAAGTACTCTGTTTAGAAGGTAAGATTTGTGTGCATAACAAGGCCATGTGACAGCCAGGAAAGACTCTAGATACCTGACCATTCACCTTGTGTTGTTAGCTACCAGGGAGGCCTGCGCATGACACGGTTCCTTGGGAAGGTGGCTAGGATTTACTTTTGCTTTTTGATCTCAGAAAATCCAAATAACTGAAAAAAGATCATTTTGTTTTCACGTCCTCCTAGGAATACTTTAAGTTATGCCCCGAAAACTTTCGAGATGAGGATGTTTTTGTGTGTGAATCACGATATTCTGCCAAAACCAAGTCATTTAAGAAAATTAAACTATGGACCATGCCCGTCAGCTCGGTGAGGTTCGTCCCTCGGGACACGCCGCTGCCTGTGGTCCGAGTAGCCTCCGTGTTTGCAAACGCTGACAAGGGGGATGATGAGAAGAACACGGACAACTCGGAGGACAGTCGAGCAGAAGACAGTTTTAACTTGGAAAAGGTAGGTACACAAAAGCTACACTGGAGAATGTCACATCCCAACACAGCTATTCTAGAAAACTAAATTATTTTAAAATCAGTTAGAAAAAGAGTAGCAACACGAAACCTTTGCCAAGCTAGGAGTGAGAAACTTGGGAGCCAGAGACCAGCTGCAGCATTGCAACAGGGAGCAAAACACCAATCTGAGAGTGATCCCTCCAATGAGATCGCTGACCTACCAACTATTTTTATAGTTCATTTAATAAATAATGAGGCCTAGCCTCAAACACAAAATGTGGAAACAGTTTTGAAACTAGTAGGTTTCTGCGAATAAATTTGGAAACCTGAATAAAATGACTAATTCTCTATGATAATACATATTACCAAAATGGAAATCAGGAAGAGATAGGATGCATAAATAGACAGCAACCAAGAAGAAACTGGAAAAGCTCACGTAAGAGCTAACTCCAAAGTAATGGACCTATAGCTATGATGTTTAAACTGTGCCAGAAAATGAAGAACAAAGAAAATTCCCCCGTTCGTTTTCCAAAACCAAAATAATCTTGATTCCAAACAGGACGAAAGAAATCATAAACTGTAGTTCAATCTCACTGATGTAAAAATATGTTTGTAAGTGAAATCAAACGTAGTTTTTAAAGAACAATATGACCAAAATAGAGGAGAATTAATTCTAGGAAAGAAAGGCTTGGTCAAAAATAACGAATGTCTAAAATAGTGTTGTACCCGGACTAGATAAAGTAACCCACACACAACTTTAATTAAGGTTAGTAAGCGTTTGTTGGCTGGCAGTCAAGGGGCAGTGGAGCCTAACTCTCCCTCGACCCCAAGTGCGTAAGAGGGAGGTTCTTATACTTTGGAATAAAGGAGGCACAGGGGCAGGTGGCATCACACTGTATGGAAAAGGGGTCTTAGATACAAAGGCAGATGGTGTTACGCCCTTAGGGAACATGGGACCTTACAAAAATAGAACGGGGCTATACTCATGAGCAATTTTAGAGATCAGTGACAATCGGGTCACCAGTTACAGAGGTTACCACGTTGTTAAAGAGCTCCATTGGGGTTAAGTGTGGTTGTTACAACTGCTTTCCACGATATTGATAGGTAAAAGGAAAAGTTACTTGGTGTCAAAGTTCAGTACCTGCCTTGAGCATTTTGAATGTTTAGGTGGTTATGTTCTCAGTGTTACCCTGCAAGATGATAATTCTCTCAAACGTAAAGCCTGTCAGACAGATTGCCCCTTTAAAGTTATACCCAGAACCAAGGTGCTTGCTGTGTCTAATTATTTTTTTCCTATTTATTTTCTTTGTATCTAGTTAGTTACCTAATAGTATTTTTCTGAACACTATAGCCAGTGCAGTTAGGCAAACAAATAACAAAAATATTGCTAATGAAGGTATGAGATTATTTTCCAAATAATGAGAGGGAGAAAGATAACTGAAAAGTTTTGGGAAACAGTTCATTCAACAAATCACTACCATTTTTGTGTAGATAGTTTTGAAGGTGTAAGCACACTTTAGCAGGAATCATAGAAATGCCATTTTTAGAAAAGCCTTTGGAAGAAAATACCGAATTCATGTTATCAACAAAATATGTTAATATGTCACCTCAGTGAGGAACATATAGGAAGAAAACCTATAGGAAGAAAACAGTCTATGGAAAGACATTAAAGGCTTGAACAAGTTATTTTTCAAACTTGACAACTTTTTCCTGCTCTTATGAGAGAATAAACGTGACAATAAGTAGATAAGAGTTTTAAAGTAATGAGAGCTTTGTCATTTAAAAAAATTTTTTAAAAACCAACATATTAGCTCAGGAAAGAAGATCTTTCATGATTGAGTCCAAAAGTAAATGATTCTTGAATAGGGGATAGAAGTCGTATTTTAGCTCATCAGGGAAGTAACGGAATCTAATGATAATTGGAAAACTGGCAAAAAATACAGATTCTACTCTCACTCTATGTTCCAAATTCAATAAGATGCAAACATGAATGAAACAGTAAGTGTAGTTGCTACATATGTACATAGTAAGTACATGTGACGCCTGTCATCTTTTTATATATACATATACCTCCTCAAAGCATGCTCAGGATAAACTATGATGTTATGTCCAGGAATCTTAGAAATGCTCATTTTAACAGAAAACAGGAATGTCAGTGAAAGTCAACATGTACCGTAACTTGGAGTTGCCATGTCCCCAAGGGCCTCTCTCTGTAATTACTTGGTGCTTGTCTCCAGTCTTTATGTAAATATTGTGTGAGCCCAACAAGGCTGTCACTCCAGGGACCTTCGTAAAGAATGACCAGAGTTATTTTCTTCAATTTCCGTTCCATTTCTCTCTCTCTCTCTCATGCTCTCCTTTTGCCTTAGTGTTTATTAGGTTGTTTTCCAATAGTCAGACATATTTGTATGTCCTAACATAGACTGTATCACTTGAACTACGTAATAACCCCATCCGGGCATGCGATCTCTGTCTTCATTTCATAGCGTCAGTGCATTTGCCCAGGTGACAGGTCAGAGCCTGTGCTTTTTGCAGAAACCAGGTGTATCACAGAGGCCGTGCTACTTCCATCCATGTTGGCACAGAGCAGACAGACTAGTCAGTCTTGTCAGTTGTTAAGGAATTAAGGGAAATCCATGTACAAAGGAGCTTTTGTGGATAATCCCATTATCTTTTTTTTAAATCCCATTATCTTTTAATTCACGTTTTCCATGAACCTTTTGAAGCCATTTTTTGTGTGTGATACAGGCAAATTTATACTCTACAAAATGCATAAATCACCTTTTTTT
>NW_022111320.1:53328908-53329482 GCF_000313985.2 Echinops telfairi | reverse complement strand
CGCACTCCCTCTCATTCACAATGATAAGATTTTTGACTCTTTGATACCTGATACCTGATCCTATGGACACCGCATGATCACACAGGCTGGTGTGCTTCTTCCATGTGGGCTTTGTTGCTTGTGAGCTAGATCGCCACTTGTATATCTTCAAGCCTTTAAAACCCCAGACGCTATCTCTTTTCATAGCCCGGGCACCATCAGCTTTTTTCACCACATTTTGCTTATGTATCTGCTTTGTCTTCAGGGTTCATGTCGGGAAGGTGAGCATCATGGAACGCCAGGTTACTAGAACAAAGTGTTTTTGCATTGAGGGAGTACTTGAGTGGAGGCCCAATGTCCATCTGCTACCTTAATACTAAACCTATTAATCATCTTCTGGTTCCTCCTTTCGAGGTGGTGTTATGTTTTTTTTTTACCTAAGGGATATGGGAAAGAGGGAGGGAATTAAAAGCATGCTAAGGTATTACTGTTTTATAAAACAAACTGGAAACTTCAAATAGAAACAATATTCCAACAGCGTTTCACTTAGTTTGATTTCTAACCTTAGTCACGGCTCGTATTTGTGATGTGGTTT
>NW_022111320.1:53327963-53328742 GCF_000313985.2 Echinops telfairi | reverse complement strand
CATCTGCTTTCCTTTCTTACCTTCTTTGTCTACTACTTGATTGTCAGCTGCCTTTCTTCAACCAGTTTCCTTTACTACAGGAGAAGGAAGACGTCCCTGTAGAAATGTCCAATGGGGAGCCAGGTTGCCACTACTTCGAGCAGCTCCGTTACAATGACATGTGGCTGAAGGTCGGTGACTGTGTCTTCATCAAGTCCCATGGCCTGGTGCGCCCTCGAGTGGGCAGGTTAGTGCCATTGAGCGGGCGAGGTGCGGCTGCATCGCAGGGAAAAGGAATCCGTAGGAACTTAGCACTCTTAGCGTCAAGGTGAAAATCCTTTCCTGGGCAACTCTTGGCACCTCCTCCACCACCAGACACCCCTGCTTTCCTCCACCTTCAGCAGGACTTCCTTTTGGAAATGCCTCTTCTGGCCGCTTTTGGTCTTTGTTGCCCATCCTCTCCTGCCTTTACTGGTCTTGTAGCTCAGAAGGCTCCTTGCCCACTTGGTGATCTCCTGTAGTTTAAATCTGAGATGACACTTCCTGTCATCTTCCCTCTTCTCTCCAGACTGAGTCAGCCTCTCTCGTCACATACTCTCCACACATGTCACATAGTGGCTTCACTGGGTGATTGATAGTCATGTTTCCATGCCAGACCCTCTTGCCCTGAGAATAGAGGCCCTCTGTTTTTGCTCACCTGTATGTCCTCTGTCGTTGGACAGTGCAGAAACCATGGTAGGGGCTCAGATACTTGATGAATGCGTGGAAGGGTGGCTAGGCGGGTGTCACACGGCAGAACA
>NW_022111320.1:53324991-53327709 GCF_000313985.2 Echinops telfairi | reverse complement strand
GAGCAATACAAACCTGAGGCTGGAGGTCAGGGCAGTATGTCGGCAGGACCAAGGTGTGTGGTGCGGCTCAGATAGGACTCCAGAGACAGGGTGCCAGTGTGTAGTCCTGAGCACTCAAGGGCGGTCTTCATAGAACCACTCCTCAAGACAGTGGAGAGTAGGTGTAATGGTCAAGGAGATCTAGTCGGAATCTGTTCTGATAGCCCAGATGAGAAGGAAGGAAGCGCGTACCAGGCTGATGACAGCAAGCTGGTGGTGAGAAATAGTCAGACGTTGTTTCTCTGTGTAGCGTCTCCAGGAATTATATGAGGAGAAAAAGTCAAAGGAGTTTCCCTTATTAGCAAAACAACCAATGAAGCGCCTCTACACGTTTTTCCGGAATGTCTGTGGATTAACCCTTTAAGAATGAAACCCATAAGAATTATATTTTAATGAAATGTCTTTTGCCTCTAAGAATCGAAAAGGTGTGGGTCCGAGATGGCGCCGCGTATTTCTATGGCCCAATCTTCATTCACCCAGAAGAAACGGAGCATGAGCCCACAAAAATGTTCTACAAGAAAGAAGTGTTTCTGAGCAATCTGGAGGAAACCTGCCCCATGACATGTGTTCTCGGTAGGTGTCTGGCACGTAAGTTGATTATGTCCAAACTCTGATTGTGTCAGTCACTGCTGTCGGTGCTGGGTCTAGTAAGCAAGTCGCGAGATCAGGTGATAATAAGGGCTATGAATGAGAATAACGTGAGGCAGGGGCTAGAAATCAGTGTTTGGGAGAAGCCCTATTTGGGGGGGGGTGTCTAGCAGAACCGATCTGATGGATTACATATGTGTTGCCCTGGTGGGGAGGGGGGCACCATTGAGATACCTTTCAAGCACAGAAAGCGCCAAATGCAGAGGCTTTCAGGCAGAGTTACTGGGTGTTCAAGAAACATGGCTAGGTTCCTAGAATGGGCAAGAAAGTGGGTGTTTAGGAGATGAGCTCTCCGGGGTGGTAGGGCACCTCTCTGAGGTGGTAGGACTTACAAGCAATACAAAGACTGTGCACCGAGTTTGGGATAAGTCTTGGGGAGGGGCTCCCTCGCCTGGTCGAACACGTGTCAGCCGCATGTGTGCACTCGCTAGGCTCTGAGGTAAACCAGTCAAAGGAACTCCCAGCTCGGCTCCGGTGAGTCGTTCTGCTCCCCTCTCCGTGGCACTCCTTTCTTACTTCAGGTGCGTCTCTCGTGAGCTCTTATCACATGGTATGTTCTCCAGATCACAAAAAAGTAAGTTCCCACCTATTGTAGGACACAGTCCAATTGATAACACACCTTGCTAGTGGAATTTTTATTTCAGTTATTATGCTTTTCAGCTCCCTGATGTCCATGTCATTCTTTTATAGCATTTCTACCTCTTTATCGTATTCCTTATTTATTGAGAACTAACTGGCTTCCACTAGTTCTTCCCCCATGGTTTCCTTAGCCCTTGAGCATGTGTGAAACGGTTGAAATAAAGGCATTGCCTGGAAAGTCCAATGTCTGAACTTTCTGAGGAACAAATGTTTTCTCTTCATTTTTTTCTTTTGTCTATGATTGAATCACACTTTCTTGTTCTTTGAAATGTTTTACTGAAAACTTGGCATTTTGAATGTTTAATGTGATAACAATTAAGGTAAATCAGACTCTATCCCTTCTCAAGATTTGCTGATCTTGCTTCTTTTTTGTTTCCCCCTGTTTCTAAACCAGCGCTCTGGGGCTTAATGGGGCACACGGGGCTGCTAACCCCACAGGGGTTCCGCAGGGTCTGCAGTTTGGGAACCACCTGCCATTCCTTGGGAGAAAAACTGAGGCTTTCTGTTGATGCCGCAAAGAGTCACAGCTTTGGAATCCCACCAGTGCAGTTGTTTTCTTCTTTGGTACAGATGTTACAGTCCATCATCTGGATTTTTTAAACAGTTACGTTGGCACTTTGTCTACATATCATACAATTCAGTAGCTCAAATCATATTAAATAGAATTGTACAGTCATTACCACAATCAATTTTAGAACATTTTCTTCCTTGTACTTATTGTTATTAGTGTAATTACACAATAAAACATTCTCCAGTTTAATAGCTTCTACATGTATATTCAGTATCACTGATTACACTCTTCATAGTAGGCAGCCCTTATTGATATCCTTTCCCGTTTACTCCGCCACCATTCGTAGAAACTTAATGCCCCTAAGCAAAAACTCGTCCTCCTTCACCCATGGTGGTTTGGGGGGTGGGGTGGGTAGTGGTTTTCTTAATATAAAATTCACATATCATACCCTTCCGTAGTTCAGTCACTTTTTAAAAGAGTTGTATACATATCATCAGTCAGTTTTAGTGCTCCCTCCCGCATTCATTGTTTGCTCCCCAATTCCCCTTACCCTCCCCACCCCACCAACTCTGATAAACCATTGCCTTAGTCATTGCCTCTATGCATCCACTCCTGTGTTTCATAAACAGAAAGCTAGAAGAAGCAATAAAAACAATGACAAAGATAAAGAGTAAGAAAGAAAAGACTACCAACAATATTTTAAAAGCCAGAAAAGAAATTTCTGTCATGGAATGAGCAAGAAATAGTTAGGCCTAGAAAAGCAAGTTCATTTTGGGTGGAGAGGGAAAGCTTGTGCCATGGTTCAGTCCACCATGATCAAGTTGACAATCATCTCTGTCTGATGGTAAAGCTGTTCTAGTCCCTTGCCTATGGCCAGAGGG
>NW_022111320.1:53308033-53324891 GCF_000313985.2 Echinops telfairi | reverse complement strand
TACCTGCAAGTGGATTTGGGGCTCCCACTGTCCTCCATAGCCTTCTGTAAATTTGCGTGTTCACATGTAAGCTCTGATACTTTACCCTTCGTGATACTTGTTTTTTGGGTGTTTTTTTTAAATGGATTTATTGACATAATTTACATACCATACAATTTAATTGATTAAGTATATTAAAAAGGAGTTGTACATTCATCACAATTCTTTTAAATTCTGAATCCTTTACTTAAGGCTATATCTGAGCACTTTGTATAATTGGTATTTATTATTTTGATATAAAAATCACTAGCCATTGTTGACACATCTTACTCTTCATTTAAGATCATATTTTACGTCACTGTTGTATAAGCATTTTTTAAATTTTACATACACCATTTCAACATTTTTGACATGTACAATTCAGTGACAGTCATATTCATCTTGTGGTTTATATATATTCATATATTTCTGCTGTCCTTTACTGAAGGAAGTTCAGGGTCCCCACTGTAAGGAACCCTCCTCCTTGCCTCCTGTTGTCCACTGGCAACCACCTCATTCAAGTGGGATCATCCAATACTTAGCCGGTTTTATTTCACAGTACGGTTCATCAGGGTTGTAGCGTGTATCAGGGCTTCATTTCTTTTTTTTTAATCAGTTTATTGGGGGTTCATACAACTCTTATCACAATCCCTAGGACTTCATTTCTCTTTATGAGTGCTCTAAGTTCATGTACCAAGTATAGATACACCACATTGTGCTGACGCTGTTGTGAGCAATGCTGCACTGACCAGTGGCGTATGAGTTCCACCTCAGAGTGCCATTGCTAGATTAAATTGTCATTGTGTAGTACACTTTTGAGGAGTCCCCAAACTATTTCCCACAGTGGCTGTACTGTTTACACTCCTACTAGTAATGGAGGAGCATTTCCATTTCTCCACAGCCACGTCAACGCTGTTACTCACGATTGCTTTGTTTTTCATTCTAGCTATCATAGTGGGTGTGAAATGATAGCTCATTATGGTTTTGATTGCGCTTTTCTGATGACTGGTGCAGAGTCTGATGATGCGCTCAGTAAGCAATGGACTGCTAACCGCAAGAGTGGCTGTCCAGACCCACGAGCCCCTCCGTGGGAGAAGGACCAGGCAGAGTGTTTGGTTTGGGTTTAATGCTGAGTAGTGTTGAGTAGCTCCATCTGTTTGTTGACCGGTTGCTTTTCTTCTTTGATATCTATCCATCACCTTTTTTCTTTTTTTCCTTTTTCCCCCCCGTACTTTTATTGGGGGCTCTTGCGTCTCTTATCACAATCCATACATTAATCCAGTGTGTCAAGCACATTTGCACATATGCTGCCATCATCATTTTCAAAGCATTCTGTCCCCACTTGAGCCCCTGAGATGTCAGCTCCCCATTTCTTCCCACTCCCTTCCCAGCCCGCCCTCCCTCACAAACCCCTGATAAGTTACAGATTATTGTTTTCATATCTTACATCGTCCTCTGTTGCTCCTCACCCACTTTTCCATTATTTGTCCCCCTGGGAGGGGATTCTAGGTTGATCCTTGTGATTGATTCCCCCTTTCTCCCCCTCCCCTCCCCTGATCCTCCTGGTATCTCTACTCTCATTGTCGGCCCTGAGGGGTTTCTCTACCCCGGATTCCCTGTGTTGCTGGCTCTTATCTGTCGCAGTGTGCATGTTCTGGTCTAATCCGATTTGTAAGGCAGAATTGAGGTCATGATAGTGGGGAGAAGGATGCACCAAAGAGCTAGAGGAAAATTGTGTGTTTCATCGGTGCTATACTGCACCCTGACTGGCTCATCTCTTCCCTGTGACCCCTCTGTGAGGGGATATCCAATTGTCTACAGATGGGCATTGGGTCTCCACTCCATGCCGCTCCCCTAGTCACGTTGGGAATGATTTTATTCTGGGTCTTAGAGCCTGATACCTGATCCCATCGACACCTCATGATCCCTGATGTGCTTCTTCCACGTGGGCTTTGTTGCTTCTCAGCCTGTTTATCTTCAAACCTTTAAGACCCCAAATGCTGTCTCTCTTCTTTTTCTTTTTAGTCATTTTATGGAGGGCGCGTCCAACTCTTATCACGATCCATACGTACATCCATTGTGTCAAGCACATCTGTACGTTTGTTGCCATCATCATTCTCAAAATATTTGCTTTCTACTTGAGCCCTTAATATCAGCTCCTCATTTTTCCCCCTCCCTCCCCACTCCCCCTTCCCCGACAAAAATGGAAAAGCCTATAAATAGTTCAAGGTCTGTTGGTCTTTGCGAGTGTTTTCTGGTTAAGTCTGATACAGTGCCACCCTCTGCCTACAAAGTCCATTGTTATTCTCCACGGATTTCATCATTTTTCTCGCCTTGCTGCTCCGTTGCATGCCCCTAGTGTTTGTGCACTATTCCCGCACTGTGCCCCCAGTGTTGTCCCCGCAGCGCTCAGTTTCAGTGAGGGATGTCCTGTCTCCTGGTGGGGCCGGCCCCTGTGGTCATCAAGTTGGTTCCAGCTCATAGCAACAGAACAGAAGCTTAACAGAGCCGAGCACTGCGTGTCCTGTGCCATCCTACCAAGGGTGTTATATTTAATTAAACCCATCATTGCCGCCACTGTGTCCACCCGTCACCTTGAGGACGCTCTTTTTTTTTTTTCCTGTGAACAAGCATGATGTCCTTTTCCAGGGATTTGTTTTTCCAGAGGAAAATGTGTGTTAGAAAATGTGGTGCTCTGCAGTTAGTCTACTCAGGCTCTCATTCAAATCTCCCCTGGGTCCTGTGAGGAAGATGCTCATACTCTAAAAGGTGATGTAACCTCCCTACGAGGTCTTCCTACATGTTCATCTGATGGTGACTGGATTGTCAGCAGAGTTTTAGCCAGTTGGGCTCATTTTCGTGAAAGCAAATGTAACAATACTACATGGAACAGTGGCTTCTAGTGAGGCGTGGTTACTTAATCTTGGAGGTACACTATTGCCAAGAATGTCTAGAATGGTCACAGAGTGAGATTTCAGCCAGCCCGTGAATTGTAAGATTGTAGTTCTCCTCAAACTGATCTGCTAGACTCATTGAGTTCCCATGAAAAGCCAGCAAGTTTTCTGAAAGTCTCCCAGCTTCTTCCCCTCTCTTTTAGCGGGGCCCAGTCAGAGCAGACGCCTGTCATTCCCGAGCCACCAGTCAGCGTGAGCCCTGAGCAGACTCTTGCCCTTTCTGAGTCTCATTCTCCGCAGGAAACACGGGAGTCACTGTCCCTTTTCTTCACTGATCAGCCTTTGAGTGTCGGGAATGTTGTGCTGTGCAGTACAAAGCAGCGATACCTAATTACAGCTGTATTACGTTCCTTACAGGTTTTTGAACTATTTTGCCTATGAATGTTTGATAATTGATCCATATGAACATTCTGTTACGGTGAAGAGCAAAACAAAGGTCCCCTGATCATTCTTACTTAGGTTTGTCTACAGGTACTAGCCAGTGCCTTTAGAAGTAGGAAACAGCAAAGGGGATTTATAATAATCCAAACCCACCTCCATCGTGGTGATTCTGACATGGGATTTCCAAGGCTATAAAAGTTTACAAGAGCAGAGAGCCTTATCTCTTTCCCTTGGAGTGACGGGTGGATTTGAACCCCTGATCTTGCGATTTGTAGCCATTCGAAGGCCTGCTGGACATGGTGAGTTTTCAGGAGATGAAATTCAGGAGAATCAAACAGGAAAGCATGGCAAACAAGAAAAACAAAGTGATCGAGTCTAAAAGTAATTTTTTGAATGAAGATTCAATAATAATAAAATGACGAATTACTGTGGAATAAATGTAACAAGAACTGTGCCAGATTTATGTGAAGAAAGATTTTAAATATTATCAATAAGGAAATGGGGGGGGGGGGCACGACATACCGTGGTCCTCCACTGGATGTCTCAATATGGTAAAATGTTCATCTCCCCAAAGTCAGCCTTTGACACAGCCCCAGGAGGTAGACCAGTAGGCATTTTCTTGGGAACAGTTGCAACTAAGTAAACCTTATTTTTACGTTAAGGCAAAGAAAAGAAAACAAAAATCGGGGACATTCTGAAAAGCATGATAAGAATATAGAACCCTTAATTAAGAATGTTAAAATGGAAGGTTTTATTTCTTGACATAACTTCCACGTAGGTGTGCGCACTTCCGAAGTGATGTCTCCATCTCTTCCCTCCCCCAAGCACTCGGGGCTCAGCTTGAGCTCCACTTCCGTGATCTCTGAGTTTGGGAAATGAAAGCCGTCTGAAGAGGTCAGATCAGGGTGAATGTTGTCAGGTTTCCCAGCAGAGTGGTCATCAAATACCTGGGTAACTTGAGAGCAGGGTTGCCCATAGGGGGCACTCCCAGTGGAACGACTGAGGGTGAGGTAGAAACACTCTCTCTTGGATTGTGGAGCACAGCACAAAAGCTGCTGATTTCCAGGGGAGTGCTGAGTAAGTTTTTTTATTTGTAAAGGGGGTGGTGGGCGAAATAAATATGGGGCCAGTGCTGTAGCCCAGTGTACCCTCCACACACCTTTCTCACCACGGGCTTTCTTCTCACCTTCCTTCTTAAGGAGTCCTGTGGTCATCCACTGTCCTCTGAGGACATCTATCAAGTTGACCCCCTTGGGAGCCCCAGAACATATCTCCATTGCCTTCCGAGGACAGCTCTCAGCCTTGTATCTAACAATCCAGCTGACTCAGCAGATCTCTTCAGAAGGCTCTGCTTTGTTTAGGTTTTTCAGTTTTGTTGTTGTTGTTGGAAGACACACCCTAAGGAAACTACTAAGGGCTTTTCTGCAGTCCTCCAGCCGTTCCAGAGACCTGTTTTAAACATTGTGTTTGGAACGGCCTGTGCGTGTGTGGACTGGGACCTACTAGCAGTACTTCTGTACTTAGACGCCACGTCCCTTTCAGCAGTGTGTGAGGGTCATAGTTTCTCCACTTCCTTGGCAGCACTCATGATTGTCCACTTTTGTATCATAGTCATCCTGGTGGGGGAAATGGGTGTTCCTGTGGCTGTGGTGTTCCTCTCCCTGATGACCTTTCCTTGTGCATATTAGCCATTAGTGTATCTCCTTGGGAGAAATGTCTATTCAAATCTTTTCCCCACTTTACATTGGATTTTTGTTGAGTTGAGGAGACAAACTGGCCCCTGGAGAAGGATATCATGCTCCATAAAGTGGAGGGACATTCTGTACATATCGATGAGGTAGATCGACACCGTGACTGCAATGATGGGCTCACAGGTGACTGTGGATGGCGCAGTACCAGGTGGCGTTTCCTTAGTCCACAGGGTCACTGCTGAGTCCGAACAGTTCTCTCTTTGAGGCCCAGTGCTAAGTCCTTATCAGGGACACTCGTATGTGATGTGCAGATGTTTCTCCCCATTCTGCAGCATGTCTTGTCTCTTGTTGATAGTGTGCTGCAGGTAGATGTCATACCTGAGATAGGAATCCAACTTCATTCTTTTGCATTCCAATATTCAGTTGTCAAAATCACGCATCCATGAATGTTTGGGTTCATCTCTAAACTTTCAGCTCCATTCCTTGATCTGTATGCCTGCATACCCATTTAGAGCCTTAGAATTTTGAATGTTTAAACAGCTGTTAATTGGACATAGTTTACCCCTTTAATTTCTCTCCCATTCACTGTTTCAGGAAAGTGTGCTGTGTTATCATTCAAGGACTTCCTCTCCTGCAGGCCTACCGAGATCTCAGAAAATGACATCCTGCTCTGTGAGAGCCGCTACAATGAGAGCGACAAGCAGATGAAGAAGTTTAAAGGATTGAAGAGGTTCTCGCTCTCTGCTAAAGTGGTGGATGATGAAATTTATTACTTCAGGTAAAGTTAATAGATCTTCAACTAGAGCAATATATATTTCAAGTCGAAAATATTAATTCCATGGAAGAATCAAGGAAAATCTTCCTCCTCTCCTGAGATTTGGCAACGACCTTGGCAGGGCCCTAAGCTTAGAGTCCCCATTCATTGTAGAGCAGGGGTGGGGGTGCAGGACTGTGTCTGTCGTCTGTCTGTCTGTGTGTCCAGCTCCACGGACTGCACACTCTGCACTGTGTCTACGTGGCCGAATGCAGGCCTCGTTTCTCAGCATGACGCAGAGTGTATTGCTTTCTGACAGCCGCTTGTTCTGTCTGTCTTTCCTGTCTCTTCTTTAGGAAACCAATCGTCCCTCAGAAGGAGCCCTCGCCTCTATTGGAAAAGAAGATCCAATTGCTGGAAGCTAAATTCGCGGAGTTGGAAGGTGGAGATGATGATATTGAAGAGATGGGAGAAGAGGATAGTGAGGTCATTGAACCTCCTTCTCTCCCTCAACTTCAGACCCCTCTGGCCAGTGAGCTGGACCTCATGCCCTACACACCCCCACAGGTGAAGGTGACAAGTTCCAGTTACTTGTCCTTGTCCCAGCTCTGGTTTGCAGCACACCCAGACCACAGTCCTGAGACTCCTGGTTCCCTACGTGGTGTGTGAGCTCAACCAAGGGTTCTGCTGGGAAGAACAGTGTCCTCTTCTTCCCTGAGGACTGGCTTTTGTCTTTGTTCTTTCCCCTCTGCCTTCTCAGTGCCATTAAATCTTTAAATAGAACGTCTTTCTTAGTTTCGCAGATAACTGTTTTTAATGCAAGTCTAATTAGAAGACTCTCCCTGCATTGAGTTAAAGAAAGACCATAGGAGTGACCTCGTCTGTTAGCCTCTAGCCTCCAAGCCCATCTCCTTGCCACCACTCCTCCTAGAGAAAGAAGCTCTTCTTTTGTTTGAGGTGATCCCAGATGTTTTTTCTCCCCCTCATTCGGAATTTTTTCTCAAGACTTCATTGTGAAGTCATTACAGCTTGCGGTCATGGGACCCAGTGAATGGTGATTTCTTGTTTGTGTGGTAAGAGGTCAAGAAGAGGTATCTTTTGACCAAGAAAGAGATGGTGTAAAACTGAACATGCCTCGCAAACAGTCACTACTCACCACCTGTCCCTGGCTGCAGGGAGGCACATGTCGTTCTGATGTACTATAAGAGCTCTCTGTCTTACAGTCTACGCCAAAGTCTGCCAAGGGCAGTGGGAAGAAGGAAGGCTCCAAGCGGAAAATCAACATGAGTGGCTACATCTTGTTCAGCAGTGAGATGAGAGCTGTGATCAAGGCCCAGCACCCTGACTACTCTTTCGGGGAGCTCAGCAGACTGGTGGGGACAGAATGGAGAAACCTCGAGACCGCCAAGAAGGCAGAATATGAAGGTAGGTAGAGACTGTCAGAACTGGTGCGGCTTTCATGGGTGTTTTCAGGATGCACGTGCAGAGACAGACAGGTTTTTCTCTTGTGTTCTTTCTACTTGTACATGGACTTTGTGCTGGGGACTGTCCCCAAAGGGCTCTGTCCAGCAATTTAGATGCCAGCTTTGTCCTGACTGAGCAGAGTGCTGCCCCTGACTTGGCCTCTGATCCTCATGTGTTGTTACTTTGTTTTGTTTATTTTCGTTTCTTCTCCCCCTCCCCCCCAAAATTGCTCAAACAAAAATATCTCGCTATTGAAAACTGCATGATTTCTTTCTTTCACAGAAACCTGTAAGCACACACGTGTTGAGCTGGGGAATGACTTTAATTAAACTCTATCTGAAAAGAGGCCTGAAGTCACAGCCTCCTGTTGTGGTTCTTGATAAGCCACGTGTCCAAATTCTAGGCCCAGCATTGGCTAAAGCCTTAGGCTTCCTAGGCCAATCCTGGCCTGTGCTGTGGTCTCCTTCAGAGCTCCATTTAAGGCACTTGGGGTCTCACTTGCTGTTACTCTACAGTACAGTCATGTCGGGCCACGAACTATCATCCAGGGACTTGGCAGTGCTTCGTCACCAGGGGTCATGCTGAGATGTTTTTCTGTCTTCTTTTTTACACCACTAGCCTTGGTTTTCACAAAGAAATGGGTAATAAACTTTCGGAAATACTGTTGCCCTTGGGGTTATGTTTTTTCCATGTCAAATTTTACGTATTGGTTCATTTTGTAAATGTGTAGCCTGCCTTCCTGCATTGATCAGCTGTGATGCCATTTGGCTGTGTCCAAATCCATTATTTCCCAGGAAGCAGATTAATTGCTAAGACCGCCCCCTTTATTATTAAAGTTTTATGAAACTTTCAAAAACGCTTTAAGAATTTTTTAAAATTTACAAATGATTGATTATTATGAAATTATCTGACAGGTTTCCCTAAGGCTCTTCTGCAGAACTCTAATCCTACAAGATGCTCAGTCAAAAATAATTTTGTGGCAAAACTAGTTTGAGAAGCCCTTCAAACTTCTTGGAAACTTACAGTTCATATTCTTCCTATGTTAAAATCTCTAAGACCTACAGGAAAGAAACCTGTTTTGTATTACCTGACATTTTCTGAAACATGACCAGGTATTTATGTAATACCGATTAATATCCTGAAGAACTAATATTTTACAGAATATTCTTCAAGAAACTAAAGGCAGTTCCTTAAGAACCTGGAACTTTGGGGGATCCCTCGTCTGACTCCCCTCAGACCACAGCGTCACCCAGTTGGAAGAGTGTTGGGTGTGAAGCATGCCTAGGCTGACCGGCCAGTTCTGCGTGCTGGCTGCTTACTGGGGTGGAGACCAGAGAGAGGGGGCCCTGCTGGGAGAGAGAGAGGGAGAAGCAGTTGCTTCTGGAAAGTCTGCAGGTCAATGGGCCAGCGTGACCACGGAGACACAGAATAGGACCTTCTGGGGTGTGATTGATCGACCCGTTGCCTCGTCAGCACCCCCAAATTTGACTGCCTTATTGTAAAAATTCTGTTTTCCAGGACAGTTTTCTTCCCAGAGAAAGCCAACAGTTAATCCAACACCAACACTCATTCCATGAGCATGAGTTTTTCTGCTTTTTCCTGGGTGTGGGGCAGGGTGCTCTCCTCTGTCATTTGTGTAATGAACATCCTAGAGTTGATTGTGGGGGTCTAGGTCCTTTTTTGTTTTGTTTTTCACTGCTAGCTCATGGAAGTAGGTTGTCCCTCACACTGGTCGCGTGCAGAGGTCGGTAATGGGGGACCGAGGTAGCGAGGGGATGAGGCTGTGCAGCGGCTCGGTGGCATCCGAGGAAGCTTTGCCTTGCCTGACTTTCACATCCGTGCGTCCAAGGTGAATGAGCTGGTGCTTCTCGCTTTTCTCAGAGCCAGTCCCCACCGTAGGTCAGCCCTCACCATTTGAACTCCCTGTGGCAGGGTTCATGTGCTGGAGGGTGCTGTCAAGTCGGGCCGCAGGGTGCTGATGCTCTCTCTGTTCTCTCCCAGTGAGAAGTAGGGTTTCCTGTGTGTCAACTGGGAAGCAGAACAAGCCTCTCCGTGTAGGAGCATTGGGAATACACTGTCTCTAGACTTCTCTAGGAAGGGTCCAGCCCACGGGAGCCCAAAAGACTGAGAATGTGACGGTTTGGATGCTGGCTCTGGAGGTACAGAGGGAGTGAGCAGTGTAGCAGGGCATGTTCTACAGCTACAGAACTTGCACACGCAAGTGCTCCTCTTGCATTTTGGATGAAGTAAGAGTGGATTCTGGAATTTTTACTGATTGAGAAGGGTTTATGGTCAGCTTCAGGCAGCCTGGCTCTTTGAGTACATCATCCCGCTACGTGTGTGGGTCTATTAAGCATTGGCTTCATTAGCACCTAGACAGTAGCTGTGGTCTCGCCCTCAGATGTTGTGGAGAAGGCAATGAGCTACTCTTCCCTTACAGAGTTAATTTTCTTCAGCTGCTAAAATTTCATTACACTAATGACAAGAGTCCTCAAATCTTAGTAAAATTGGGGACAAAAGGAATCAGGAAATATAGTAAGTAACACTTGTGCCATACAATATAATGGGCCATGGAATTGCTTCATGTTGACGTTATCAATGATCTGTAATGCTGTTAATGCCAGAATAATGGTAGCGCTTCTCATCTTCAGGGTGCCCCGTGAGGCTGACCACGGCGGTTCCACTGGTGACGTGCTTAAATCAAACCTTGCTTTCTGAATGTGTGCTGCAGTCTTAACATCTTGAAATCTTTGCAGACCAGTTCTCAAGATGGGACTCTAGGTCACCAAAGAGACGGCCCGGCATCTACTGGTCCTTCCCTTGAGACAGAACTGCTGCCTGTGTTTCACTAGTCCTGTTGAATGCAATGGATGGTGTTTTGAATTCCTGGGTTAAAAACAGAATTGAAAATCTGAAATGCCTTTACAGAGCGGGCAGCTAAAGTTGCTGAGCAGCAGGAGAGAGAGCGAGCAGCCCAGCAACCGCAGCCGAGTGCTTCTCCCCGAGCAGGCACCCCTGTGGGGGCTCTCATGGGGGTGGTGCCACCACCAACACCAATGGGGATGCTCAATCAGCAGTTGACACCTGTTGCAGGTAAAAACAGGAGCTAAGACCATTTTTTTTCCACTTTTAAGAAATTCCTTCATTTTTTTTTTCTCCAATGAGGAGTAGGCCACAGTGTCCAGCCTTTTCCCATGACAGATTCCAAGTTTGAAGTCACCCGTGCCTCCTGTATCGCTTTCCCATACAGACAGTGCCTCCCCTCCGCCCCAGCAGTGGTCCGACCCAGCCCTGGGGCAGGTAGGGAGCGCCTAGCTCTTCCCTGGCCGTGGGCCTGGCCTGGTGACGTTCTCTGCCCCAGCCTGCTCTTGAGAGAGACCTCAGTAACAGACAGTAGTGTCTGTGGGCTCCGCGCTCTGTGCTGGGGGAGCTCCCAAGAGGAAACGCAAAACCAGCTTCCGGTGCTGCTGGTCTTCCTGTCTCCTTATTCTCAGTGTCCAGTTTGCCTTGTTCTGCTGCAGCCGCCCTTACAAGACTGACCGCTGAAAAGGGGTTTTGGCAATGGATCATAAACCCTTTCTGGTCCCCAGTGCACATGGCACAGGCCTTACCCAGTTCATGTGCCCACTCTGTAATGCTTTTCTATTCGATTACATTAAACTGCATTTTCTGTTCGTATCCCAGTCACATATTTAAAAAACAGAAAGAAAGGAAATGATGAATGTGGTTTGCTTGTGTGTGTTGTCTCTGGTTTGGTCGCCATAGCACATTCGGCCCCGCTTGACCTTCCTGTCCTTAGTGACCTGTCTCTGATGAGAGCCCTGCAGACGCCTCCCTCCGCGGGGGCCCTCCTTGGCGATCTCTGCAAGCCAGGTGAGGTCCTCAAGAGCGAACAGACGGCCTCTTTCTTGAGCACTCTGAGAAAGACCAGCTTGTCGGGATGCTGGTTTTGATTTGGCTTTTTTTTTTTTTTTGTCTCAAGGAAGGATAGGGTAGCGAAGGATGGATAGCTTTTCTGTTGTCGCTCCTCTCTTGTGGTGGCAAGTTCTCCATCGCACTGTCGCTGATCCCGCAGTTGCACTCGCCCATGCACAGCTGAACCACGGTGCCCACTTCCTCCCGTGTGGCAGATGTGGATCTAACAAGTCTCATGGTTGCCTGCTCTATTCCATGGCCCATTTTGGTTAATGGGGTTCCAGTGGTTTTTAGGAATCAGGCCTTGAGCCTCGGGGACTTGGAAAGTTAGGGCTCCTTTGTTGGCATTGGGTATGTTCTATCTGATGTGTCACACTGTAGCACTGTGCCCTGAGTTTAAAAGCTCAGGGACGCGTTGATTGGTAAAATGAATCCAAACATTTAAAAACCAAAACACAGCAGCTGCAGCATTTTAGCTCCCTGTTAGGGAATAACAGCACAGAGCTCTGCTGGGTGAGAAGTGGGGCCATCTGCACAGAAAGCCCCTGCTCCTTTGTGAAGAGTCCAGCTTCTGAGGTCCCGAGGGTGAGGGAAGAGCCCGCAGTCGCCAGTGAGCAGTCTTTAGTCCAAGGCGGGAGCGGGGTGACCCAGAGGAGGCTGTTTCAAGGACTGCTGGCTGCTGAGGGCCCAGTTCTTAGCTTTGTTGCTGTCTGAGACCAGCTTTGCTTACAAGCATTGAAGCTCATTTGAACATGTGACTGGGATATAAATGCCAAAGTACAGTTTAATGAAGACCAGTGTCCTGCCTTCAGATGGGCTTTTGTCATTGAAAGCAAAGCCTTCGAGCAGTCTGGAATCACCACCTGCTGTGTCTTGAAAGGTGAAGTCTGCTGGTGAGGTTCAAAGACAGTGTAGTGCATTGAGATTCCTCTTGTCAAAGGTGATGGTTTCTGTTCCAGAGTTTGACTCTCCAAGCTCTCATGTGTAAAATGAGCCCCACAGTCGTCCTGTACAGAGTCATTACTGATGACCAGTGAAGCGGGCTGAATCCATCTAAAACTGTTTGGTAATTTCGTAGCGTCGAAAGGTTAAACTTTTAGAAATCTCTCTCAAATATTCCTTGGGAGAAAGTCAAAGAGTAAAATTGTCAGAGTCTGGAGATTTCTGCCATTTCCCGGGTCCCTTTACACAGAGTGTTTTATAAAACAGGAGCTTTGGTGGGGTCCCACTCAGTCCTTCCCTTCTTATGCAAGATGCTGTCGCCCAAGGGGCTTGATTACATTGCAGGTGGAACCCTTGTTTCTATTGCCATCTTCACAACCCAGAAAAGGCAGGTGGTTTTTCTCAATTTAATAAAAGGTCTCCTAGCTTTAAAAGTCTTCCCCCCAAAAAAACCTTCCTATAGGTGAGTCGTGGTTTTCTGAAAGTATTTCTTACCTAGACTCCTTTGTGCTAGAACTCTTTGTTTTCCTGAAATTCTTCCCTAGCCAGCACAAAATATCGTTTATTGTGCTGAAAATAAGGAATAAAAGTCTCTGTTCACAGAAATGCAGTGCCTCAATTAAAATGCTCCTGTTAACGAGAGGCTTATGTGATGGGCTCTGTGAGCTTGGAGACAGTGTTGACCCTTGGCCCCTTCTCATGTCAGCCAAAGCCTGGCTCCCCGGCTGTTGCTCAGTGACCTCAGCTTTGGTTGGCTGGAAAGGATTTCGACTGTATCTCTTTAGTCTGTCACCTTGTGGGAATGGAAACAGCATTTGTTGTGGTGGCTCTTAGCAGCTATTCCCCAGCTCAAGGCCGAGCATGACCCCGTCCTACCAACTGAGGTGGGCTAGGAGAGAGAGGAGTGGACGTGCAAGTCTCGGGACACTCTTGCCCCCAAGCTGGAGAAGCATGCTTTGTGATCAGCACTACATGCCTTAACCCCTCTCCCCCATGTGTACCCATGACAGGCAGATGAGTGTGGCAGAGTGGAATGATGGGTTTCTACTGTTCAATCAGGACCGCAGTCAGCAGAACTGGTCACTTGTTTGCACAGCTGGCAATAATTACCACCTTGGGAAGGCTGTTGCAGGAACTCCTCTTTATTATTAAACTGGAAACAAGCAGCATATGTATCCCAGGAAAAATAACTACTCGCAATAATCTACTAAGTACTAATTCATCCAGAAATGATGTGATTTCATATTTGTAACTTTATTTTGTTCATTATTTGCAACAACATAATTGCACTAATTGTTGTTGTATCATGCAGTACTAAGGGTGCTTTATTCATTGATAGTGCATGTGGGGGTTTTGTTATGACTTAGCTCATGTTGCATGTTAATGATGCATGTCTGAAATTTGTTGTGTCCTTCAAGGCATGATGGGTGCCTATCCGCCAGGCCTTCCACCTTTGCAGGGCCCAGTTGATGGCCTTGTTAGCATGGGCAGCATGCAGCCACTTCACCCTGGGGGGCCTCCACCCCACCACCTTCCACCAGGTGTGCCTGGCCTCCCGGGCATCCCACCACCGGGTAAGAACTTCATCCTCATTCATTCACTCATTAATCTCATCCTCATGTTCTCTTCTTCCTCCTTCAGCCAGGTGCTCCAGAAGGCACCTGCTACCGTGTTGGCCAGGCCTTCACTGAAGAATCCTAGGGATGTCAGCAGCAGGGCCTACCCTGCTGGTTGACACCTATGCCCTTGGACACCTGGCTGCCACACAGCAGTATAGGACACCTGGCAGAGGCCAGACTCAGCAGACCAAGAGGCAGGCACCGTATTCCATAATTACTCATGAATTTGAAATGGGCTTGAAACACCACGGTCAGCCTCGAAGGCTATGCCCTGGTGCCAGTGAGTGAAAAGCCCCACGTTGCCTGTTCAGGGGCACTGTGTGCGGTTCTTCCTCTGGTGCAATTCTTATCTCACAGGGTCTCCTCAAGCAGCCTGCGAGGGGAGGGAGGTCTCCAGCTCTCCAGAAGCCCTTGGTCAGCGAGTCTTTCCCAGGGGAAGTAGGGGATGCAGTACACTGAACTAGTTCTGCATCTCTGAGCCCCGTAAAGGCATGATAGCACACTTCAAAGAATAGCATAACCTGCCTACTAATTGGGGGCGTTCGCTGGTTCGTCAACAGAGAGAAGACACATGTAAGTGGAGTCCAAGAGTAGCTGCAGTGAGTTTTAACTTGGTATGAATTAGCAAGGGAAAAGTGTTTTGTTTTTCAATTTTTTTTTCCCGTGTGCTCCCACCCTGTTTTTCAATTTTTAAATGAAAGGGAAAATTACAAGTTTTCCTGTTAATCGTCCTTGACTCAGCTATAATTTGATGGATGGGAATGGCACTCTTCAGGGACTTGGCAGGGCTAGTGCTCCGGATGTCAGCTAAGAAGATTAGAGATGGAAGCTTGATCCATTTGCCTGCACCATTGCTAGAGGGGCAGGTCCCGAACACTGCCCCAGAGGCGGGCCCAGGAGGGACATGGCCTGCAGCTTCGGCTGGCTGCTCTGGGAGAGCTGCTAGGCTCCCTCATGGAGTGGCTGCTCTCAGGTAGCTGGTAGAATTGGCCTGTATGCTGTGCCCTCTCACTTGGGCACAGAGTGTCTCTCTGTCAGTAAGACCAGGTGTGAGTAGACCCTCTGAAGGGCCACCCAATACTCCATGGGAGCTTCACCAAGGCCAGCAGCCTCTTGGTATCAGCTATCTTCTGATGGCTCTGGGGACACAGCGACCTTCCTCCCCCTGGTTTTGTCTGTGGATGATCTTTGGAAGGAGCACGGCACACCTGGTCGTTGCCAGGAGACAGGAGAGGACCCTTGGTGCCTGTGCCTGGAGACAGCAGTCCCACAGTGTCCCTGCGCAGCTCAGAGGGCTCGGTGGGGCTGCTGGCACATCTGTGGGGCCGTGGGAAGCATTGGCAGTGGCAGCTTAGGGAGCCTGCTGTGTTGTGAGTATAAGTCAGGGGAGGGTCCTGGGGGGCAGGGGTTCTATTTCTGGAGCCGTAGTGTACCCCCACACCCTCTATGTTCAGTGACACGGAGTTATCAGAAGCCGCCTAGGCGCCTTTCTGGGGACTTGGGCTGCTGTTACAGTCTCTGTTTGTAAGCAGCAAGTTTGACCTGCCTGCCACTTTCCTCTCGTGCTTCCTGGAACGGGCTGTTAGCCGTTTTAGACCTTAGACTAGTGGGTCAGAGCTTCTGCTTGGTCAGAGGAGTGACAGTTTGAATCTAGAATGGGAAGTGAGCGCCCTTGGGCCTTGTTTGCACTTTGGAGAACAGCGCACTGGACTTGGGTTGTCCTTTGTGGGCTTTTCATGACCGGGCCCTTGCGGGTTCTGCTGACCAGGACGGCCAGCGGAGCGTCCTGCGATCAGAATGAGCTCAGCACTGCAGTTGTCAGCCGGGGCCTGTGAGACAACAATTGCCTGTGAGGAGTCACCAAGGGCAGCTGACACTATCAGTACAGAGGCCGAGGACAGATGTAGTGGGGTCATGAAGTCCTCCTTCGTCGGCCTTTTTATCACGTCCCACTTGAGGGCACCCTCTCAAAGTGCTGCTCGAGCAGCCGGAAGTGGCCCCTCCCTGCTGACACCAGCAAGCCCCATTAGACCCAGAGGTGCTGGCAGCCTGCCGGGGAACAGCAAGGAAGTGCCGCCAGCATCAGCCCCTCTCCCGGGGCCCCTGCTGTCCGAGTGCAGTGTGCGCTGCTGAGCCTGCCTGCCTCGTGCCCTGACTGCTGGAGACAGGTCCAGCAGAGTCTGGTCAGAGCAAAGGACCTTGGAATAGAATCAGGCTCGGGCTGCAGCTCGCCTGGGGATACCGCTCCAATTGGGCGTGGGGTTGAAATCGCCTTCAATTGATGAACACGTAACATGTATAAGCTGTGTGCCCCAAGTGTCCGGCTGTGAGAGAACAGAATGCACATTTTCTGTGTGAACACTGTGCCCTTTTGGAGTAGCTAGGGCTCGGTCCTCAGACTGGAGGGCAGAGGTCCTTGGGGGTCTGCATTATAAATGGCACCATTTCTTATCAGAGAGTAGTTTTTCAGGCCCCTCAGTCACAGACTGACTGCATTGCATTCTGAATTACAGGTGTGATGCACCAAGGAGTGGCCCCTGTGGTAGGGGCTCCAGCACCAGGTGGCAGTCCCTATGGGCACCAGGTAAACCTCCCAGTCTGGTTTTCTAGAACTCTTCTCTCGCCAAGCAGGTGCTGAGAAACTTTCTGGCTCACCATGTGGTCCGTGCACTTTCAGGTGGGCGTTTTGGGGCCTCCCGGACAGCAAGCACCCCCTCCATACCCTGGCCCCCATCCAGCTGCCCCACCTGTCATTCAGCAGCCAACAACGCCCATGTTTGTGGC
Source organism: Echinops telfairi (assembly GCF_000313985.2). Lineage (NCBI taxonomy): Eukaryota > Metazoa > Chordata > Mammalia > Afrosoricida > Tenrecidae > Echinops > Echinops telfairi. The sequence continues at coordinate 53,308,369 of NW_022111320.1, read as the reverse complement.
TCCCCCACCGAAGACCCAGCGCCTTCTCCACTCCGAGGCCTATCTGAAGTACATCGAGGGGCTCAGCGCTGAGTCCACCAGCATCAGTCAGTGGGACCAGACCCTGGCAGGTAAAGAGGGGCCCGTCAGACCCACGCTTCCTCAGAGTCCCCTGGTTGCCGTGGGCGTCCCCAGCGTTACCGGAGCAAACCATTTTAGAGGAGGACTAGGAGCTTCTGGGCAGACTAACATCGCACGCTAAAAGGAATTTTATTTTTTTTCAAGCCTTTTTTTTTTTTTTTTAATTTAATCGTTTTATTATGGGCTCATACAACTATCATCACCATACATACATCA